>NW_024097011.1:0-515000 GCF_016545835.1 Crotalus tigris
CAATAAAAATACTTCAGCACCCTAGACCACTAAGAAACTCGAACACTTCAAAGAGATCACAGTACAGAACCAAAATAAATATTCATCACAACAATGTTTTTGAAGTGTATAGTAAGAAAAAAATCCAAGAAAGATTCAGAACATGATCCAAAATAAGTCCTGCCAAATGAGTAGAACCAAAATGTAAAGGTGGAATATTAAGAAGGAATGTGAAACCATTCTTCCTGCAGAATGAATCACTGAACTTTTCAAGGAATACTCATAGTTGAAAGCAACTATCAAAACAAACAAATAAACAAAAAATAGAGTTCAAGGGATCTTTTACCCAAACACACACACACACACTCACTCTCTCTCTCTCTCTCACACACACACACACTTAAATACATACATGCATATGTGTGTAAAAGATTCCCTGAATTCCTATTTTTTAAAATAAATTAAAATGCATTAAAGGTTTTTTAAATTACAAACTGCCGTAATTTCCAGTGTATAAGACGACCCCCAACTTCAGAGCCAATTTGCATGCTTTAGAAAGTCGTCTTATATGCTGGAAAATACGGTAATATAAAATAGGAAAACGAAAAGAAACAACCAGAAATCCAAGAGAAAACTGAAAGTGCAAAAAAGGGACAAAAGTAAAAGAAAAATAGAAAAGAAAGAAAAAGTATAATGAAGTAGCTTCTGATCTTCTTTATGACAGTTATAAGTATAATTATAAATTACTCTATAGTTACAAGATAATTCTTTTTATTATCTAATCTTATAATCATCAAAATGATAAATAATAAGTTCATTTTTTCTGTAAAAATCACATCTTCCAATTTGATTTTTCAATTGAATTTTACTGAATTTTTTGTTTTGCTGTTATCCACCCAGTATATTTGATGCAATATAAAAACTCTGTAGACAAAAAAAATTGTATTATATGCCCGTATACAAACAGATAATCCTTATTTAGTGACTTCCTCTTTACTGCAGGTTTGTAGTTATGATGGTGATAAACACAACTTTATAACCAATTCTTGCATTTATTATCTTTGCAGGTATGTAACGCAACAGAAAGCTGAAGTAAGATTGGAAGCACAGTCGTGATCACAATTGTGATAGCTAAATGAGGATTACCTATGCCTACCCATATACCTGCATACAATTTATGGTTTCAGATTTATACATGGTAAGATGTTTAAACTGTTGCACAACATCCTTTTCTTGTCACCTGCATTTGATTCTTATTATTTTAAAATGATAAACTAGCATCATCATTGTTATTTTAAGATGATAAACTCTTAAACAGTGCCACCTATCGGGACCCCAGAAGAGTGCCTTTTCTGGACAGAGCCTGCTCTCTGAAATTACATTCTCTTGAGATTTGGGTGGCTCCCACCCTGAAGCTACTCTGGAGTGCCTTAAAGACTCTGCTTTTCTCACAGGCTTTAGGCTAGGCTGTTGTAGGGAATATGCATGTTGCCACTGGGCAGATTTGCCATCTAATTTACTGTTTATTTGTATATTGCTCTGTATATTTGCTTTTAAGCTGCCCAGACTTGATTGGAGTTGGGTGGTGGCCAAGTTGACGGATTGCATAAATAAGTCTAGCTTTGGGTTTCTAATTTTCTGACTTAGTCATTCCTTCTAAATTTAGAAAGAAATGTTTCAAACAATCTGTAGTTATTTGTTCTCTTTTTTATATATAACTTCAACCAAGTTTCAACATACATAAAAGGATAAGTCCCCTCCTTAGCTATACATCTTTTCTTATGAATCCTCTTGCTTGGATTCCTAGGCTGTTAGTGCCAGGAACTGGCTGGTCTGTGATTTCTGATTAGAGAGGTGCTCACACATGGGAATGCAAGCAGGCATATAAGTGACAGTATGTCAAATGAATGAAGAAATAAGTTGCCTATTGAGAGGCACTGGAGCAGCAAATGGGGGAAAAATTGAGGAGAGGCGATTTCCCAAGACATTATTGTCTAAACTCAACAAAATGAGAAAAGACAAATAATGTCTGTTAAAATGTTGATTTCTAATTGATTCTACAAGTTGTAATAGGGAACAATTTCTCAAGTCTTAGCTGA
The DNA here is from genome assembly GCF_016545835.1 of Crotalus tigris. Taxonomy (NCBI): domain Eukaryota; kingdom Metazoa; phylum Chordata; class Lepidosauria; order Squamata; family Viperidae; genus Crotalus; species Crotalus tigris. Next base: position 2,079 of record NW_024097011.1, read on the forward strand.
GGTTTAAATGAAAAAGAAAAAAAGCACTTTTAAAAATACATGTACAATGCTCTTCTATAATACATGAATAAAGAAACAGCTGTTCAGTTCATTGTTTGAGTTTCCATGGTAAAAGAGCAAGAGCTGGGGGCAGAGTTTACTGATTACACAGGCAGGATGCCAAAAGGAAGGTTTAAATTTGGATCTTTTCCACTTTGTCAGAATCATGAATAGCACTCAGTTATATTTCTGCCCGTGCCTTGAAAGATGTCTAGTGAATTATGAGATTGAGAAAAAAGATCATTTTTCTTCTAACCCATTTAATTGGAGTAATATAACAGAAATATTTTTTTAGAGATATAATACTGAAAATGTACAGAACATGTTACATCTATCTTTTCATTTTTGAGCCCATTCGGATCTGATTTAGGCACAATACCTGAATGGGGGATATATTTTATGGAGTATTGTAACCCCATAAGGGGAGAATGCCCTGTTGTGCAACCCCAATGCAAAGAAGACAGAAAAAAAAAAACTAATGCAGGTCATACTTGCAGATATTTATGGAAAAGTGTTTCTCTGGAATTGTATACTATTGTTCAGGTAGAGAAGAACAAATGACATTTTGAACTATGAATTATTGCCCTAGGTTCTGCTCTTCTACAGCAGAAATGTGTTGGCACAGTTAAACCAGCAAGATTTAAAGTTGAGGAATCAGATAGCTCTGTGATATTTTCTCTCAAGAAGAATCCATTGCAGGGTTAATTTCTTCTGTGTAAGCAGGATGAAGAGAAGAGTCTGAAAGGGAAAAAAATCACATAATAATCAGAGCAATACAGACAGTTTATGATTCCAATATGTATTTAGTCATTTGTTTTATAACCACTTTTCCCATAAAAAGAAAGGATTTACCCCCCAAAATTTAAAATTTAAAAACATAAATGGAAAATAATACAATTACTACTGTTAAGACAAGAACTAAGTAAAGTTGAAAACTTTTTTTTTTTATCCACTGTTACTTGTCTGACAAAGAGTTGAGCAATTCTTGAGCAATTCTATATACCTCTCCCCAAAAATGGAGAGTTGTAGCAATAGTAAATTCCACATAATAAATTCAATTTTGGGAGGGACGAAACATCAATATATGTAATGCAAATGTAAATAAAATCTAGTTCACACATATCCTACAGCTTTTTCAAATAATTTCCCTTGTGAAATGTTGCACAGAGAAAAAAAAAGATACTTTTGAGGTTGATTTTAAAAATATTTGCAATAGTAGACACTTCAATGATCAACAGATTTATTCTTGAATCAGAATGATTTTTGCTCTTAGCTTAATGTCAGTTAATTTATTTTATTGTATACTACCCAGAGTCACTTTGTGAGATGGGCAGCTATATAAATTAGATAAATAACTAGATAATATTATAGGTGTGCGGTACATTTAAGGTGTCTGTATTTAAGTCTGTAATGGGAAACAGGAGGCAGACTATATGCTTATTGCTTTGGATCAAGAGACCAGATAGGAGGGTACTTGGAATAGAGCAGTTTTGACATTCTATACTATAGAATGCAGATCTATAAAATCTATAGATAATAGCTTTTTCAATCTGCAAGCTTTGTAGGATTCTTGTCAATTTTACTTCATTTTGTCTCTTATCTCCCTACCAGGTTAGTCATTTTACTCCCACCAATGTAGATTTGGGAGCCACAAGAAAAATGCTGGAAAATTATGAATTGCACTTTTACATCTATAAATCATCTGTATTGTTCAAGGTCTCTTCTATTGCTAGGTAACATATACTGATCCAGCAAAGAAGTTCATAAACTCTGTTCTAAGTTAATTTTTAATGGCTTATTATCGCAGAGGTGCTTGTGATTTTTTGAGAATTTGCTGAATATGAACAAGAATATTCCATTCGTCCAGAACAATAAAATCAAAATCTATTCCTAAGAGATGAAAAAGAGCAAGATTATATTCATGTAATCTGCTGATTTAAAAAAAAAAAAGCTTAAATACTATTTTGAGGGGGAAAACTATAGAACACGTGAGAAATAAATTACAGAAACATCTACTGAAGACTGATAAAGTACCAGACATTAACACTTAGCTACATTTAACGTACAACTCAAAAAAACAGAGCATTATGACATAAAATCATAAAACACTGCAAAGAAAATAGAATATTACTTAACCACATAGACATTCCTTAGTGGTACAATAAACAATGCATTTTGCCCACAGAAGCACATTATGAACATAACTGCTATTTGTTTGAACTCTGTCCTCCATTTTTAATGATTCAATTTTCACAATTAAGGAAAACTATATTGAAGAAACTATGAAATATTGTGGTATTTCTTCTAAAAACCTGGTATTTAAGCCAAGGGACTCAAATTGAGAAAGACTGTTTAATTTCCCAGAAATCTCTACATGAGATCAAAATACTTAAAAAGAATAGAGTTATTTAGGTTATAAACATTAAACCCTTTCCCTTATATCAGAAATAAACATTGAACATTTTGGACTTTTGAAAATCATATTTGTCTTTTCATTTTAAGCATGCCTGTCTTAAGTTAATATTTTTATAGGAAGTCTGTCTGAACCCACAATAAATCCTTCTTTATTCTACAGGATGCCAAAGGAATTAAAACTGACCTTGTGATAGCAGCTAAAGTCTAGTCATGACCATAACTTCTAAAAGTAGATAATGAAGGACGCATTATATTTTATTGATTGTTGCTGAACACTGCACTGATATTTATGCAATATCTTATTTCAGGATGGAAGTGACTAAACTCTGATCTGTTACTTCCATATATACTGTATTATTGTTATTTTGAACTGAAATTTAGTTCCTTTGGAATATTTAATCTTTATGCTTTTGGCAAGTTTAGAAAATTGATCCTAAGCAGCTCTTACTATGTGTGATTTGGTTAAGAAAGAATGGCAATTCAATCAATAAATAGGAACAATGGTAATTTTAAACTAAAAACTGGACAAATTGATAAAAATAATGAAAGATTCACCCAAATAATGGGATGAGAAAGTCTTTTTTGCTATTTCTATTTTGCTATGAAGTCTTTTAAAGGAAGCTTTTCTTGAACTGAAGATTTTGAAGATGCTTTGTGCTTAAATTCATTACAATTTTGGCTCTGCCATTTCATGTTTTCATTGCATCTTCTTACACACTTTCTGATATAGGAAGAAACTGCTGTAATTCAAACATTGGTTTGATACTGTGATTCAGACATTCGCCCCACGGTTTTCTAATACCACATACTTGTGCTGGAGGCATCAGTTAAGCTTTTTAATCTTGAAATGCCCAATTTCTTATACACAGGAAAGCCTTTTGTTTGAAGACAAGCCAAGGTGGGGGATCTGACAGATGTTATTCCAGACCTGGCAAATACAAATTTCTTTGAACAAGCTTGCTACTCCACTTAATAGTTATTTATTTTCATTCCAAAATGTACCATTCATTTTATTTCCTCTCAAAATAAGTTATATGCTAAATGCATTCTGGTATATACAGAATATATAATATATATATAAATCTGAATATTAATGGATGTGAACAATAGAATTAAGAAAAAAATGAAAAAATAAATAAAATCTACATGTACATATTTTTGGGAGTTACTGAAGTACATAAATACAAAATATGTAATCGTATCAGTTTTCTGTGAAATATTTATTTATAAAGTACTTTGTTTTTAAATCATTACTCTTAAAAATAATTTTAGATATATCCTTCTTTAGTGCTATAGTAAAAAAAGAAAGAACCTATATATAAAATTAGCTTATATTTGTTTGTTTGTTTATTATGCATTAGCAATACAACATGCTCTAGAGAAATATTTTTAAAAAGTTACAGACAAACAACCAATTTGGTATAATAAAACACATGTTGGACTAGGATCAGGATAGAAGGCTAAATATTCATTTAACCCTTTATTCCATTTTAAAGATATCTTTGTCCAGTTTATGGAAAATAAATTAGGTCCCTGAATTTGTTTAATTTCCTATTTTCAAATAATTGCTTTGTTAAAAATGTCAGGGAATGTAATCTGATTTCAGAGAATAAATTTGCCCATATCCCAAGCAACAGTCCAACACTGACATGTTTAATAAAAAAGGTAGCAACTTGATTCCATCCTTCACTGGACCAGTTCTTGCTTCAGCATGCAGAAATTCCTTCATTTTCTGCAACACACATATATGGTGTTTTTTTCCCATGTCTTTCACTGAGAATAAAATATTTTCTCTTAAACTAGTGTTTGTGTGGGGAGAGATAGAGAAAAAATGTTAGCTTTATCTCTAAGGACATGGCCAAGAGCTGTCTGTCTTTTTACTGAATTAAAATAATAATAAAGCCTTTCACATTTTGCTGACAAAGCTCTTTTTCTAGAAGTTACTTGTAAGAAATATCTTCTGAAAATTAAGATGATCTCCCATTTCATTCACCTTCGGTTTTCTCTCCTCCCCCTCCTAATGAGAATGGGTATCCCCTTTTTCTTCAGGGACAATTTCACAACATTAGTTTCATGCATTTGGGCTGTCATAGCTGAATTAATCTGACATCCAGAAAAATTGTTGTAATAAAGGATCAAACTCTCTTCATAAATGGCACGGGTGAACAGTTTTGTCATCAAATTCTGAAGCAACTGAAAGAAAGTTATTGAGCCCTGACATAGGCTATGGAGTTGACCTCATCCCCTCCTTTTTCTAAAGAGGAACACATAAAAATCTTAAGTTACAAACTTTGTGACTTCATTCATTTCTGCCTTCTAGAAATGTTTGCTAACAGTCCTGGTTGATGGGGCAACCAGGCAAGTGCAGATAACCCCAAATATGTTGGTAAACAGCCCTTTGATACATTATTTCAACATGTGTATAGATACAAACTGTATTTGTCTCTAATAGTTATGTCTTCTATGAAAAAGGCTGATACTATCCTTGGACGTTGCCACATATCATGTCCCGAGTGGGCTTCCCAAGCCAAGAGAAAGAAGGGTCTAATAAAAAGGGGTAACAATCCCAAGGATCCTATCTACTTTCTCAGAGTTACAGGATGAAACTCCTCCCAGCTAACCTGGCCAGTCCATGCCTCTGACATTTCTCATCTGTATCTGCCCAAATGGTGTTTAGCTTCAAGGAAATTAGATCGATTTGTCTGCTAGATGCTATTTATGTTATTTTAAGCTAACCAGGGTTTCCAATTCTGACACTTCATATTATGCTTTTTGTAAATTTAGCTTGAATATATGAAAATGTTAAATGTTTTGAATGATATAAACTTGGTGAAAATATGCAAGAGCAGCCTTGAAGTATGATGTAAATTGTATTTTTTTTTAAAAAAAAAAACTAAAATGTTAAAAACATTATGGAAGAATAGTGGGTTCTTGGACATGAGCTGATTTCCAGAATTGGACTGATTCCAGAACTAGCAAGAAGGTTGGCCCCATGACAGAAAGAGAATGCATGAAAAGTAAAAAGATCTGCTTGAAAGATCCTTTGTGAAGCCTCAAGGAAGCAAGCCAGAGGCCCATAAAAACTTCTTCCTTAAAGATAAATGAAAACAATTATATGGGAACCAAGCCTCATTATCTAACTCCGCACTTGAAACAGGTTCATAGATCCAGTAATATAAACCAGTTTCCTGTTTTCCAAATTTGCCTTAAGTACAGTATTTTACATCTGTCTGAGTTTGGCCTGAGTCTGTTTTTTAGAAAAGGGGACCACCACTGTGGTCAAAACAAACAATTGCCTCATCAAAAAGATTGTGGCTTCATTTTAATGATACTTCCAGTTGGAATTTAACTGGTCCCTGAAAATGTCCTAAGAAAAGGAAGATAAATGGAAACTGCTTATACATGGAGAAGGAGGTGTTATATCTAACAACCATGCATTGTATTCTGTAATGATATATTTTAATATATATTTATTGAAAAAGAATGAGATGCCTCAATCCATATAGGATAACAACACATATAAATAACATATAAAGTGTAGGATATCTGTCAGGTGGAAGAGTTGAAAACTAAAATGGAAAAAGAAATGGAGAAAGAACACATCTGGCTCTAATACACTGACAGCTTTTCTTCCTTCCTTCTATTGGTTCAGGCTTTTTTTTTTTTTTTTTTTTTGGCTACACATCTGCGTATTTCTTTCATTTTGGCAGACAAACAGCATTTAAACTTCAGTTCTGCTGCAAGGTTTCTTCAGAGTGATGCAACATTTTAAAAACTAGCCTTAAAAATGAATCAAGCCTCTTCCAGAAACTCAGTCTTCATCTGGTTATTTGGAATACAGCCCAATCTCAAACTTTCACAGAGCACTGCAGTTTCTTGGGCCAGTTGTAAGATAAGAAGGCCCACCTTTCAGTAGATGAAACTTGAGAGAAAGAGAAACCAGACTGTCAGCTGGCACTTTGCCTTGTGCGGTTGCGACTGAACATCACATTTCCTGCTCTTGTGTCAGTCCCGTGAGCTGTAATAGACATTGCTCTGGCTGGCACAGAAATAATGGGACTGCATCTATTTTAAAAAGTATTATTGTTACAGCTATATTTAATGCAGTGTATCTTGACTTGCTGTACAAGCTTTATCATGAAACTCCATTGAGTGAAAACCACAGTAAAGCTGTAATGACTTAGGCAGAATACTGGATTCAAAATCTAACATCTATAATGTAACATTAATGAAATGGGCTACAATGCAACTTTCTTCTACTAGTTTTCTATGTAGCAAGAACCTTTAGAAATCATGAAAGAAGAAGAATTTATTTTATCATTATTACTGTTTAGAGTACAATTTAGCTACTTGATTAGATTTGTGTATTTTGTCCCATTTTGGTCCTTCACAGTTCTATGCTGTGCTCTTTTGATAGAAGTCCAGTCTTTAAGCTGCTGTTACTGAACTATTTGACATCTTCCTTAATTGAACACAAAAGATATTGGGCACATACATCACACAGCATGAATATACCATCACTTCATAATAGTGAGAAACTGCCAATCCTAGTGAAGGAATCACAAAGACATAGAGTGGATTAAAATGCTGGGTGAATGCATCCAATAGTTATACATAAATTCTATAGTAGAACATACTGGACAACATTTAAATTAGCCAGAGAACCAATTAAAGTAGGGTTTGGATATTTGTGGGTGGTCCCCTGCATCCCATTTACAATCCCAGAATGTGCCTCCCCCAATGGAGGTTGAAACATGCTTTGTGTGGTCCTTTCGCTTTCAGTTGCTTAAGTCATCCATTATAACAGATAATAATCAGATCACCACCATCCCCAAAATATTAAAACCTTGGCAGGTTTGGTTTTTTTTTTTTTTTTTCATTTGGAGGGAGCTTGAAGGGCAAAAGCAAAATGCCATGCAGGTCTGCACAGCTTAAATTACCAACCTCATCTCTTAAATTCCCAAACTCCAAGGGGAAAAAAAAAAAAAAAAACCAGCCCACCTACTTTGATGACACCACCACCACATCCACCATCTCTCAGGAAAGGAGATTGGAATATATCCCCAGGCCAAAAAAGTTGCCTCTCCTCTTGTCATCTCCATCAGCATCTCTTCATTACCCTTTTGTCATGATTGGGTCTCTCCATGATTTCATCTGACTTTTTCCTCTTATAAGAAAAAAGTCAGATGAAATCACAGAGGCAATCTTTTATTTGGCAGCTGAATTATTGCTATGGAATAAGACAAATTGCATTGTAAATATACACTCTATTCATTACAAGCTGAAGTCACAGAAGTCATAGAATGCTTCTATGACTTCAGCTTGTAATGAATAGGGTGTATATTTACAAATAGAGTGTATATTTACAAACTATCACTAATTATTGTTCGAAATGAGAATTACCCTACAAAAGGACCTTTAAATGTTCAAAAAGTATTTAGCAAAGAGAGGAAAAAAATATGTTGAATTGGATTTTCCTTGTTTTTATTATCTTCTGTTTCCATGCCAAGATGATTCAAGAGTGTTTGTATTTTTGTGCAAATTCACAACAACTGGACAATTAGTATTTCCCTTTCAAACTGACACATTTCTTTTGGTTACTTTACCTTCAGTCTTCGTGAAGTTGTGAAGTTTTTACTGAAAATTTATACTGAAATGATAACTCTGATGTTGAAGTATTAATCACAGCAGTTAGTACTTTTTAAGGATAATTTAGGTTGTACTTGTAACCAGTATAAAAAATTCCAGATGACAGTGCCAGCATTAAATGTTACATTCTAATATGAATTTTAAAATAAAACCTCTCTTATTATTATTCTTAGTTTATGCAGTCGTGGCATACAGGCAGTCCTCGACTTACAACCATTCATTTAGCAACTGGAGCAAATGGCCAATTCTTGCAATTGTTGCAGCTTCCCCATGGTCACATGATCAAAATTCTGGCACTAAGCAACCAATATGTACTTATAATGATTGCAGAGTCCCGGGGTCATGTGAGTGCCATTTGTGACCTTCCCAGTCTGCTTTCAACAAGCAAAGTCAACGGGAGAAAACAGATTTGCTTAATGATCATAAGATTAAGGTGACCAACCGTCCTCCTTTTGGGAGGACAGTCCTCCTTTTGTGAGTCCTGTCCTCCCTTGAAAAGTGTCCTCCTAAATGTCCTCCTTTTCCATATACCGTCCTCCTTTTGTGAGTTCTGTACCTCCCTCAAAAAGTGTCCTTCTAAATGTCCTCTTTTTCTATATTTGAAGACTAATCTGCAGGGATTTTGTTTCCTCATAGAATGCTCAGAAGGCATTCTGGGACCTTTTTTGATGATTTTTTTCAACTTTTGCCTGAGCTGTGCTACTCCCGCTATTGGCTATCAAAAGCCAATAGGAATTGCTGCTGAGCGCACCAAAACACCTGGGTGGCAAACTTTGCACGTGCAAGTTGCAGGAACTTTGCACCCCTCACTGCTACCCAACTACACCATCTCCTACTTAGTTCCGAAGATAGCTGGAGGAGACTGGAGCGATAAGTTTCTCTTGATCTTCCCTGTTCGGTTCTACATGGGGATGCACAGGGTAGGCGGTGGTGCTGGGGGGCGGCTGGGGGGGTGGCTGCAGGGCCGGAGCTGGCATGGCTGATGCTTTGCGAGCCGTGGGGCCGGCTGTACGGGGATGCGCAGGGTGGGTGGTGGTGTTGGGGGATGACTGGGGGGTGGCTGCAGGGCCGGACCAGCTCAGCTGGTGCTTTGCGAGCTGCGGGGCCGGCTCTCCATTCATTTGGCCTTCCATGGGCTGCGCCAGCTGGTGGTCTACACAGTGCTGACCTGCGCTGCCACCACCTCACCTGAGCACCTACGTGGCCGTCCTGGAGTGCCTGGCTCACAACACCTGCCTCCACCGCCCGCCCCTGCGCAGTCCAGCCGTGTAGATTTTGGGACAAGTGAGAAATCGAGATTGAATGTTGACACTCTAGCTGCAGCACTTGCCGTAAAATTCAATATGAAGGATATTTCTTGTTCAGATATTTCCAATATATTGTTAGAAGATGATACATTGACAAAAAATATTCATTCAATGGAAAAGTACTCATTTAAATAATTAATAGGCATGTAAGCATAATTACAATATAAAATGTTATTGTTACAAATGTTTTTATTATGCATTTATCATATTATAGTGTATTCTGTATTATTGTTGCAATAAATACAATGTTTCTTTTATTTACGATATTTTTTTCTTCAATTTATTTGTGTCCTCCTTTTTGTTGTAAAAAAGTTGGTCACCTTACATATGATTCACTCAACAACCACCTTGCTTAGCAACGGAAATTATGGTCTCAATTGTGGCCTTAACTTGAGAACTATTTGTAATTGGAGTAGAAACAGTTGTGTGAAAATGAATGAGGGCACTTCAAGTCAGGTCAGTGTCAAGCTTTTGGCAGCAGCTGTCACAGATGGGAAGGTGGATAGAGAAATCTGTTAAATGTTGGGTTCACATATGGCATTAAACCACAATTTTTAATACCAAAGTGGCTGATTTCACACATTATGTCAATGTTAGAAGAAAATTCTGGTCTGTTCCACAGCCAAGTAAATAAGCTCAGGATACCTGCTTGGAAGTAGGATTTATTTCAACAGCAAAAACATGAATGCACAATCCAGCTGACTTCAAATTTAGAACATTGAGAATAATGGTACTTATAGTATCAATAAACTTTGATGTGAAGTATGTTAGATGTGTAAATTGGGGTGTTTCTGCCTTAGGTATATGTGAAGTCCCTAGGAGAGGAAGGTCCATTCCTTGTCCTGTGGGGTATGTGATCTTAGACACATAAATCTCTTCCTTGATGTAGAATTTTATGAGGGATCTGGCATCAGGGATGCAGTGCAGTATTGTGATAAAAGATTTCCCTTATTTTGAGGGGATTCTGTTTTATATTTGTTTGGTGGTGTTGACTGACCTACTGGAAAGGCACACTTAATTGCAGCCTGCATGCCCAATGCATGCCCCAAAAGCTTAAGCTTTGTTTATTACTTTGTTACTAGTATATCAGAGGTGGATGATGTTGATATGTGTCCTCACTAAGGAATATGTGTCACAGGGGCTTATTATTCTTTATTTTTTATTCTTCCAACACTAGCCATAAACTAAAGTTTCTAACCATAATAGCTTAGATCACATCATACAGTAAGGCACAATTTTTAAGCATATCTTGTTTAGTAAGAAAGAAATAGATGGATTTAAACAACAATATGTTATGTCAACCCCAATTTTTCTTCCAAAGCTTTAAACTTAATAGATGGCAATGAACATACCCCCAGGACCGAAGTATAAAAGTCTTTTGCTTGAGAAACAGTATTAAGTCTATAACATATCCCCAGGTAATTCACCACCATTCCGATCGGAACATCCCATCTGAACAAGATTCGTCTCTTTTTAAGTTCATCTGCTAAAAAAGCAAACTCCTTTCTTCTTCTTAAAATTTTAGATGGAATCTCCTTTAGAATTATAACATCTTGTGAAGCAATTTGAAATCTCTTCTTATAGAAAGCTTGTATAATTTCGTTGCGCAGGGATCTTTTCCCAAAGTAAATTACCACATCTCTTGGCAAATTCTTTTGCACTGCCACCACAGAGTTAACTCTAAATAATTTTTCAATTTCACTAAGTATTTCCTCTTTTTCTTTATTCAAAATCACAGCAAAGTCCTTTGCAACCATCTCTCTCAGATCTCCTTGCACAGACTCTCCCAAACCTCTGATTCTTAAGGCATATTCCATTTGTCTATATTGAAGCATAAGAATCTCATTTTCCATTTCTTTTTCCATGCTTTCAAATTTTCCCTCCATCATTTCCACTTTTTCTTCTACCTCTTCTACACGAGAGTTCAGCTTTTCAAGAACAGAGGCAACTCCTTTTAGAGCGAAAACCATCTCTTGCCTCAAAATCTTATTATTTTTCTCTAAAATCTCTTTCATTTCTGCCCTAATTTGAGATATAACATTTCCCATCATATCTTGCAAATCCTTCACAATTATTGGCTGTACCAAGGAAGAGGGTGAAGGTATTGATTTAGGTTGTTGCACTGATGATAACACCGAAGAAGAAACCACCTTAGGAGCTGTAGGAATTACTGGACGCTTTGGAGCCATCTTAAAAAAAATCTTTACTCCTTCTTAAAAATTACAAAAATTAAGCAAAAGAAAAAGAGAGATTAAGTCCAAAAAAATTCAAAAAATCCTTCAAAAGGAGATCATTATAACAAAAAAATACTGAACGCTTTGGAGCCATCTTAGAAAAATCTTTACTCCTTCTTAAAAGTTACAAAAATTAAACAAAAGAAAAAGAGAGATTAACTCCAAAAAATCAAAAAATCCTTCAAAAGGAGATCATTATAATAAAAAGAAAGGAGTTAAAAAAAGAAAAGGGAAGAAGAAAAAAATAATTAAATAGAAAAAATCCATTCCATTTTTTTAAAAGTACAAAAAGCAAAACAAAGAAGTTAAACAAAAATAATAATGCTTCTAAAATCCAAACCCAACATCAAAATCAAATTCACATTCCGTTCCAATCATTAAAAAAAAGGGAAAAGGATAAAAAAAAACACCAAAAAGCCTGCCGATCGCCATTCTGCCTTCCCAAAGGAAAAAAAAAAAAAACCCGAAAGGCTTGCCGATCACCATTTTACTTTCCCTTTCATCAAAAGGAAAAAAATAAAAAGAGGGAATATAAAAGTAAAAGTAAATCTTTAAACTTAAAATCCAAATAAAATCAAAGAAAGCAAAAGCTAAATCCTCTACTCAGCTCTGTCCGCCTCTAAAAAAGAAACTCACCAGATCACTTTAATCACGGAGGTGGTTGCAGCGGCTTGTTTTGTCCCTAGGGACAAAAGCAGCTGGGAAGCGGAGACAGTCTGAACTCCGTGGGAGCACTCCTCTCACCCACCCCAAAAAAGCCTTGGGGGTGCATGAGAGTGGCTCTACCACTATTCAGACAACCCTCTTCCCCCCCCTTTGCCTAGGAGGGGGATTTTGAACCGCTGAACAGCTGATGGCCACTGTTCATAGCGATTCAAACACTTACCCAGGAGGACGGCTACAAAGTAGCCGCCATCGCGCCCGCAGATCCACCGGAACCATGTCAACCCCAATTTTTAATCCCTTGGACCTAGAAGGATTGTCCTTGATGAAATACTAGAATTAGGGACAGGAAAGTCAGATCTACTTTAGCAAGGGATGTGTTATCCAGTTAACTAAAGGCTACTCCATTTCACTGTTTAGAAATTGATGCCACTTCACAGTTTTGTTTTGTATCATTTGAATCTTGCTGGGCAGTAAAATATCCATTAGAACAGGGGTTCTCAACCTTGGCAACTTTAAGACTTGTGGACTTCAACTCCCAGAATTCCTCAACCAACAAAGCTGGCTGAGGAATTCTGGGAGTTGAAGTCCACGAGTCATAAAGTTGCCAAGGTTGAGAACCTCTGCATTAGAAGATCAGCACAGACCTAGGAGATATAATCATTAATAGATTGGCGTTTTCCTATGCCTTGAAATGTATGCTGCTATTTAATGTTAATATTCTTTAAAATATGCATTGTATTTAGGATGTCAAAAGCATAATCAGTATCTAATTGGGTTTGAAAACAGAAGAATAAAATAGTTCCAGTACAAAAAAGGTAGATGAATGGAAAAAAATGTTCATTGTTATTTTTGATGTAGGTTATATAATTGCTTCCTTCTACATATATATGCATCAAATTAGCACATTTGAATAATATATGTAGAACCAAAATGGTAATTATGAATGCACTATATATGTATATAGACTCATCAGCTAAATTGTTGTTTTGCTTCTGAGGCAATATTCAAATAAGGGACAAATGATATTCATTCTGGACCCATAGTAACTCTCAAAGCACTCGAAACATTGTTTTTTTAAAAAAAAAAAAAAAAAAAACAGTTACCTTGTATGAGAAACTGATTTTAGTGCTATTCTCGGTTTCTCTAAAAATCCTCTAAAAGGGGATTCTCTAGTACAATTTTAAATTTATTTAACTAGTTCACTTTACTCAGTAACTCTAGAACCTAGGGTTCATTGTGGAGCACATGAAATATTTTAATCACTGTAATCCTTATAGGCAATCTATAAATATGATTAATAAATTAATTACATAAATATAGCCAAAATAGTCGCCTTCATGGATTACTGCCTTGTCGTGGTGAAGGGATTTGCATAATTCAATGAAGCTATGAGCTATGCTGTGCAGGGCCACCCAAGACGGACAGGTCATAGCAGAGAGTTCTGACAAAATGTGATCCACTGGAGAAGGAAATGGCAACCCACTCCAGTATCTTTGCCATGAAAACCCCATGGATGGTACCAAAAGGCAAAAAGATATGACGCTGGAAGATGAGCCCCTCAGGTCAGAAGGTGTCCAGTATGCTACTGGGGAAGAGCAGAGGGCTAGTACTAGTAGTGCCAGAAAGAGTGAAGCCACTGGGCAAAAGCCGAAAGGACGCTCAGCTGTGGATGCATCTGGTAGTGAAAGGAAAGTCCGATGCTGTAAAGATCTTTTCTCCATAGGGACCTGGAATGTAAGATCCATGAATCAAGGCAAGCTGGAATACCAGACCATCTTATTTGTCTCTTGAGAAACCTATATGCGGGTCAAGAAGCAACACAGAACCACATGTTGATTGGTTCAAAATTGGGAAAGGAGTCCAGCAAGGCTATATACTGTCACCCTGCCTATTTAACTTATATCCAGAGCACATCATGAGAAAGGCAGGGCTAGATGAATCAAAAGTTGGAATTAAGATTGCTGGGAGAAATATCAACAACCTAAGATATGCAGATGATACCACTCTAATGGCAGAAAGTGAAGAGGAACTAAAGAACCTCTTAATACGGGTGAAGAAGGAGAGTGCAAAAGTTGGCTTGAAACTCAACATTAAGAAAACCAAGATCATGACATTTGGCCCTCTCAATTCCTGGCAAATAGATGGGGAAGAAATGGAGGTAGTAACAGATTTTATTTTCCTGGTCTCCAAGATCATCACAGATGGGGACTGCAGCCAAGAAATTAAAAGACACTTGCTCCTGGGGAGGAAAGCTATGGCAAATCTAGACAGCATACTAAAAAGCAGAGACATTACCCTGCCAACAAAAGTGCATATAGTCAAGGCCATTTTCCCAGTTGCAATGTATGGCTGTGAAAGTTGGACCATAAGAAAGGCTGAGCGACAAAAAATTGAGGCCTTTGAACTATGGTGCTGGAGAAGACTCCTGCGAGTCCCTTGGACTGCAAGGCGTTCAAACCGGTCAATCCTAGAAGAGATCAACCCTGACTGCTCTTTAGAAGACCAGATCCTGAAGTTGAAACTCAAATACTTTGGCCACCTAATGAGAAAGAAGGACTCATTGGAGAAGAGCCTGATGCTGGGAAAGATTGAGGGCAATAGAAGAAGGGGACGACAGAGAATGAGGTGGCTAAATGGAGTTACTGAAGCAATAGGCGTGAGCTTAAATGGACTCCAGAAGATAGTAGAGGACAGGAAGACCTGGAGGAATGTTGTCCATGGGGTTGCAATAGGTCAGACACGACTTCGCAACTAACAAAACAAGCCAAAATAGTATATGAATAGATTGTCTTTCCATTATGAATTCTGGTGTTATGACTGAATGCAGAATAAGTGAAAACTCTTATTGACTTCTGAGAGGCTTCTGTCAAGGAACTAGGACCTTCTGTTAATTTAGTAGATTTCTTAATTCAACTCATGTCTACAATGCACCAGGTTTTAGAATCCTCAGTGCACCATATGCTTGTAAACCCCTGTGTATATAGCTTTCAAATAAACACTGTGTAGTTGAGATCAGAAAATTACAGTTTAAGAAAGGGTCGTTTTATTTGGAAAGAGATTGTTTCTGGATGCATCTGTTCTTTTTCTCAACAGGTATAAATTAATCCATCAGAGAAAGCAGGAAGTAAATTTAAAATCTGGGAATTGCAAACACTATAAAAGTATCACATAATTGATTTGTGGCATTATTGCTGTGGAGGTTTAAATAGCAGCTTTAATGGAATGATGGATTTCTGAAAGTTTAAGAAGATCACTAGCAAAATATTCAATTTTATTTTATTTTATTTTATTAACTTTATTGAAATAATTTTCACATTTTTGGAGGTCTCCAAAATAAGAAATTATGTGCACATGGTGAAGAGGGACCTGTGTTAAATTAGGGGCTGAGTTTATTATCATTCATATCCCTGTCTAGATTCTTACTAGTTTTTGCTCTCCTCTTCTTCAGCAGTTAAACTAGAGAAAGGAACACTAGTGCCATTATATGAAGACTCAGCTTATGTGATCATATAGGGATAATTTTATATGCTGAGGCTGCTAGATGATACTTATCCTTTAAACTTAGCTTCAATGTTTTGAAAATGTGCCAGATACATCTTAACCATGTTGATAAATCGAAAACTCAAATCTAATTGCTGTCCTCACTTTTTGTTCTGCTTAAGTAAAAAATAGTATCTTTTAAAGTATTGTATATTCTTTTAGAGATGATCTTCAAATTGGGTTAAGGATATCTATAATACTTGTTGGCCAAATCATTGATTGGCCGAACCAAAAGCTGGATTGGATTGGCTACTCACACCCTGGTGTGAGTAGCCAATTATCACACAAGGTGGCAAATTGTAACCCTGTTTTTCTGCACAACAGAAAGATGTGTGCTTTTGGGACTAAATCACAAATGGACAGCCCCCAATACACAGGTTAGCAAAACTTTTATACACTTTTTAAAAAAGGCACATAGCCATTAGGAAGCAGTAGGTAACAAGCAATAAGGTGCTCACACCCCTGATAGATGATGGCACCCCCAAAACATGGGATTATTGTTGTTGTTGTTGTTGTTGTTGTTATTCTCACTCTTCTGTGTCCAACCAATAAGGCTGGTAATTAAGTATGCAAAACTTTGTAGTTAATTTGTCCACAACAAGAAAAGGGAAGTTAGCATATTCTAACAAATCTATTTACAACAGAAAGAGGGGTCAATCTTGTTTCCACTGCAGTCCTGATTCACGATGGTGCATGCTCTTATCAAAGAGCATGGCCTACCAGAGTGAGAGGCTCAAAGAACAAAACATCTAAGTGGGCAAAATGAAGGAGTTTTTTTTCAACACTCCTACATAATGTTGCCAATAGATGCTGATACTGCATCAGATTTCTTTATAGAAATTCCGACAATTAATTAGAAACACAATAGAATGCTATGTAATCTAGACTTAGATTCCACACTGTAATGTTCAAGAAAGGAACACTCAAAGAGGCAAGCAGTATTTTGTCTGGTCAGCAGGGGGCACAAAGACCTAGCACCAGGCCTCATTGGAAGGATTTGTGTTAATTTTCAGCAAAATTACTTTTAAGATGTCTTCAAATTTCCCATAGAATTGCAAATTAATATATAATATAACATCTAAGTGGATGACCAAATGCTTTCCTAAAAAAGGAAAATGCCAAAGTATGGAAAATCCCAACAAGTTCATGTCTATCCATATGAAAATATGGTATTTGCTAAAGTTTGCATTAGAATAAGAAGAACAATCTGGATGTACCAGATTGGTACATGGAAACATGGAAAAAGCAGAGGAAACTGTAGAGGCTTTCAACATTTCCCATGAGAAGTAACAGAATGAGAACGTTTGTTAAAAAAAATGTTGGGCATAAGGACCAAGTTTTTGAAAAGATTAAAAAGTACCCTTTTTCTGTTTGCCAGATAAAACTTTGAGAGAAGTAGCAATGGAAAAGTAAGATATCTATTCCTGGGCTTAGAAATTTGAAATACTTTGAAATAACATACTGTTATCTCGAAAAACTAAACCTCTGGTCCTGATGACGGACCCAGATTGGATCATGCTGTTATTGTTCAAAGAAGTTGATTTAGATATCTCGGTGCAACGATTCCCTAGATATATAAAGGTTGGTATTGAATTATCCATTTAGTCTGTTATTTGCTTGGAAGGAGGAGTAACTCACCATTAAAAATATAGTTGATTATACCACTTTTTCCAGAACTCTACACACCACTGTCATGGTTAAATGACTCCAGCCTTAGGAGTGTACATTTAATTCCCAATCATTTTCCTCATTTAATCAGGCCCAATCACCTTCTGAGAAGAAATCAACACAAACAAAAATAAAAAGCATACTAGCTTCACTAGAGAAAAGTATCACTCCATAAAAGGGAAGAAGGATATCCTACTTGAGCAATCACTTACAGCTAACATTAAAAATATTTCCCTAGGCCTCAGACTGACTACCCAAGATTGCATTCCTCCACTTGCCTGAAATCCAGCAAAATCTATGTCAAATTTTATGATTATGAGTGCTCAGCCAATCGTATCCTTAAATCTCATCCTGTGATGTAGACTTGAAACCTTTTTCTTGCTGTCAACAACTTCCCACATCCTTGTAGCCTTTGCCACAAAACTCCCAACTTGGTTATGTTGGTCATTATCAGAGGGAGTTATGTTGCAAATTTCAAGCAAGCCATTGCTTCCTTCCAATATAGCCCCTAGGGAAATGTGTGATGCAAAAATATGCAGAAAATCCATAATAACTGTATTAACAGAGATGGTAACAAGCATGTTATTTCTACTCAAGCACATGAACATAAAATAAAAAAGTAAAACATGGATTGGGCTTTGGGGATGGAGGAAAAGTTCATCATAAGGAAACATAGGAGAAAATCATTCTATAAAATTTTGTTGCATTACAATGACAATCATAAATTAAAAATGACCCAAATCTTATGAGACTCCCCCCAAATCATCAGGAATGCTGCCTCTCATGAAACGTAGCTATTGTGTGAGGTTGCATGAAAGCTCTGAGATGAGATCTCCCAAATCTTATGCTATGGCAATTTCATAAATTTAAACCTCATAAGTTTGTTGAAAATGACTGTAAGAAATATTGAAGTATACATGTTATTCAAGTGATCTGATTTATTTCAATGAAATAAATAGCTGCATGCTTAAACAACTGAACTCAGCAAAGTTTCAAAGGGTATCGTGGAAATACTTTATGTAACAAAGGTATCAGTGACGAATTCATTACTTACAATTATCATTGTAAAGATATGAGCCAGCAGAGACCTTTTTAATTCTGTGGGTACTTTTAGAGCAAGTAGCCATTATAGGCTGAACTAGCCAAGAGAACTGTTCTGGCAGAAATATATAAAGGACACCTGATAGCATCTCTGCCATTAGCAGAGTCTCTTGCTCCTTAGGATATAAATAGAGTCTAATCCTTTTTCACTTCTCTAGCGTGCATGCAGAAAGAGAAGATAAGGGGAGTTAAAGCTTAATGCTGAGAAAAGTATTGCCATAAGTAGCTCCTTCCTTATACAATTACTTTAAAAATACTTCCATGCTTGTATTTGTATTTAGAGATTCAGTTATACTAGTTTTAGTAAAACTTAGCTGATTAGGCTTTATCTAATTGAAATCTATTTATAATCTGCATGTTTAATTAAGATAGTTGATTTATTACAATATTGAAAAAGGAAGATTACTCTATTAAGATTTTCAAGTGTTACAAACCAAAATCTGTAAATATTACCAGCATGACTATTAAAAAGAGTTAAGCTACATCTAACATCACTCTATTTTTTTTTCCTAGAAAATCTTAATATGTCAAGATTTTATCAATTCTTTGTTGTTAAAATGTATTAGATTTGATTCATGCTAATTTTATTGCTTTTTAAATTATTATTTAATGTCACTTGCAGAAATATTAGCTCTTCTCTTCCCTTCCCACAATAAATCAAAGTTCTCTATTTATATAGAAATCTGAGCATATTTAACTGAAAAATAAAATGTTCCAGATCTTGTACGTTGCATGGATAGTACTCTGTTCTTTGACTGATTATGTGCCATCAAGTTATTGTTGACTTTTGATGAGAAAACAAATTTTCTCCAGGACAATCTGTCCTCAGTCTGATCCTTTAGGTCTCCCAATGGTATAATTGACTCACCTTGTTGCTGATCATTGTCTTCTCTTTCTTTACATTTTCTCAGCATTACAGACATCTCAAGAGAGCTATGTTTTGCATAATGTATCTAATATATGATAATTTAAGCCTTGTCATTTGTGCCTTGAGAACTCTATGTTGATTTCTTCAATGATCCAATTGTTTTCATGATATTGTCAGGAATCTTCTCCAACTCCAACAGTCAAAAGCATGAATATTCTTTCTATCCTGCTTCTTTTGTCCTGCCTCCAGCTTTTGCTTCCATGAGAGTCATAAGGGAAACTGTATCTGCAGAATTCTGATTGCTATAGGAATAGCTGCTATCATACTATCTGAATATCTTTTCCAAGGCCTTCATGGCTATTATACCAGTGCTAGTCTGCAATTTATTTCTTGAGTGCTGTTTCCTTTATGGTTAATAGAGGATCCTACAAAGTATAAACTATCTACCATCTTCATTGCCAGACTCAGAACTTTACACCAGATATATACATCAGGGTTAAGTCTGTTATACAATGTTTTGAAAACTTACTTGATGATTCCCAAACCTTGCAGAGGCCATTTTGATAATTACAAACCATCAAAAGAAAAACCTAGACAAAAATCAAATATATTATGTAGGCCAGAAGCTAAGAATATTTTTGGCCAGCTTTGCCATAAGTGCAAGTTCCAAGATTGAGTCTGGGACTTCAAAGGATGAAGTGTGGTAAATTACAGAGATGCAGGATTGTGTTAGAAGTCAGCTGTGTGCAAGGAAAAAGTACAGAGGTGTGATGCCCAGTGAAGGACTAACAGAGACAAGAGAGGGATAAGAGGAATTAGGATTTACTTTCAGATATATGAAGTGGCCACCAGTGTATCATCTCCTGCTCTTAAATGGTAAAAATGATAGCCTGGAAAAAGAAACTTCTCTGCCAAAAGCCCCATCCTCAGTTCATTTGAAGTGTATTTATAAGATGTAAAAACAGAACAGGAAAAGCCCTCAGTCACCTTATAGGCTTACAAAGATATCCTACTACCCTGCCTTTAAACAGAGTGATGATTTTTTTAAATAGAAAAATCTTTAGAAAAATTTATCAGACTGCAAATTTTTCCTTAAAGAGGCTGATGAATGAAATGGACCTAGCAGAGAAGAGCAACAAATATGATTAAGGGACTGGAGGCTAAAACATAGGAAGAATGGTTGCAAGAATTGGATATATCTAGTATAATGAAAAGAAGGACTAAACTAAGACTGATAACAGTGATCCAATATCTGAGGGGCTGCCACAAAGTCAAGCTATTCTCCAAAGCACCTGAAGGCAGGACAAGAAACAATGGATGGAAACTAATCAAGGAGGTAATCAACCTAAAACTAAGAGAAATTTCCTGACAGTTAGAACAATTAATCAGTGGAACAACCTGCCTCCAGAAGCTGTGAATGCTCGAACACTGGAAGTTTTAAAGAAGAGATTGGACAACCATTCATCTGAAATGGTATAGGGTTTCCTGTTTGAGCAGGGGGTTGGACTAGAAGAATTCCGAAGTCCCTTCCAACTAGGTTATTGTTATTTTTATTCTGTTCTGCTCATTCTTATTCTTAATATGACCTGGCTTTTATCTCTCTTATCATTCTGGTTGCTACTTTTTGAATATATACTAGCACTTTAAAATGCTAGATATATGAAAGTTTCTATCTACCAGATAGAATTTTCTGAATGTAACATAACATAACATGAAACAAAGCAGGACTATTACTTCCTGTAGCCTAGATATTGTTGCTTCTACTGATGCCTTCTAAGATTGCATTAACTTTGTAGCAGCCACCTGACAAACTTCTGAAACTCAAGGGCAAAAG
Organism: Crotalus tigris; assembly: GCF_016545835.1. Lineage (NCBI taxonomy): Eukaryota > Metazoa > Chordata > Lepidosauria > Squamata > Viperidae > Crotalus > Crotalus tigris. The sequence goes on from NW_024097011.1 coordinate 23,400, forward strand.
CCCTCAACTTGTCCATTTGCACTGATTATCCTCAGCTAATTAATTTCTAAACAATAATTCTTTCTGAATTTATTTCTCTACACTGCACCTCTGGACAGGGAAGATCAAATAAATTAAGCATCAGGTAGGCAAGTATGCCCTTTTTATCAAGTCCTACTGTGGTACAACTAAAAAAAGAGAATAAAATAAAAATACCCAGGATGGACTTTGTTAAGAAAAAATGCTTAAAAACATAAATTAAGTTCTAATGTAATATTGGGGACAGAAAAAAGAAAAGTATGGATGGCCTTTCATAGCTGTGTCTTTCTGGTCCCAGGCTATTTTAAACTACTATCAGATGAACTTTGTAAGACTGACAAATTGTAAGCTGATGTTTCTTGCAGTCTTATTTGAATTATAATTGAATGTGATTGTTAACACTGAAGAGATAAAAGTATGAAGATTTTTTTTTAAAGTTTTATTTTTAAGAATTACAATCTTTAGAGCTTAGTAAACAACATGTCTGGATTCACATATTTAACATTAACTTCTTCAATATAAATCTATTCAGTGCTGCACAATCAGGTATTTTCCCCGATCCTCCTTTCTTCCCCATATTTTTCCCTCATTACACAATTACAATTCTTGGTACTATTGATGTATACAAAGTTATATATAAACATCTTCATTATATTTTATTAATATTATACAAATAACAATAATATTAATTCATAAATCAATATCCTGTTTTTCGTGCTCTTGTTAAAGTTTGATTTCTCATCAATATTTAAAGTATCTTTATCAGTTATAATTTTCTAAATATTAATTACATTTATATAGCTAAAATTTTTATTCATACTGATGCTCCTCTTATTTTCATATTTCCCATATCAAAAGAAGAAAAACAATGCTATTTTAATTCTAAATCACATATTTCATTATAAAAGTTTAATTATATCTAAGGGTTATCCATTCTTTTAATCATATTCAAACAAGTATTTAAACATATGATGTCCCATCTAGTAGGTCAAATCTTCTATTTTTTAAGTCTAATTCTCGCTTTCTTTGCCAAATAACTTTCCAAACCAAGGCAATTAAATCACCCAGGAATTTTCTTTCTATTTTTATGAAAGTTGCTTGGCATAAGGAAGACAATTTAGATAGAGTATTTTAGGGGGGGGGGATTCTGCCCATTTATGTTCCTTAAGCAACTCCCACCTTCCTTCTCCCTCAATTTCTCCCTTCATCTTTTGTCTCCCAAATTGTAACATTTCCCCTGACAGCTCTATGTTCCATTTCCCAAAATTTTCTTCCTTGTCATCAGGTGCATCTTGCAAAATGCAAGGGTCTTTTGCATTTTCATTGTTATGGTAAGTCTTGCAGTATTTTATCTGTGTATGGTAGTTTATATTTCCCTTCTTTCATCTCTTCCATCTCTAGGTCCATTTCCAAAAGCATGAAGATTTTTAACGAGACAAAAATTACCAGCAAAGATAACATTCTTATCATGGTGGATTAAAACACCAGTTTAGAATTTGAATAGGAATTATGGCAGGCAGAAGAATGGATTTGTATCATAAATGTGTAAGGATTACATCTGTAAACCCACAGAAAATTATTCAAGAAATATTGAATTATGCCAATGTCCATACACATCAAATGCAAAAGTTTCAGAAAGCCTTGCTTATGTAACTGAAATTTTCCCAATATTCTCATGCCATTCTGGAAACTCACGACTTTTGGAACATTTTGTACATTGTTCTAAGTTTTGTTTGGTGTAGCTTTAAGTCATACTAATTTCTTTCCAAAATAAACCTGTCTAGTTTTAAACAAAATATTATTAAAGCAAGAAAAAACACACACACATACATGAAAACTGGTCAATTCAGTCTTAAACTGTATTTGTAATTGAGGCTAAACTCTCTGAATGGGATTTACTTCCTGATATACTTGTGCCTGATTGCACTGACACTATAGAAGATAATATTTTTAATGCTTTGGGTTAATTGATTAATATTTTCATTAGACTTTGGGTGCTGTAGATTTAGAATATATTTGATTGATTCAAATAGGCAAAATAGGAAAGTAATAAATTTGATGGGTGCTTAAGACAAAAGATTTTGGAGATGTGGTGGCTCAGTGGCTTAAAGACACTGGATTTGCCAGCAGGAAAAGGTCAGCTTCCTGTACTTCAGCAGTTCAAACCCTAGCACTGGGTGAGCTCCCATCACTCAGCTCAGCTTCTGCCAACCTAGCAGTTCAAAAGCCTGCAAAAACGCAAATAAGTAAATAGGTACCACTCTAGTGGGATGCTAATGGCAGTATCAACAAACCATCTGGTGCCATACTTGCCTGAATGTGAGGTGAATTCAATGGAGAAAAATCATAGACAATGCTGACACTTCTGCAGAACGTTGTTAACCACTCATGCGTGGAGCTAGTTCATCCCTTGTGGTGCACCTGGATAACGTGTGAACATGAACTAAATGAACTAGCAAACTTAAGCAGCTAAACTACTCTATAATAACATTGTAGACTCCCTGGTTCTCAATGTACAAATGCCATATGCTAAATACATAATAAGTCAAAAATTTTACATAAGAAATTGGAACACAAAATTACAAATCACAATGCTGTCTGATTCCAGCTTCATTAACCAATAGGACCTTCTCAACTCATATTTGGAGGGACATTCTTGTGAGGACTGCAGTTCCAAAGTTTTGAATTCAGCATGTTTTTATTTGAGGGAAAAGGTCCATTTAGGCATTGCCCCTGTAGCTAAGAATCAACATCAGTGAAAAGTATAATGAATATGTGTCAGAGAAGGCGACTGTAGCTTCAAAGCAAGAAAGGCACACTTTTCTTTATTGACATCTGAAGTAAACTTTCTGGAGTTAAAAATAGAAGTTCTCTTTTCAAAACAATATTGCTTCTTATCCAATTACAAAGCTTCAGCAACAGTTATCTGAGCTTTCTACATGTCTTTGAGAAAGGTTTTCACAGAAACATTTGCATAGATTTTAAACAGAAATAGCACTTTTAAATCTGTTACTACCCATTTTATTCCATATATAATGCAGTTAAAAGTGCTTGTTTATCATTCACAAGATATAGGTGTTCGTTTTTCATTCTTATAGATATCAGTTTCCTCAGTGTTTCCATACTTAACAGCTGAAATGATTGCAGTAAAAGATAGCAATGTGATGGCCAAGTATTATGCAATAACTTGGCCTTTTTCAAACTGGATTCCATGAGGGCTGCTTTTTCCTTATCACTGTACATGTACAAATCTCGTCTCCCAATTCTGACAAACATAGTTTCTGTTATGTCCCGAGCCTTGCAAACGGCTCGGGCGTTTGCAGGCAGTCCCGGGCAGGTGCAAAGCTGCCGGGACCAGACAGGCTGTCGCCAGCGCCATGCGCATGCGCGGGTGCTGGCGCGGGAAAAGTAACCCATTTACCCGGGAGTTGCCTATATAAGAGGCTGCGAGGCGTTTGGGCGAGGCTGAAGCCATCTTCCTGTAAGCTGAACGCTGAATAAATGAAACTGAGAACTCCAGCTGCTTCTCGTGTCTGTTTTCCCGCCACGGACTCAACACTGGCGACGAAGGTGGGATGCCTTGCACTACCTGGAAAGGAAGAAGTGTAAGCTTACCCAAGGAGTCCTGAGCGGCAAAAGAGGAACGGCGTCGACTCGGCAGCTGCCCGCCAATCCGGTGCGCATTCGGGGGTAGGCTGGCTGATAGACCCGTCTCCTGAAGATCCGAAGATGGCGAAAATCGGAAGGCTTTCGGAATTCGACGTCTCACATCCAGAGCGGTGGGAGTCCTACGTATCCAGAATGGAGAACTACTTCAAGGCAAACCAAGTGAGGGAAGATAGCTTGAAGGCGGCCACCCTGCTTTGCGTTTGCGGCCAAGACGCCTTCGAAATCGCAGAAAACCTTGCAGCACCTGTCCCAGTAGAGTCTGTAAGCTACGCAGACCTGAAGAAGCTGCTGAAGGAGCACTTCCACCCCAAGGTGTCCATTATCTCATGGCGCCACACCTTCGAACAAAGGGATCAACGGTCCGGTGAGTCAGCCAAGGAATACATCGCCGCGTTACGGAAGGCCGCCAAGCCCTGCGAGTTCAAGGACCTCGAGGAACGACTGAGGGACCGATTCGTGTGCGGGTTAAGGCATCGCGAGCTACAACAGAGACTTTTCGCAAAGGAAGAATTATCCTTCCAAGACGCCTTAAGGGAAGTCACCGCAGAAGAAGCAGCAGGCGGCGCCGTCAAAAACATGCGGCCGATCAGAAACAGTGCAGAGGGTGCGTCCGTGCACCAGGAAGACGTCCGACGAAACTCCGAGGAGGATCCGGACGAGGAAGTCGACCGTCTACACCCCACGAAGGAAGAGAACCAGAAGGGAAGCTCTTCGGCTCCGCTCAAGTGCATCGGCTGTGGAGGTCGCCACAGGAGAACCGACTGCAAGTTCCGCTCCGCTACCTGCCGGGCATGCGGTAAACAAGGGCACATTGCAGCTGTGTGCCTGGGCCGACGAAAGGCACAACCCCAAGAAGAACGCCTGAAGGGTACCAGATTCCCCAGCCAGAATAGGGTAGGTTTTTGCGCTTCGCGAAGAAGCATCTGTAGAACAGGCACACACAAGCCCATGAAGAAAAAGCTGTCACTCAACGTGAAGCTACAAGGGGTTCCATTATCTATGGAACTAGACACAGGGTCTGCCCTGTCCATCATTTCATTGCATACATTTAGGAAGATTTGTTCCAGAAGTGGGTCTAAGGCCAAGTTAAGGCCTTCTGATATTGTATTAACAGATTTTCAGAACTCAAGAGTGTGTGTTAAGGGGGAGGCCACCCTTAACGTGCAATACAAGAGTTTTGAAGGTCCACTAGACTTATTAGTAGTAGGGGGTGAACGAACGAGTCTCATAGGACTCGATTGGTTTTGAGGCCCTGGGGATACACGTCACAGGACTCAATAGCTTACAAACACTCGACCTACAGGAAGTCTGCACAGAATTTGCAGATGTATTAGGGCTGTCCTGTTAAGATTCAGGAAATCAGGCCTCAAGCTCAGAAAAGACAAATGCCAGATTGGGGTGCCTTCTACTGAATTTCTGGGATTCAAAATTGATGCTGCTGGGATTCATCCTGCTGAATCCAAACTAACTGCTATTTTAGATGCACCCAGGCCAAAGTCTAAGGCCGAACTTCAGGCCTTCTAGGCCTCCTGAATTTCTACAATTCTTTTCTTCCACATAAAGCTAGTGTAGCTGAGCCTCTTCACAGGCTACTAGACAAACAGGCTGTGTGGCTGTGGTCACAAGCGCATGAGGCTTGCTTTAAAGAAGTCAAGGCCTTGCTCACTTCTAACAGTGTTCTTGCACATTTCAACGAGTCTCTCCCTGTGTGCATCGCTTGTGATGCGTCCCCCTACGGGGTTGGAGCTGGGGTTGGAGCTGTCCTGAGTCACCTCAGGTCTGATGGAACTCAGGTTCCTATTGCATACTACTCCAGAACACTGTCTTCTGCCGAGCGCAACTACGCTCAGATAGACAGGGAGGCTCTGGCTGTTGTTGCTGGAATTAAAAAATTCCACGATTTTCTATATGGCAGGCATTTCACGGTCTTCACTGACCATAAGCCTCTGCTGGGACTGTTTACCACACGTAAGCAGACTCCCCACATCATTTCCCCTAGAATGCTTAGGTGGTCTATTTTCTTGTCTGCATATGATTTTTCATTACTCCACAAGCCTGGGAAAGAAATGGGCCATGCTGATGGCCTCAGTAGATTGCCTCTGCCAGTAGTAGAAGCTGACCCCGCGCCAGCTGTCAACATTCTATCAATCCAAGCCTTGCCCGAGCTCCCTCTTAGTGCCAGGGATGTTACCGCTGAAACAGGTACAGATCACACACTTTCACGTGTCCGCTCCTGGGTCCTGTCCGGGTGGCCTGAGCACTGCCCTAGTCCTGAGTTTCAGAGTTTCTGGTCCAAAAGAAATGAACTGTCCCTTTCTCAGGGTTGTCTGCTTTGGGGAAACAGAGTTGTCATTCCCACCTCAATGAGGACTAGGGTCTTAGAATCCCTCCACGAGGGTCATCCTGGCATTGTTCGTATGAAGGCTCTTGCACGCAGCCACTTGTGGTGGCCTGCTTTAGATAAAGATATTGAGGCTAAGGTACACGCATGCCACCTGTGCCAACGATCTCGCCCAGAGATGCCCCAAGCTCCTGTGCATAGATGGGAGGAAACACAGTCCCCATGGTCTAGGGTGCACATTGACTACGCTGGGCCCTTTCAGGGCCAGTTCTTCTTGGTCCTTGTTGACAGCCATTCAAAATGGCTTGAGGTTGTGCCTGTCTCATCCACCACCACTGCAAAGACTATTCAGGTACTGAGGGGGATTTTTGCTGCACACGGGCTGCCAGATGTCATTGTGTCCGACAACGGCCCTCAATTCACCTCCTCCGAATTCCAAGCTTTCTTACAGGCAAACCTGATTCGTCATGCCACGTCTGCGCCTTTTCACCCGTCCACCAACGGTATGGCTGAACGCATGGTGCGCATCGCAAAGGACGCCTTGAAGAGACTCACCTACGGGGACTGGCATCACAGGTTGGCTGACTTTCTCCTTTCTTATCGCACCACACCGTCCACTTCTACAGGGAGAAGTCCAGCTGAACTTCGTTGGGGGCGCCAACTTACTACTAGACTTGACCGGTTGCATCCGGACAGACTGCCTTCATCTACCTCACATCCTAGGGCACCTAGACAACTACTTGTGGGTGCCCCGGTTTGGGCTCGCAATTACGGGCCTGGTCATACATGGGTCCCCGCTTCTGTGTCCAGGATCACAGGTCCTCTCTCCTACGAGGTTGCCCTGGACAACGGTCGTGTCCTGCGTCGGCACATCGACCAACTTCGCTCTAGGCGAGACTTTTCTGCTGAGACGCCTGGGTCTTTTCCAGGGGGGGAGGGGGACCCTTTGGAGCAAAGGGAAGGGCAAGAGCTACTGCCCATCTCCACTGAGGGAGCCACAAACGGCTCGTCCCAAGGTTCTGCAATTGCTCCGAAAAGAAAGTCATGGAGCTTACCCACACAACAGGCACTCACGCCTACTCCAGCCAGGGAGTCACCCCGGGGGCATACTCACTTTCCACACACATCACACAGCACTCCAGCAACGGAGGATACCCGGGGGCATCCCAACAAATCATTCCCCGCAAGAGAGCTGGCACACAATTCCCAAGGTTGGCCTGACCTTACCCCAAATCCTACAGGGGGTCAAACATACACAGAGCTAGTCGAGGAACCAAGTCCCGACTACAACAACCCTAGCACAAATCAGGGAACACCTGAGTTTTGGGAAAGTACAGAAACCCACACGAGCCCGAACACAGAATGGGGTTCAGGGAATGGACAGCCTCCTGACAGGTCTTGGACTGACCTAGGAGGTTCTACAGAGACGCCCAGCAGCGGCTATCACTTCAAGGGGCCTGAGGGTCTACAGCTAGGTAGGTCAACCAGGTCACAAAGTAACAGAAGCCCTGGCCTGACGAGCCCGGTGGGCAAGCAAGCAGGCCAGGCATCGGGGCACAGTCCTTGGAAGACACCAGGGCACAATAGAGAGAACAGGCTCACGCCTCCCTCCAGTCAGGGGACTTATGCCAGTAACCCAGAGCTAAGAAGGTCACAGAGAGCAAAGAAATCTCCTAAGTATCTAGAAGATTACATAACATTGCTGGCAAGGCAAAAGCCAGTAATCAGTGGGAGCACTGGGGAGCAAAATGTCATATAAAATAAATGTTGTATGTTGGTAGTAGTTTTAGCCCGGGGGAAAGGGGTGTTATGTCCCGAGCCTTGCAAACGGCTCGGGCGTTTGCAGGCAGTCCCGGGCAGGTGCAAAGCTGCCCGGGACCAGACAGGCTGTCGCCAGCGCCGTGCGCATGCGCGGGTGCTGGCGCGGGAAAAGTAACCCATTTACCCGGGAGTTGCCTATATAAGAGGCTGCGAGGCGTTTGGGCGAGGCTGAAGCCATCTTCCTGTAAGCTGAACGCTGAATAAATGAAACTGAGAACTCCAGCTGCTTCTCGTGTCTGTTTTCCCGCCACGGACTCAACAGTTTCCATCTTCCACTCCACTGACCACACATTTGTGTGTATGCATGTGCATGTCCCTGAGAGGTCTGCTTGATCCAGGTGGTATCTTGAGCACAGCAATATAAGAATAAGGACTATTAAACTGTATGGGAATTGATTTTTTAAAAAGCTAAGATTGCACAGCTTAGCTACAGTGCATGTGTGCCTCAAATCTATCTGTAGTGGGACTTCCTTCAGAATAAAATATGTAAGAACCAGATTTGCAAAGGAAGGAAGGAAGGAAGGAAGGAAGGAAGGAAGGAAGGAAGGAAGGAAGGAAGGAAGGAAGGAAGGAAGGAAGGAAGGAAGGAAGGAAGGAAAATCCATGGCACCAACACTTAGAGGTACATAGCCTACATATACATATCATTTTTCTTTTCTTTATTTATTTGGGTAGGGGCTAATAAAGATTTTTTCCAACTATAGGTTCTTGATGGCAACTTATAGAATTACAGATGGTGTAGAAAAAAATGAAATCAGAAAAAGTGAAACTAATTTCACTTTATATTCCTACTGTTTATATTCCTACTGTTTCCTGGAGCACAAGTTTTGAGAAATTAATCTAAATCACAAATAAGAAACAAAAATAGAATTAGAGCTTTAGCTATGGTTTTGCAGGGCCTTGCAAAAAGAAAAAAAGAAAGAAAAGACAAACCAAACAGACCATGTATTAAATATGAGCAAATAGTGGCAAACAATAGATTGGATCTTGCAAAATTATGAAGACAATTGGAAACTAAACATTTAAATTTGAAAGATAAAAGTCCTGAGTATTTCAAAGGGAAACATGGAAAACTCTGTAAGAAAAAGGGGCACTGAATACAATTCTGTGTAATGAGAAGTAAATTTCCAAACTCACTGATTTCCTCACTTAAAACAATTTCTGAAATAACTGTGAAATTCAAGACTTATTTTTTGTATATTGGAAATATTTGTTTATTTATATTTCATGTTTCTAGACTGTCCATCTTCTTCAAAGATTAATTTTACATTTATAATAAACATTTTAATTTTCATTTTTTTTTTGCCATATTTCTATCACTGGTGTTTTTCCTCTTGAACAAAGGTTTCAGCAAATTTCTTTTTTGAACGGGCTTTACAGCCTGAAAAAGACTGAAGATTGCTACAATAACTGGCAAATTAAAATCATTAAAAAAACATAAAAGGAAATAATATAAAGGCATAAACTATAGTAAACATAAAGAATTCACCTTTCCACCTCAAAGCATTTTTCTACCATCAGTTCCAAAATTTTCAATACTACCTGAATTTTCAAAGTTTGCTTGGAAACAATGACAGAGGTAGAGTTATTTAAAGAAATATGACAATAAAGACATTTGAAAACTTAGGGGCCCTCCTTCATCAGGACCAAACCATGGTACAGATGGTCTCTAGCAACCCACCTTTTCTTTTTTCCATTATCCACACTAAATCATCATCTCAATCATGCAGCTTAAAGTCCTCTTTACTATTTTGTTAAAGTCCTTTTTTCAATCTTAAGCCGTCAACAAGACATGGTGGGAGGCTTGCAGTGGGGTACCCCAAGGTTCTGCCTGAAGTGCAGTACTCTTCAACTTCTTCATAAATGATTTAGATGGGGGGATAGAAGGGGAATTTGTTTGGGTGATATTTGGGCTGATTTCTCACTTAGTGCTGTAGTGGGAAAAGAGTTTTCACTCATTTTTTGCCAGCCACTTGTCTGAGCGAGTTATCTATGGGAAACATAGCAGGTGAAAGGAGGATAAGTTTCAACTATGGCAAATCCTGATAGACATACAGAATTTTGGCTAAATTTTGGGATATCTATGTATCTATGAGAAACATAGCAGGTGAAAGGAGGATAAGTTTCAACTATGGCAAATCCTGATAGACATACAGAATTTTGGCTAAATTTTGGGATATTAGGGTTTATTTTTTCCATCCTGCTGATGATATTGACATGATGGGCCAGCAATCTTCCTTGCATAGAACAAGCTGAGAACAAAGACAATAAGGATTAGAATTGAGGTAGTAAAATCTATTCCAGTGTTCTGTGCTAGGTCTGGCATAACAACAATGGGCAGATATCAACTGGTGTAGGAAACTCTCAGCCTATTAATAGCACTGGTCTCTAAAGAGTACAGAGAAGAATAACAAAAGTGATTAGGAGGCTGGAGGCTAAAACATATGAAGAACAGTTGCAGGAATTGAGTATGTCTAGTTTAATGAAAAAAAGGACTAAAGGTGACATGATAGCAGTGTTCCAATACTTGAGAAACTGCCACAAAGAAGAGGGAGGTCAACCTATTTTCCAAAGCACCAGAAGGCAGGACAAGGAGCAATGGATGGAAACTAATCAAGGAGAGACGCAACCTAGAACTAAGGAGAAATTTCCTGACAGTGAGAAAATAAACCAGTGGAATGGTTTGCCTTCAGAAGTTATAGGTGCTCCATCACTGGAGGCTTTTAAGAAAAGACTGGATGACCATTTGTCTCAAATGGTATAGGGTTTCCTGCTTGATCAGAGGGTTGGATTAGAACAGTGGTTCTCAACCTTTTTAATGCTGTGACCCCATAATACAGTTCCCCATGTTGTGGTGACCCCCAAGTGGGTGTGGCCACCAATAAGAGAGAGTAGGACAGCTAGGGAAAAGGGAAAAAATGGTGGACAGCATGGTTTGGCGACCCCCGTGAAATGGTCGTTTGACCCCAAATGGGGTCCCAACCCACAGGTTGAGAACTACTGGATTAGAAGATTTCTAAAGTCCCTTCTAACTCTGTGATTCTGTTATTCTGTTAAAGGAGCTGCAAAAACTGGACCATGCTTCTACTTTAACTATAACTTGTCTTTTACTCTTGGTAGTGACTAGATTTCTTTTAAAACAGCTTGCCTATATCATTGCAATAAGCAGAACTTATCAACAAGTTGTCCTTGAATCATTGCCTGAAAGACTTCTAGTTCTAATACCAGCTGGATAAATACTGACACATAGTGTTCTGCTGGCTCACAGATAGGAACCCTTTAACTGAGTCATGGGGAAGACCATAGAAATGGCCCTTGGAACAGCAGCTGGGATAAGCAAATTCAGCTGCTCATTCTGTTTCCAACCCTGAACAGCAAGTTTAAGCTTTTTGAACACCCTCCATCCATTTGTTCCTTAAATCCAGACATTTTAAACAGTAAGGAAACAGTTTTACCTTTTTTATATCCCAGCTGAAAATTTCAAAAACACAAGTCTGTTTCAAAGACTCCATACTTAAAGGTGAAAAATATTGGTTGTTATGGCAGACATTAATTGATAAGCAATACTTAAATGAAGGGGATATTGTTCCCAAAATTATTGAGAAGAAAGCAAAAGAAGGCCAAAAAAAAAAAAAAACCCTAGAAGAGCAAGGCATTATAAAAGATGAGTGACGAGGGGGAGGGGGAGGGGGAGGGGGGTGTTCAAGGGAAAGAACTAGTTAAGTACAGCTTATGAGAATTTGTTGCATGGCTGTAGGGCAGTGTTTCCCAAATTTGACAATTTTAAGGCTTGAGGACTTCAACTCCCAGAATTCCACAGCCAGCAATGCTGGCTGTGGAATTCTGGGAGTTGAAGTCCACATGCCTTAAAATTGTCAAGTTTGGGAAGCACTGCTGTAGGGGGAAATTCCATTTCAGGAGGTTCTGACACGATAAGAGTTAAAAAAAAGTCAGCTACCTGTTCATTCCAGTAAAGGGGGAAAAGGCTGATGAGACACTCCAGAGAGTGAATTCTTCCTCTTGGGTGGGCTTTTAGAAGTGGAAGGACCCCATAGAAATGCGATTAAAAACCATTGTGCTTTGTCGGGGGGGGGGGCTTCCTTTTTCCCCTCTCTGCTCTGCAAAAGAATCTGTCATGCTTTTTTAAAAATAGTGAAATTGCCTTTTATGTGTTGAATTTCTATTTAAAGTTTCTATATTAACATAAATACAGAATTAGGGTACAATAATTAAAATTCCAATTTATTAGGAAATAACTTGGTCTCATTATCTGAATGCCTCTCTATAGCCTTATTAGGGTTTCTTGGAAGAAGAAAGATAGGTTATGGTGGTTTTGAAGCAGAAGTGTACATTAGTATCTGAAGGAAGTGGTATTTCACTTGCTTGCTATGGGCCACACTTGAGAGTAGTTGGGCTTAGGATAAAAATTAATGTTTTTATAGGTTGCACTAAAAAATTGGTGGCGCTGGGAGATAGGTGCACATTTTGGTTGTGGAAATACCTCTCATTTTATACCTTAGGAAGTAAAACACAAAGTAAAAAATCAGAAAGAATTAACCCATGTATAGTCTATGAGTCATGACCTGAATTGGAAACTCACAAGTATTTTTGGAATATGTTACTGGGAAGAATAAAGGGAAATGAGAAATAGGTGGAGTGTTGGGGTACTCCCTATGAACAAGTAAGACAGAAAAGGAAACATCTCATTTCTTTCTTGCTCCAAAATAAAGTGGTGAATCATGATGCACAGGCAATGCTTTGAGTCATGATGTCCCTACAGGGCTTCAAATCACTGTTTAGCCCATAAATTTTGGACATTTTTTTCCATTGCCTTGTTTCATACTTTGTCCCTATTCTGTGCTGGAGGTGGGGTTGCCATTCAGACAAATAGAATCTCCCGGAATCGAATTTGTTGCTTTTCTTGTCTCCCCCATCCCCACCCCCACTTTGCATGCAGAGAACTTTCTGCTCAGTGGTCATTTGGTTGGGATGGTGGTCTTCATTATGGAGTGCAATGGGAAGTATTAAAACTAGCAAATGATGCTATGGGCAAGTCTAAATATCATTCATAAGGGGATTACTAGATCATATTTATTTTGTTTAATATTTGGCTATCATTCAGTATGATTGATTTAGGATGATGAGAAATTAAAGTAGATTGTATAATAAAATGATAACTAGAGCTGACATACACATACAAAATTATTTCATGGCAGTCAGACCCTGGCAAATGAATCTTGATTTTACTCCAGAAAGAATGGAAAATGTTTTTTTTTTTAAAAAATGACCCACTTTTTTGTCACTAGCCAGGTGTTCAATATTTAAAATTTCAAACTGGTCATGATGTGCTATAGATCTGCTACATGCATTTATATAGGCTGGCATGATAGGTAGGGACTGAGTAGCAGATGAAAGTGGTATGTGGGTTAATTCAGTGTTTCTCAAACTTGATGATTTTATGATGGTTAGACTTTGGTTTTGATTCCAACTCCCACCTCCAACTTCCAGCATGCTAGCTAGGGAATTCTGGGAGTTGTCTACTAAACTTGAAGTTGCTAAGGTTGCAAAACACTGGATTAGTGCATGATGCTGGAACTGCCAGCCAGAAATGGTCTGCACTCTGGCAGTTCAAACCTGGGAGTGACCTCCCATAATTTCATCCCTAACTCCTGCCCTCCCAGCAGTTTAAAAGCAATATTGTGAGTAGATAAATGGGTACCACTTTAGTGGAAAAAACCTAGCTGCATTCATGTGTGTGGAGAATGGAAATCCATGCTGGACTTGGTCAGATGCAAGGCATCACAACATGAGGTGAGAAGAGGTGAGACTGGCAGAGGAAACCAGAAGAGCCAGCAGTCTGAGTGCTGCTAGTTAACTGGTATAAATCATCCCCTGTGGTGCACCAAGGATAAACGTGTAAGCGCTGAACAGAATGAACTAGCATTCTAGACTGTCAGGACTGCATTGTGTATCAGCATGTGTAGACTTCCCTGACATTGTATGGCATATGCTAAATAAATAGTGCATAAGGACAGACCCAGTGCAACTTAAGTAGAGTGACCACTAGATAAAATCAAATATATGCATAAGATTTCTTTTTCTTTCTCTTCTTGTCTTTTTTTATTTTTGCTGCCATCAGATGTTGTATTCCAGATCTAATATTCCTAGTACAGTTGAGCCAGCTCTGTTCCCTCAAATATAGCCACTAGTTTTTTTTTTAATAATTTTTTATTTTTCCAAATTCTCCCCATACATATACCGTAATACTTATCAGATATTAACATACATTCCCTCCACACTCACATACAGATACTTTTAACAAAATGAAATAAATACATACACATAACTTTGGTGTTGCTCGCCCATTTCCCCTTTCACCGTATCCACACTCCTTCTTCTTTACCTTCTTTCTCCCTTTCTTCTCTTCCCTACTTCCCTCTTCTTCCTCTCCTCTCCTTCACCACTCTCCTCCCCTTTCCTCTTCCTCCAACCTTCCTACTTCCTTCTCCCCTCCTTTACTCTTTTCTCTCTCCTCTCCTTTCTTCATCCCTCTTCAGATACAATTCAGGGGTGATGTCCGAGCAACTCCTCTCTCCAAATTTAAATATAGCCACTAGTTTTAATGTTGGGATGGGAGACTTGTCTGAAAGGTTTGCCTTGGAGGCTATAGAGCTGTCCTTACAACCCTGCTTGGGCAGGCTGGTTCAAAGGAGAGCAGCTTGGTGGTATATATATATTTTTTTATTTTATTTTTTATTGAAAATTTTTTAAAATTCTACAAAAACAAAACAACCCTTCCCCAAACCTCCCCAACCCTCCCGTTCCCTCCCCCGACCTTCCCAGAGCTGAATACAGGCTTAATTGAAATTTCTTCAAAAAATCTTTAAAAAGATATAAACCATGAATAAATCTAAATACATTAATTGAACAAATTATAAAATAATTAACAATAATATATATATAGAAAAACATAAATACCAAAAGAAAAATGTTTAAAAGAAAAAAGAATAAAGAAAAAAAAGAAAAAGATAAAAGAAAGTATAATAAAAAATAAAAATAAAAAAGAATAAAGTCTATAAAATATTTTAAATTTTAAATATAAGTTATTGAAAAACTAAATAATATTTTTATATCCAACTTATATTGTATAAAATCTATCCATTTTTTCCATACCACAAAATACTTCTCTTGCGATTGATCCTTCAAAAAAGCCGAAATCTTTGCCATTTCCGCCAAATAAGAAACTTTAAAAAACCACTTTTGCAAAGTAGGCAAAGATTCCTTCTTCCAACATTGCCCTACTAACAACCTTGCGGCTGTAATTAAATTTAACATCAATATGGTCTCTTTAGTATCACAATCAGTAACAATACCTAACAAAAACAATTGTGGGGTAAATTTTACCCTCCTTCTAAAAATTCTTTGAATATTCCACCATATCTTAATCCAAAAAGCTTTTATATTTTCACACGACCACCAGATATGATAGTAAGTAGCATCCA
Organism: Crotalus tigris; assembly: GCF_016545835.1. Taxonomy (NCBI): domain Eukaryota; kingdom Metazoa; phylum Chordata; class Lepidosauria; order Squamata; family Viperidae; genus Crotalus; species Crotalus tigris. Next base: position 38,751 of record NW_024097011.1, read on the forward strand.
AACATCCGCATCTCCAACATTTAGGCTGTAAGTCAGGATACATGCGAGACATTTTTTGTGATCAAGGTGCCATCTATAAAACATTTTGTAAAAATTCTCGTTAAAACCACAGCCTCATAATACAATTTCAAATTCGGTACCTTGAGTCCACCTCTCTCGCGAATATCTTGTATAATTTTAAGTTTTACTCTTGTTTTTTTCCCTGCCCAGATAAATTTATTAATACCTTTCTGCCATTCATCTAAATTAACCTCATTCTTTAAAATAGGTATCATTTGAAATAAAAAAAGAAACTTTGGCAAAACATTCATTTTAATCGCCACAATTCTTCCCAAAAGAGATAATTGCAACTTCTCCCAATTTTTCAAATCTCTTTGTATATTGACCCACAATCTTTCATAATTATTTTTATACAATTTTGCATTAGAAACAGATAAAATAACCCCCAGGTATTTTAGCTTGGTGGTATATTATGAACAATATTTTCTTTTACCTAGAGACTATAGGAACAAATGTGAATGGGCTTTTATGTTAGCAATCCCACAAAACTAATGGATATAATATCAGGTTTGTAAAGCCCATTCATCAACAATATGCAGAAGACAGAATATTGATAGGACATAACAAATTAAAAACAAGCCTTTCATTCCAGTCTAATTAGCTTCAATGAATGGAGCGAAGGGCAACTCCAGATCCTTTCTTATGAAGCTTAGTATAATTGATGGAGCAAGAAAACTACATGTTGAGTTGTCTTGTTCCCAGCAAAGCTTTTACAGATGTTATATAGGAAACTATGTTATGGTAATAAATACATATAACAAATGAGAGGAAGAGAAGAAAATTCACAAATTGCTTTCTTGAAACTTGGTGAATTTTGATTAAGCAAAATGCTTTTGGGGCTTAAGATGATTTTTGGTAAATATCAAAACTCTTGTTATCATCAGTAAAAAGTTTGTGGAAGATTAAATGGATTACATTACATACTTTGATGTCCTCTAGTTGATTCAAAGAGCAGTGAAGAAAAATAGACATTTGCAACAAGAGGCCACAATTCTATACTTGTTGTGGAGGGATCTCTCTAGAGTTTGTTCTGAATTTAGTTTGCATTGGGAGTCCACTTACATTCCTAAGCACTGATGATCTATGACATGTATGTCAAAGGTGAAATGTCACAATGTTTTTGGTAACATGTTAGTGTTCACCAATCCCCTGGCAACTACTATTTTCAAAAGCATGCCCTGTTCAGTGTGATTTTCAGAGGTTGCAGAGGCCACAAGGGAATTGGATGTGCTCTTGTACGACCTTTGGATTCTATGGAAGTTGCACAAGAATGAAACATGCTTTTGTATGGTTTTCAGAAGCTGCAAAGATTACAGTAGAGAATTTTCCAAAGCCTCTTCAAAAATGAAGGCCTCATGTGACTCAGAGCAGCCTCAGGGAGATCACAGGTTCCTGTGAACAGAAAACAAACACCACTGCAAGGTAAGTGGTACTGGCAGATCCTGTGGAATACTAGGTCTAGATGACAATTGTATTCATGTGCCTTGGGGAATAGTGCAGATAACACCAAGCTGGCAGGAATAGCCAACAATCCAAAAGATAGGCTTAAGATATACGTAGAAGGATCTTGAGAGACTTGAGTTTGGTGTAGATGTCACGTCACTCAATAATAGTAATTGTGAAACTCTCAACTCCATACAATTACAATATTCTCAGTCTTCCCCCCCCCCCTTTTAGCCATTCATTCTACCTTTGAATATTTATTTTGCAATTTTATCTTCATTCATTCTCTTTACATGATGAAACTACCCAACGTTCTTTTGTGCTCTCTTACTTTTGTACTCAATCTGCATTCATTTAGGACTTATCTATTACTAATTCCATGATTCTTTTACTAGACACATTTGTACCCTATTTCCATTGCATTCATTCATTATATTTGTCCTTACAAACTATGCTCAATACACAGCCATTTTTATTTCTTTTGGCATTCATTCCTGACAACAGATCACATAGTACTGATTATTTTCCTATCAGCATTAGCATATCTTAACATTCCTCTGACCATTTCCTCAACTTTAGTAAATATTTTACCAAGATATTACCATATTAATAAAATTAATTTGATCCTGACCAGCTCAAGATTGACTCAGCCTTCCATCCTTCTGAGGCTGGTGAAATGAGAACCCAGATTGCTGGGGGCAATATGCTGACTCTGTTATAGAGTGATGTAAAGCACTATGAAGAGGTATATAAGTCTAAATGCTATTGCTATTAATTGATCTCTTTTTCCCCTGATTATATAAAAGTAATACAAAATATAGCATCTGTAAGGATCTAGAATTCATGATTTTTAAGAGCTTAGTATGCTTAAGAGTTTTCAAATAATCTCCAGGTAAATGTCTTTATAATATGAATGTAAAATGATTTAATTAAGCTGTCTATGTCTTTACTGTTCTGGAAAGTAAGGATGAAATGCTTAATATATTTTATTAGCATTGGTTTTTGCTTGTCTCATTCTTTGTTATTATATCTAAAGCTATCCATTGAAATGAATTTCAAATTGCACCATCAGGCCACTTGTTCATGACTGTTGATTGATAGTAAATAATCCAATTCTCTTTTCATTAATATCATTGGGGTGGGGGGGGCAGGGCAGGGGAGCGGCGGCACAGTTATTGTGCACTCAGTCTCTAAAAGGTTTGCCATCACAGTCCTAGAATCTTGCCCCCACAACATTTTTCATTCATAAATCCAAAGTGATCTAACCCTAACCCCAACCCCAGCCCAACCCTAACTATAGTTTCATTTTCATTGTCCATGCCATTTTCCTATGTATTTTACTGTGGCAAAAGAAAGGACTCAGAACGAAAAGCTGTTATATTCTCTTTCCTTTGAGAACCTCCTATAATCTACCCATAATGCCTTTTTTTGCCCTGACTCCAAAGTGATCTATCCTCAACCCTAACCCTAGCAATAACCCTAGCCCTAGGTTCATTTTCATTGTCAATTGGGTTGTCTCACGTACTTCACTGCTGACCACAGAAGAATCCAAACAAAAAGCTGTTATGTTCTTTCTTTTGAGAACCTCCTATAATCTACTCTAACATCCATTTTCAGCCCTGATTCCAAAGTTATCGAACCATAACCCTAATTATAGCCCTAGCTCTAACCCTAGTTTAATTTTCATCGTCAATAGGATTTCCCCATGTATTTCACTGCGGTCCACAAAAGAGTTCAAACAAAAAGCTGTTATTTTCTCATTCCATTGAGAATCTTCTATAATCTACCACTAACATCCATTTTTGTCCCTGACTCAAAAGTGATCTAACCCTAACCGTAACCCTAGCCCTAACCATAGTTTCATTTTCATTGTCAGTGGGATATTCCAAGTGGTGGGATTCAAATATGTGAACAACCACTTCTCTGTGTGGATGCCGTTTCCAGAAGTCCATTCTGGACTGGACAACAAAAAATTAGGTACCGGTTCTGCCAAAGTGGTGCAAACCAGCTGAATCCCACCACTGGATATTCCCGTATATTTCACTGTGGACCACAAAAGTGTCCAAATGAACAGCTGTTATGTTCTCTTTCCTTTAAGAACTTCCTCTAATCTAGCCCTCACAACACTTTTCAGGCCTGACTCTAAAGTAATCTAACCTTAACCCTAACTCTATCCCTAGCCCAAACCCTAGTTTCATTTTCTTTGTCAATTGGATTTTCCCATGTATTTCACTGTGGACCACAAAGGTGTCCAAACGAAAAGCTGTTATGTTCTCTTTTCTTTGAGATCCTCCTATAATCTATCCATAACACCCTTTTTCTGCCCTGACTCCAAAGTAATCTAACCCTAACCCTAATCCTAGCAATAATCCTAACTCTAGTTTATTTTCATTGTCAATGGGATTTTCCCATGTATTTCACTGCAGTCGACAAAAGAGTCCAAATGAATAGCTGTTATGTTTTCTTTCCTTTGAGAACCCTTTAGAATCTTGCCCTCACACCATTTTTCATCCATGATTCCAAGGTGATCTAACCCTAACCCTAGCACTAACCCTAACCATAGTTTCATTTTCATTGTCCATGAGATTTTCCCATGTATTTAATGTGACCCAAAAAGGACTCAGAACAAAAAGCTGTTGTGTTGTCTTTCCTTTGATAACCTCCTATAATCTACCCATAACACCCTTTTTATGCCCTGTCTCCAAAGTGATCTAACCTTAACCCTAGTACTAACCCTAACCCAAGTTTCATTTTCATTGTCAATGGGATTTTCCCTTGTATTTCACTGTAGATCACCAAAAAGTTCAAACGAAAAGCTTTTTTCTTTTCTTTTCTTTTCTTTCCTATAATCTATTCATAACACCCGTTTTCTGTCCTGACTCCAAAGTGATCTAAATCCAACCCTATCCCTTGCGAGCACCCTAACCCTAGTTTCATTTTCATTGTCAATTAGATTTTCCCATATACTTCACTGCCATCACAGAAGAGTCCGAACAAAAAGCTTTTATGTTCCCTTTCCTTTAAGAAGCTCCTAGAATCTATCCCTTACAACATTTTTCATCTATGACTTCAAAGTGATCTAACTCTTACCCTAGCCCTAACTGTGGTTTCATTTTCATTGTCAGTGGGATTTTCCCATGTATTTCACTGTGGCCCAAAAAGGACTCAGAACAAAAAACTGTTGTGTTCTCTTTTCTTTGAGAACCTCGCATAATCTTCCCATAGCACCCTTTTTCTGTCCTGACTCCAAAATGATCTAGCCCTAACCCTAACCCTAGCAATAACTCTAACCCTAGTTTCATTTTCATTGTCAATGGGATTTTTCTTTGTACTTCACTTCCACCCACAGAAGAGTCTGAACAATAAGCTGTTATGTTCTCTTTCCTTTCAGAGTCTCCTAGAATAGTGGTGACAAACCTATGGCATGCGTGCCAGAGCCGGCACTCAGAGTCCTCTCTGTGGGCATGTGCACCATCGCCCCAGTTCCACCTACCCCTGTGGCCCCCCTCACCAGCCGCCCCCCTTAAGGTGAGTTGCCCCCGTTCACGGCCCAAGCAGAACAGCTCAGCCGAGGACATGGCAGGGAGGCAGCAGGGACAAGACTCTGCTCTCATGCCCAATCATGCGCAGATTATGCTGTGGGGCACGGGCGGATGGTGTGGCCACCATGGCACTGCAGGGCCACCTGGGCGATCTGAAGCGGGCTGTGGAAGTAGTGGGTTGCCCTGCTGGCAGGTAGAGCAGGGTGGGAACTGGTGGCAGGGTGGAGGAGGAGTGGGGTGTGGGGTGGGGTGGAGCTGGGGTGGGGCAGGAGCGGGGGATTTTTTTGGGCACGGTCTCTAAAAGGTTCACCATCACTGCCCTAGATGATAGGGCAAAATTCAGAAAGATCTTGACAGACTTGAAGAATGGGCCCTATCTAACAAAATTTATTTATTTATTTATTTATTTATTTATGAGACTTATATACCGCTTTAAGTGCAAACACTCTCTAAGCGGTGTAAACCAGTAAGCAATGTATATATATATATTTACATTGCCCCCAACAATCTGGGTCCTCATTTTACCTACCCCGGAAGGATGGAAGGCTGAGTCAACCTTGAGCCGGTGAGATTTGAACCACTGACCTGCTGGACACAGTCAGCTAAAGTGGCCTGCAGTACTGCCCTCTAACTGCTGTGCCACCTCGGCTCTACTTTTCAATGTAGAGAAAAGTAAAGTCTTACACTTAGGCAAGAAAAACCAAAAGTACATGTACAGATTAGGTGAAACCTGGCTTAATAACAATAACTGTGAGAGGGATTTTGGAGTCCTAGTGGACAATCAATTAAATATGAGCCAGCAGTGTGCAGCAACAGCCAGAAAAGCCAATGCAATCCTAAATTGCATTAACAGAGGGATTGAATCAAGATCACACGAGCTACCAATACCACTCTTTAAAGCCTTAGTAAGGCCACACATAGAATACTGCATCCAGTTTTGGTCACCATCACTATAAAAAAAGATGTTGAGACTCTAGAAAGAGTACAGAGATGATTAGGGGCTTGGAGGCTAAAACATATGAAGAACAGTTGCAAGAACTGGGCATGGCTAGTCTAGTGAAGAGAAGGACCAGAGGTGACACGATAGTAGTGTTCCAATATTTAAAGAACTCTCACAGAGAGGAAGGGGCAATATATTTTTCAAAGCACCCAAAGGCCAGATAAGGAACAATGGATGGAAACTGATCAAGAGATTCAACCTAGAAATAAGAATAATTTTTTCTGGCTGTGAGAACAATCAACCAGTGGAACAGCCTGCTTTCAGAAGTTGTGGGTGCTTTCAAGAAAAGACTGGAGGAAAATGATATAGGGTCTTCTGCTTGAGCAGAGAGTTGGACTAGATCAGTGGTTCTTAACCTTTTTGAACGAATTGCCCCCTTGAGCCAATGAGGAAGTTGTCATCGCTCCCCTCCCCTAACATAACTTCTCAATCACAACATAGGAAATAATTCTTCAATTTATGCAAACACTTTTTTTGTTTTCTTTAAAATTGTCATCAAGATATATCGATGCAAATAATTTATTTCCAGTCTTTTCCCCATATCTCCAATATTCTGGCCAATGGCGTGCCACTGTATGGGTAGAGGCTGCTGCGCAATGCGCATGAAGATAAGCAATGCGTATTCACATATGTACAGCGTTCTGTACTGAAGCTAGCTGGAGGAACATTTGAAAACACAATTCAATCCATTAATAGCGATCATCTGATGTTTTGGTATGACAGATATAAAGCGATTCACTGTACGAAAAAATCTCAAAGGTGTCCCCAAAACTTCTCGCTCCATCACCCCCATATCGCCCCCTTTTCATTCCTTCGCCCCCACGTTGCCCCTTTTTGTTCCATCGCCCCCTTGAAAAATGAAATCGCCCCCTGGGGGGCAATATCGCCCAGGTTAAGAACCACTGGACGAGATGAACTACAAGGTCCCTTCCAATTCTGTTATTCTATTATTCATAGAAACAATTTCATATAGAGAATAGGGAATTTTCAAAAGAAAGAAAAAAAACATAGCAGATGAAAAGAGAGCTTCAGGGACCATCTGCAAAAAAAAAAAAAAAAAAAGACTTAGGAAGATTGGACAGTCCATGAGATCCCATGGCAAATATTTTGGGCATGGATGAGAAAGAAGGAGATAGTGAATTGTTTAATCTTCTCAATCTTCTCAAATCAGATGTCAAATAGCTTTGTGCCAGAAGTGGCTTTGTGCCACTTGTTCAATTTAGTCTTCATTGTTTCTCATTACATGCCATATAGTGTGTAAAGAAATAAACATAAACTGTGTGATTGAATAGTACTGATGAAAATCTATCATCTTAAATTCCCGTTAAAGCAGAAAGACTGCCACCACAAAGACCCAAATATATTTGTTATATTAAAATTTCCATGATTAAAATGTAGTGTGTTTTGGTCCATGAAAGCTTTTGTCATAATAAGTTATGAATCTTTAAGATGCAAATAGACTTTCTTGTTTTTGATGCAATTAATTAACAGAGTTCTCTCTCTCTCTGGAAGTATGGTAATCTAGACATTGTTGTGTATGATTATACTTAACCACTCAAACTGCATTATATGGTATCACCACAGACATTTTGGATTAACTCTTGCTAATTCCTAACAAGTCTAATGGAAATCTTGGCATTATAAAGAATGGAAAAAAATTCATCACGTAATTATTTTATTTTATGGCATTTTGGCTTCTGGATTACCTTTATTTAATTATTGTTACTTGTTGTTGTTATACCAGTAACCCTACCTGGTTGACTGATAGGAGTTAACTGGTGAGAAGTTGGGTCATGATATTTGGAGATCTCTCTAAGTATTTTGAGATACCCATCTCAGCTTAGAAAATATATTTACATAAGATACACGCAATAGTGGACAGGTAATTGAAAACCTTTCTAAAAGATCATGCTGCTGGTAACACTTAGCATGTACATACACACACACACACACACACACAGAGAGAGAGAGAGAGAGAGAGAGAGAGAGAGAGAGAGAGAGAGAGAGAGAGAGAGAGAGAGAGTTTATGGATTGCTCATTTTTTAAAAGGTTGAGTAAAGAATCTGCAAACAGTCTAGATAATTCAGCAAGTTGATATATCAGATTAGGTGACAAGATGGGCATCCGACTGCACACATTAGCCCTATGTTATTTTGTTGGAGAATATGCCAGCTCTGTTTGGTATAGATTAAAAGATGCACAATAGGTAGACCTGGCCCTAAGGCCCTGGTCAGGAGGTGTTCAATACAAAAGGTGCATTATCTAATTGGTATCCCTCCCTCCAAAATTTTGCTGGGAAAGTGCTGTAAAGAAAAAGTGGTTAAAGCAATATCTATAGAAACATATGACCATACAGCTATCAACTTCCAAGGTCAAAACTGAGATCAAGGAACAGCTTTCTCAAAATTTCTGCCCTCCTAACAGTCAGGCACTACAGACACCCTGGAACCATGGAAGGCAAATAAGGAGCTACCAAGCAAATGAGCACAACCACATGACTGTCTCCCACCTAGTCAAGAATAACTTGGCCTGTCTGGAAATCGCACTGTGCACTGGAGTAGGAAGATCAAAGGACAATCTAAGAAAATGAGGCTTCCCTATAGAAGATACTCTGTGTGAATGCGGAGAAGAACAATGCATCTCACATATGCTATGGTGAATACAATGTCCTTCAACATATACAGAGGAAGATCTCATGCTGGTGAAAGGATATGCTGTTGATATGGTCCAATAGTGAGTAGATATCATGTAGTTTTAATCAGTGGTAGGATTCAGCCAGTTCGCACCACTTTGGCAGAACTGGTAGCTAATTTTTTGTTGCCCAGGCCCAGAATGGACTACCGGAAGTGGCATCCACACAGAGAAACGGTTGTTTTCATATTTGAATCCCACCACTGGTTTTAATGCTATTTATTTTACATACTTTTAATACACACTCTATTTCTATGACTTATTTTATACCTATTTTACTTGCTCAGTGCTGAATGTTATATGTCTATAATTTGAAGGTGCTTCTGACACGAATGAAGAAAGAAAGGTGACAGGAAGTATAATTCAACATATCCTCAGGGTTTCAGGTGGCAAAGGCTGGACTATAGGTTGTCCTCAATTTATAACACTGCCAATTATGATGATGGTTTACAGTCATGATGGTTTACAGGCATGTGACCAGACCTGTTTTATGATCTTTTTGCAATGGTTGTTAAGCAAATGTGGTGGTCATAAAATGAATACCACAGTCATTAAGCAAACCCATTGGGGGACAGTTTTTGCAGAAGCCAGAAGTAAAAAAAAATGAACTTGTGGTAATGTGACCTCAGGATGCTACAAATGGCCATAAATGCAAGCTTGTTGCAAGTGCCAAAAATGTGTCCATGTGACGGAGGAGGGGGATATTGGAACTTCAAAACCAGGATGTAAGTCCCTTTTGTATTTTTTAAAAACACAAACCTCGCTAACAACGTAATGTTTCTTTATAAAAAATATTTTAGATGTGTTAAAATGTTTTGATTAATTACTGTAGCAAGTTTTTAAAAATTAAATGGAGATTTTTAAGAAGAGGCTAGACAGTCACTTGTCTGAAATGGTATAGGCTCTCCTGTTTGAGCAGGGGGCTGGACTAGAAGACCTCCAAGGTCCCTTCCAGCTCTGTTCTGTTCTGTTCTAATATCTATTCTATTCTATTATAAATGTTTTTTTCTTTTTAATCCTTGCTGTATTAATGAAGGAGTTTATAGTCTCCTTCTGAAACAGCTTTAGTTGGTTGCCATTTTTATTTTGAACAGGGTGGAGTTCCAATACTTTTTTTAATTAGAGAAGAAAGCATATCTGAAACCTGGAGCCCAGATGTTATTTTAAGAGTTGATTGTTTTCATCAACATTCAATTATATTATTTCTTACATCTTTGAAGTCCAGTGTGTTGTGTGCTAATTACACCTTTGTACTCTCAGAACTGAAAATTGACCAGATGTCTCCATTTCAAATGTGGTCCCAGTTTTGGTAAAAAAAGTTAAATGTAGATACTTGTTCATAAGAATTTGCCCAAATATTTAATGCACATGTTTCCCAATCAGATAGGTCTGTGTTCAAGTACAAGGAGCAGTTGCAATTGTCCTGGGCAAACATCATACACATCCAAGGAGATCAACCAAAGCGATCTGAGTATCTGTAATTGTATATATGCATATAGTTCCAATGGAAGTAATTATGCAAGACTATAAATCAGTTCTCTGCTATTTGAATTTAAAACAAAGGGAGGGTAGACCCATTTGGCTATGCCACTTACGAAACATGGATCTACAGAACTCCCTGCCGCAGTTTTAATTATGTCCCTAAATAGATGAAGCTGATAGAGGAAATGCTTCTCTACTGATACCAAAAAGAACCCTTTCGATCTTTTAGAATTTTATTCTGGGTTCTATGGTATTATTATGGTATTGATATTGGCAATAGAAATCTATTAAGATGGATAAATATTGTTAAGAAAATTATTTATAAAGGGTAATGTATTAACATAAAGATAATAACTTAAATGTAAATAAGATATATTAATTACTATGTCTAATACTTAGGGAATGTTCAATAGCTAATAAACTTCTATGATTGACAACCCTAAACTCAGTTCTACTCCATCTGGCACAATCTGAAATAAGTACCATATAACCATATTGTTCAATGCTCCTGACCTTTAGTATTAGATTCTTACAGAAGCTTCATCTGGTCAGACTTATTGAAACCTTCTGATATTGAGCTCTGCCTAAGCGCAATGGCATGATATGGATTACTGCTCCTCATTCTTGTATTTCTTCTAATAATATTTCTTAACAGAAATCCTTTCTGAACTCTGCTCCTTTAGTCACTTACACAGAGATTTTTTTAAAATATCCTAGCCTGAACCTCTGCCTAATCATGTTCTTTATATGCTTTCTGATTACAAATCATGGAATGATAGAGATAGAAAGTCATCTAGTTCATCATCTTGTTTGGTGCAACAACCGCTAAAAGATACTGCTAACTCTATCATAACCTCCACTGCTCCCCAACCCTAACAGGAGATGGGAAGCCCTGGGGAAAAAAATGGAAAAACTTGAGTGGAGTGTGGCTGCATTGTGGTTGTCCTGGGTGGAGTGTGGGTGCATTGTGGGTGCCCTGAGTGGAGTGTGGGTTAGAGTTGGGGTTAGGCATTGTGGGTTAGAGATGAGAAGGCCTGGAAAAACCCAGGAAACTTGTGAAAAGACAGGGCTTTTTCCTGCTTGTTTCCAAACTGCTTTGGAAACAAATGGGAAAAACCTTTTTTTTCCCACCCAAGTTTTTCCGTCCCCCCCCCCAGGGCTTCACATCTCCCGTTAGGGTTGGGGTGTAATGGGGGTTAGAGTTAATGTATGGTAGGCCTGGCTATGGCCTCGCGTGGGTCAGATGGGGTGAATCCACCAGGTCTCATGGCCGTGCCATTGGCGAGAACAACACGGCTGCAGAATAAGTGGGGCAGGTTCCCTTCTCACCTGCCCATTCAGAGAAGAGAAGTTTGCAGCTCTGCCTACAGAGCCACCAAAGCGGCAGGTGAGCGCCGGAGGCTCAGGGAGGGAGGGTGCTGAAGTGGGCAGTTGGGCCATTGTCAAGAGTAATGCAGCTCAGCAGAAAGTGGTCTCAGAACAAGTGGGGGCAGGTAAGGAAAGAAACCCTCCCGAGAAGTTAGAAAGTCTGATTGAACTTTTTTTTTTTTTTTACTGGTAGTCCCACAAACATGTGGCAAAGGCTGAGAAGCGAATGGAGAAATGGAATGCAGCTGAAAGGCAGGTTAGTAAAAAAATGTGAGGGCATCTGGGCAGGGGTGGGCGTGGCAATCTTACCCTGTGCAGCTTTGGCAGGTGTCTGGACAGGCCCCGCCCCACCCCCACATGCTCACGGCCTACTAGTGCCAATACCGGCAAAAAGTAAGCCCTCCCTGAAAGTAAAACACTGTGCTTACTTCAGAGGCCAAAAGAAAGTAAGACATTACAAAACAAAAATCATAATTTTTAAATATATAGGCCTTCAGTATATTTTATATATAATTTTTAATAAGGCACCTTAATAAGGCATGAAGTCAGGGAGGGAGGGAAGGAAGGAAAGAACTCAGAACTCGTTTTCTTCCTTCCTTCCTTCCTTCCTTCCTTCCTTCCTTCCTTCCTTCCTTCCTTCCTTCCTTCTTTCCTTCCTTCCTTCCTTCCTTCCTTCCTTCCTTCCTTCCTTCCTTCCTTCCTTCCCTCCCTCCCTCCCTCGTCCTGCCTTCCTCCCTTGTCCTGCCTTCCTCCCTCCTTCCTTTGTTCTCTCTTTCCTTCCTCACTGTTTTCCTTCCTTCCTCCCTCCCAATTTTTTTCTTGATTACGAGAAATTTTAGAAAACAAAACATTTCTCTTCACATTGGCATACATGCTTTCAAGAGACTTAACATGTTCTTCTTTGCTGATATATAGTTCTATGTCTGGTGTCTTAATTTGCTCAGGAGCAAATGAAGCTATGTTTTTGTTTTATGTTTTGCATATTTTAAAGTGAAAGTCTTTACATTTCTTTTAAGATTAATATGTCAAACATATGTTTGTTCATCTAACAATGAATACAGGTATTTTCAAATAGTATCTTAGCAATTTACATCTGTTTCCCGACTGACAGTTTTATGTGACATGAAAAGGAAGTATATATTATACCTCTTGAATATTTGTATAAGACAGATGCAATATAATATTGCTACTTTTGTGTAAAATATATCCAAAAATAAGAAAATCTGCAACCTACCAAATTAGGCTTGAAGAAAATTGTGGCAATTTTTCCAACTAATAATTTATAACAATTATGTTAAAAATATTTTGCTAACAATCCTGAGCATTATCTTTTTGTCCTGCTGTTTCTAGCAGCTTCCCATCTAATGATGCTGCACATGATCTGTCACTCATCCATTTTGAGAAGTAGGTTTTTATGACACTGTTATCATTTCTGATAATTATGGAAAAGCTTAGAGGCTTTTTTTTCCCCTTAAGAAATGTTTAGAACATTTCAGAGAAGTGTTTCAAGGATTACCTTATAAAACATGGCATTGTTCTACTGAGCCACACCATTAATTACAGTGAATGGCCTACAGCAATTTTGATGACTAGAGGCTGCATTTAATTTGGGGCTGGGGGTGGGAGAGAAGAAGGGCACCGGCTGACAGCTGCAGAGAACAAAGCAATGATGTATTCTGAAGAAGGATGTGGTGCATATGAGGAATTTTCCATTTTCTACTATTTGGGAGAAATACAATATTTTAATGTGCTAAGTGTATACTATCATTTCATTCTGTTTTCCAACTATACAAGTTAGGGAGCTGTCACATATCTCTTTTGTTCCTTTATAATCCTTTGTTCTGCTACTACCACTAAATCCTATTGAAGGTTTAGATATTTTTGAAGTCTCTCTCTTTTTCCTCTTCTCTTCAATCACGTCTGATTCTCAGAGACTGGCTGGACAAATCCCTGCAGTTCTCTTGGCAGGGTTTTTCAGAAGTGGTTTGCTTCTGTCTCCTTCCTAGGGCTGAGAAAAAGCAATTGGCCCAAGGTCACCAGCTGGTTTTATGCCCAAGGCAGGACTATTGCTCACAGTCTTGCAGTTTGTAGCCTGATGCCTTAACCACCTCACAAAGTATATACATGTGTGGAATGTGGGAAGGAATAGCATAGCATTTGGTTAACAAAAAACTACTAAACAAATTGTCTGCTATTAAATTTAAAAGGCTTCAAAATATATTTACATTTCTCCTACAAATTATCTACACCCTGTTAATAGTAACCTATACCTGCCCTAAAATTATTCATGAACTTGTCTCTATGATAGGGAGCTAATCTCAAGCTTGGTTACTTACACAATCCTGCTCTCCTTGTTTTCTCACTTTGCTTAAATATAACCTGGGAGAGGGTTCCTGTGTTGCTATATTTTGATTGGCAATTTCATCACTCATATAATCAGAGAAAACACTTTTTGTCCATTGCATCACTGAAATTCAGCAGTGATCTTGGCTTATCTTTATGAAATACATTGGCCAAAGATATATGCTTGGTCAGTTTTCTTGTTCTAGAAGGTTGCAAATTTTTGTTTGATCACTATCCATATTTCTAGATCGGAGTTTCTCAACCTCAGCATCTTTAAGATGTGTTGACATCAACGCCACTCTGAGAGTTGAAATTCAGATCTCTGAAAATTGCTGAGGGTGAGAAACACTGTTCTAGATGTTCATATTATGAGTTAGCCATGTTATAATATGACTTATACATGAATGAAAGGTAGATAAGGTAGGTAGGTGAAAGGATGGATGATGAATAACACCAAGCAGCCTTTTTCTCTTGACCATGGAGGATTTAACAACAACAAAACTTCCTCATTTCCTTTTTTATTAATTCAGACTGCCTAGTTTACCTTGGACCTAATATAGCATTTAAAATTATGGGATGCCTCTTCTTATACACTAACTAGAGAAAACAGTCCTGCTACCCACTACATCCAGATTACTCTCTCTTTTTCTTCTTCTAATTTTATTATATCTCTGGAAATTTATGTAATGAGGTTGTTTTGATTTCTATTTTTTCTGATGAGGCATAGATTATTTGTTAATAAAGCAGATTTTTTAAAATACTATACATAAGACAAAGTATTTCAAAGCTGTGCCAAATTGACAGACACTTTAAGAAGGAAAGAAAGACTTGACCTAATCGTATTTTATCACACATTTTATTTTTTATTCTGTTATTAGTCCAGATGCTGCACTTTTTTCTGATACCTGGATCACTGCTCCTTCCTCTGTCAGCTGTCAAATGTCCCTAGATCAGGAAAAAAAATGAGGATTGCTGAAAACTAGCAGATGCCATAGAGAATTAAATTGGTAAGAATGGCAGATGATAAGGAAAAGAACTTTATATTCCATTTCAGGCTTTTAAATGGCAGCACATTTGAATCTGTCACATAAATTAGAGTCCTGGAAAGAAATGCCATAGCCTAGCTGGGAGGCAAGCTATTGTCTCCTAGCAATAAGGTTTAGTGTTCAAATTTCATTCCAGGAATTTGACTAGAAAGTGTTTGAAAGGCTCAGCAAATATTTGAAGAAGCAGACATGATTATCTGAAAATGTTGATGATATCATTCTTCAGCTTTCTGCAGTAATTAATTGCATTAGTAAACAAATATACAGAAAGAAAGATTTCATTCATATTCATTTTCCTAGACAAGTATGAAATCATTGGAAGTCTCCATGTAATGAACACAGGAAATAGTACCAAGAATATATTTTTCTGATAATATACATCAAAAAGGCAGCAGGGAAGGGAATGGATTTTTGCTTGCATATACCTTGAATTGTATATATTCAGGGAAGCCTTATTGTTGGCAAACAATACATACATACATACATACATACATACATACATACACACATACACATATGTATATATGTATATTTGTTTTGTGAGGTTTTCGTGGGTGTTTGTATGTAGGTCTTTTGTTATTCGGGTTTTCTCCCGCGTAAAATTGGAAGTGTATGTATATGTGTATATGTATAAATATAATATGAAATAGGTTTTATTTTGCAACAGATGAAAATATTGTAGCTTCTTCAAAATATAGTAAGTAGTGAGAAATTTTAGTCCTACTAGAATTCTATTACCTTAGAATCATATTTTTAAAATAAATTTAATACTTTATGCATTGGCTGCTGGAACAGATGTGGCATACTTTATCTCAGATGCTGTCATGAAGAAATAAAGCAGAAATGTTGATCAAAGGATAATACGCAAAGGAGCAGAGATGGCAGCATTAATAGGACTGCTTTGTCTTAGGTGCCTGAGAAAAGTGAAAGGAAGTCCTTGTTTCCTGACATTTGAATGGTTCATTATTTCATTTCAAATAGTAATAACATTTTCTTTCTTGTCTTTTGATATTTCAAGGCTTCAACTTCCTATCTATATGACTACTTTATCCTAATCAGTTGGATTTGAACAAAAGACTTGCAAAACTCTAGCTTTGTGAGCTATAATATACAAATTAATCTTTCCTTCAATAGTGCACGCATGCACGCACACACATGCACATACACACATGCATACACACACGCACACATACATTCCAGACTCTGCTTGGATCGTCTTTTCCATAACTGTATATGTTCCTTCCATTTGGAGATGTAAGTTAAAAGGAAATTAGGCTTCTGCTTTACAAAGCTTTTTTGCCAGTGTGGTGAATAGACATTTTTCATTAAAATCTCTAATTAAATGTTTCTTGATCATTTTCAATCTGAGTCTCTTGCTTTATGAATTTGATAAATCGCAGCAATTAGATGAATATTCTAAAAGGCTCAAAATATAGCCTAAAATCAGCTCAAAACTAAAGCTAGAATATACTTGTGGCTGGTTCATCTATACCAGGGATATATTTTCTTCTCACCTTTAGTTCAAATCCAAACCAACAGCAACATCCACATTCTGAGATTCAAGAAATGGGTGGTAATATTACAAAGCTGCCAACTCTTAGGAGTTTGTTTTGTTCACAAAAAACATGGATTGAAGCTTATTTGTTCCATTCTGTAATTATCTGAGGCTCTCAGGAAAAGTCAGACCCTTTAGATCAGACATGTCAAACATAAGGCCCGCTGGCCAGATGTGGGCCATGGGTTCATGTGGCCCGCGAAGCCATCCTGGAAACAGTGAACAGTGCCTCCCTCTGTTTTGGCCCTGGCCCAGGCTGGCCGGGAGCTAATGTACAATTTTGTGGTGGCCATCTATGCTGAAATGGATTCAGTCTTAGCTCCACAAGGCTGTCTGGAAACAGCGAGGAACCAGCCCCTGCAGGTTGGGGGCTGGGCGGCATTGCGCAGGTAACATTGACTCTCATGCTGCTCATGGCATCCCCTCCCCCAGAGCCCACCAAGCCAGATATATGAAGTAGGTGAGGGCCATGTGCTGGCCACTTCCAGGTGATGGTGCATTTCTTCATTCCTCATGAAGGGTGACACCTCACCAGCTGTGTTTCTTGCCTGTTTTTCTCCCTCCCTCATCTCAAATATTTTTCCACCACTCTGTACTTAGGAAGGAAGGAAGGAAAAAAGGAAAGAAGGAGAGGGGGGGTCTGAGGGAAGTCCTGCTTTAGTCCTGCCCTGTTGCCCTTTCACCATCCCCTTGCCCCCTCCTCCTGACCTCTCCTGGGGGTCTCCCATCCTATTGTTAAGGAAGCTTTGGATACAAAGCTGGGTGTCCTCCCATGGAGAGGGAATGGGCCTCCCTCTGACTTTGCCCTTGTACCCATCATGAGCAACCTGGCTAAGGAGAGCAAGCGCAATAGCAGCAGCCTTGAGGAGGAGGTAAGTGCAGCTGGGCGCCACCTTGGGGAAGTGGGGTTGAGCTTGGTGCTGTGGGTGCTCAAGGGCCAGGCTGACCTCTGCTGCCCAGGGCTCCGGACAGCCCGCACCACATCTGCTCCCCCCTGCATGGCCTGAGAGGAACAGTGAGGCTCCTCCAGTGGACCATGCCTTGGCACTTGCCCTGGTCCCACCCCCTTTTGCCAGAGACCCTCAGATCTGTCCTACTCTTGCCCAGGCCCCACAGGCACCCTTGACACAAATAATGTAGAGCTGGCCATGCCCACCCAATAGGCCACACCCACTCCATCCACACTTACCCAGTAGGCTACACCCACCCTGGCCACACCCCTTGCCCCCCCAGGGGCAACCGCAATGCTGATGCGGCCCTCAATGAAATTGAGTTTGACACCCTTGCTTTAATATATTGAAGATAAGTTCAGCTAAACAATCAGGGAAAGAAGGCAAAGTCTAGGCGGATGTTATCAGATAAAAAGGAGAAAGTTGTAAAAATATAGGAGAATGGGAGCTTTATTGGAAATTCATCCCCCCTGAATGAGAAAATAATAGTAAGGTCATGATCTTGAATACAGAACTAGTTGACCTTTCCTTGTGGAATAAACCAGACACTCAGCCTTTCCAGAGTTTTGTCAAATTATGATGACGCCAAAATGATAACAAGTAGTTCATGATGCATTTATGCAGATATTACAGTTACATAATTGTGTCAGAGTGTCTAATGTAGGGGTAGGCAACCTTGGCTCTTTTATGACTCGTGGATTTCAACTCCCAGAATTCCTGAGCCAGCATGGCTCAGCTTGAAAACTCTCCCTTTCCCCTCAAAGTTGCCTACCCCTGGTCTAATGAGAATATGTATTAAATCATCACATATACTTGCCATTTGTCCTCCTTGCAACTGTGTGTGGATGCCCATGCTACAGTTCTATACTGAAACTCTCAAGAGCCACAAATCATGCATTAGTCCTATGATAGTGCTTGTGATAGGAAGAAAAAAGAGCAATATTAAAGTTTATCAAATTTGAATTTTACAAATTCTTTTTTTTTCTTTTGAAGTAAAAAGTTAGTTTTGGCATGGCAATGTACATATTCTTTATAGAATGTTTTTTTTAAAAAAAAACAACAAAATTCCATCTAAAATCACCTGGAGGTCTGTTTTATCTGAAATGTCCCATGTGATAGCTCAACAAAGTTAAACAAGAACCTTTTGTATCTTCTAGTTAATCCCCTGGTTTTGAAAGCTTATGATGACAAATAAGTTCTTTCAGCATTTCCAAATCATTATTTTAAAGAATGACATGTTTTTAAAAAGAACTCTAAAAGCAAGAGGATTTTTGAAATGCATGAGTGTAAAAATGTTTCAAAATGTAGACATTAATCCAATATTTGTTTTCTGCAGAGAGAAAAATATGTAGTAGATGATTTCCCCTTTCTTTTGCAGACCTCATGTCTCCAAGTTCTACTGCTGAGCATTTTAAGCCATCAGAAAAGTTGAGAAAGAAGGGATGTTTCTACTGATAACCAGGGCTTTTTTTTATCATAGAACGCCCAGAATGGAGTTCTGGCATCTTTTTTGGATGGAACCTTGTAATGTAGGCAAGGCGGGTTGTATGACATGTGTGAGTTCCGGCACTTTTTTTTTTTTTTTTACAAAAAAAGCACTACTTCTAGCAGACAAGTATTCTACTTGGAATAAATTCATTATTTTACATACTTTCAAATGTCCTAAAAATTTATGAAGAGTCAGTTTGGGGTAGTGTGGTGATTAAGGCACCAGACTAGAAACTGGGAGATCATGAATTCATTAGATGCAAACCCAGCTGGTCTTGGGCCAGTCATGCCCTCTCAGCCCTAGGAAGCAAACAATGGCAAACTGCTTCTGAAATCTTGCCAAAAAACTGTAGGGACTAATTCAGACAGTCACTAGAAATCAACAATGACTTGAAGGCATAAACACACACACACAAACATACACACAATGACATGGTAGAACTTCAGAACTTTTCTGAAGTTGATGCTTCATAAAAGTATCCAAATATCTAGAGTTAGAAAAATACATTGGTAGCCAATGAAGACATATTACTTCATGTAAATTCAAGACCAAAAGAAAATATGTGAAAGAAATCATAATGTCATGTTTAAATAAAGACGAGATTAAAAATGCATTCAACAGAGATTAAAGTGAAACACAACTTTTGTTCTTTGCAGGCTTATGAAATAAGCAAAGGTAGAATAGCTATTCTTCAAAAGATACAGTTCTATTTCATATCCCAAAATCATTTTCACCTTCTTTAATCTGCCTGGGAGCCCTTTGCTGAGTCTCTTCTCTCAGAAATTAATCTATTTCAGCTGGGTTTAGTATCAAATGAATACTATCTGGCAATCTTAGGACTTTGGCTAGACTAGAGAAAAAAAAAAAGAAAAAAATCCTGGAAAAATCCCATAATGTACCAAGAAAACCACATAGATGCAGTAACCAATGCTTGGGAAAAATGAGTTTTAATAAATTATTGTTCCTTTTTCATTATTTTCATAATGCCAAATGTTTTTTTATTATTTTCATACCATCAAAAATTAATATTTTATGTTGATGTATCCAACCTGGCTCTGGTTCTTTGGAACAGACTCCAATGAGAATTATGCTTGGAACAAGATCACAAAAGTTAAAAATATATTAAAATGTTTTGGTTTTTTTTTTGCAGACCCCTATGAAGTTGCTTTTAAATAAATAAATATTGTTTTGAATGCCTAGAGCAGGCCAGCTCAACTTGTAGAGGGAAAGGGCCACACTGATATATTAAAAATAATTGCAGGCTGAAAAGTAACACCTGGCACACCAATAGTCTCATGCCTAGTGGAATGGCAAAAGCAATGGAGCTGGTGGCCTCCAGGTGTTGGAGGCACTGGATAGCATTATCTTGTGGGACAACAGCAATGTATGGCAGTAGTGAATTTGAGTTTTTTAAAAATGCTGAGGGGCTGCACAAGGTTATTTGGTGGGCCATATGTTGTTTATGCCTGGGTGGTGGTTAATGTTATTTTAAATTGTGGACCTTTTAGTGTAGTACAAGGTGTTCTCAACATGGGCTTCAGGAATCTCTTGAAGCGATTTCAGGGAGTCCGTGAACTGGGATGGGAAAAATTCACAACTTTATTTATACTCCTCTCTTAGTAAAGTCCAGCTTTTCATTCATGGATATATGTAGGTAAATTAATTTAGGGCCTCCGGACTCTAAAAAATGTTTATTAATTTCCATAAATCTCACATTCTAAAATTAATATTCGCTAAAATGGATAGTCATTATTTAGTGAATTACTAAAGTATATATATATTAGTGTATTATACTTTTTTTTTTTAAAAAAATGATAAACTGCATTTCAGCAGAATTGGTTTCTTTTGTAATTTGTATGTATGTATTTTATTTCATGCATTGAAATATGTTTGGGATTTGTTGGTTTCACCAGACTTCCAAAGGAATCACAAAAAGGTCAAGAACTTCTAGGTTAGAGTCTTTATTTAGTATCATGTTATATTGTGATTACAAATTGTTGCTTTATTATATTCCTGTACTGTTATTAGGTATATAAGCCAGATTGGTCTAGTGGTTAAGACAGTAGGTTAGAAACTGGGACACTGTGAGTTTTAGTCCCACCTTAACCATGAAAGCCAGCTGGGTACCTTGGGCCAGGCATTCTTTCTCTCAGCCCAACTTACCTTACAGAGCTGTTTCTTTGGGGAAAGTAGAAGGAAGAAAGAGTATTAGATCTTTGCTACCTTGAATTTTTTGTTAAAAAAATAAAATGGAAAATAAATAAAAGAAATAATAAGCAAAACTACTATTATTCCTATCCTGAGATTGATAAACATGCCATTGTTTTAAAAATGGCTGTTGTTGCCAGCAAATGAAATCAGTCTGCAGAAGAAATGGAAGATCTCTACATAAATTTTATTTCTTCTCAGAAACATAAAGGGAAAGAGACAGTGCTTTGGAGGTGCATCATTTTTCAAATCTATCCTAGTTAGACTCCATTATGCCTGGAAAAAAGAATGTCTGCCTCCTCCCACAGATTCTACAAATGTTTGATCTCATCAATACTTGAAAAGCTCTACTTTGTAAAATTAGGATCTATCTCTTTCATCTCAGAATAACATGTAACATTCAGATGCAGAGGAACCTAGAGTAATGTGTTGCTGTAAACCTAGATTAAAAGTGCTATAAATCATAGGAGTAGGCATATCTCACTGTCCAAATCATGTGGGAAGGGAAAGCAGTTTATATACTTTTTTTACTGCATTTCCATGAGTATGTTCTCATCTGTGCCATTTTTGTGAACAGCAATTTCTAGACATAATTTTTACAACAGAAAGCAACTCTTCAAAACTGCTGTAATAAACATTGCCCCCTCAAGGGGACCTGGTGGGAGGTATTTTCAAAATAACTTTTGTTGTTCTGGGAGAAAGTAAACAACAGAAAGAACTATCACAGATCTCATTTTACAACAGTAGTAAGTATACTAAGACCACTGAACTATGTATTCATACTAGATCTCTCATAATTGTTACAGCTTCAGTGAGTAGATAATCATGTTCAAATTTGTGTCATGTGTGTAAGATAATATTTAGAATAAGTCCAAATATAGTGGATTGGATCAAGCTGCTGTTCCATGAGCAGAAAAGTGAAATTTAGTGGAGGCTCCAGTTCTTTCAAGTGGATGCTCCAGCAAATAGTTTGGAAGGAAGTGATTTTTGGCAACTCTTCATCCCATCTGCAATTTTAGTATCACTCCCCCAGAAGAGAGTTTTGAGGCAGCCTTACAGGAAGAGAAACCAGAGAACATCACTCAGTTCTAACTCTTGGAGCACCCATTTTGTACAGTTCTGTTTTGTGCAAAATATTACTATCCAGAATAACCCATTAAAAATGTGCTGGTTTTTACCGCAAATCACATTAAAACACATACACACATACCTTTTTTTGTTTTTTCACTCATTAAAAGCACATCACAATATAATATATCCTAAATATTATTGATAAAACATGATAGTACCTACCTAATCTCATATGGTTCAAGCCCAACAAAACACTTGTTAAGCCATACTTAAGCCAAAGTTTGCATACACTGGAACAATCAAGCAGCCATCCTGGACTACCTAACAAAACACATCTACTTCTCCATTTAAAATGTGAAGAGCTGGTGGTACACCTACATGTATTTGAATAAACCTTGATGTGGTTGTGGGGTTTAGGGGTTCTAAGGAAGATGAGAGCAATGCCAGAGGTTGAACCATACTGGACAGGTCTCGTCAGAGAAACCAGATGAAGAGTATCTCTCCCATAAACAAAGTGGTTGTTTATGGGAGAGACACTGGTCATGGTCGTTATTTGAGTCAACAAGGACCATGCTAGGTGTTGGAATTTCTGGACATCTGGTGGGCTACAGGACTCAAGGTTGTTGGCTAAGTAATCAAATGCCAGCAACTGCAGGACTACCATAATAATTTATTAATTTATATGCTGCCTAATTCTCATCTATGAACTTGACTGAAGCTGTTATTCCAAAGTTAATTGAAATCAGTTGCCATCCAGTTTGAAATAATCACAAAGGAACTACGCTACTGGTAGTATATTCATCTCTGTAATATATTCAAATATATACATTATACAAGCTATCCTTTAAATATATAAACACATTTAAACTGTCACTAATAGAGAGGATGCAGCCTGAAAAGAGAGAAAGTATAATATGCATTGGAGGCAAATTGTGTCTTTTTATGTTTGAAGCATAGAAAAGGAGAGAAATCCAAAACTTATTTACCCCATAGCATAATCAGATCCATTTCAGGTCCATTATTACATCAATTTTGTTAACTATTCTCACGTTAAATATCCTAACAACATTTAGCACATTGCTGTTCCTAGCATGCAAATTTGTGAGTAAAGAAGTACTACTGCAATATTTCAAGCAGACCCAAAACTAATCTAGAGCAGAACCTTAAGAAATATACTAAACGAGACAGAGAGATCATGCAGTCTAGTTTTGAATACAGCAATGTGCTTTCTTTCAAAAATATATTTTCCAAAATATGTGAGATTAGGAAATAGCTTCTTGACTTCAGTTAAGATACTACGAACAGATATTGAAGCTTTTCAAGTTTGAGGGTGTTTTTTTTTAAAGTTTTCTTTCCCATCTGAGAGGAAAACCAGTAACAGAAAATGTATAAAAAGTACATTTCAATAGCCCATAAGGGTTGTTACAGGAAACAGGTGTTCAAGTGTGGTAGATTCAGGTCCAAATAAATGTGGAAGAGAATATGGGGTCAGACAGAAGAGTGAAATCAAACGTTAATTTCTCGTTCACATAAAATTGATTTTCTTTCCCCTCTCCAAACTATCATTATAATGGAACCAAACATGTTAACTTTTTCAAATTTTGTTACTCCCATATGGTCATATTTTTTCATAAACTTGGCTATAGGAAAGAGTATATTTTGCCAAACTTGTGATATCCAAAGATTACATTTCAGACCAGGTGGCTTGTTAACAAAATGAACATTTTCTCCCTTTTAATACTAAAAGAAGAGCTGATAGTTATCTAGTTTTTATACATTAGAAAGGCATAAATGTGCAGCTTAAGCAAGATACATTGTCCATCTTGTTACATTTTCACTAAGTCACATAACTATTAATTTGTGCTGCTTTCTTAACCATTACATTTCAATATAACATTATTTTAGAGGCGTTTCCCCTGTAAAATGGGTACTTTAAAAAAAAAGTGGAAAAAAATGATGGAAGCTGTGAAAAGGAAGAATTATTCATATTACTACACTAGAATAAGTTAGAACCTTCTGTTCTCCCTTGCAAATATAAAACCCATTTATAGGAAAGTTTGAAAAATGATCTTTTACTGAGCATTTTATCAACATTTATTCATTGAAACATTAAGATAGTATTGCAGACTTGATAAATCTAAACCTCCATTCTACCTTTACATATATGATTAATGTCATATGAAGTTTTTAAATATAGGTGAAAATTGCAAAATAATTATTTGCCACATGTGAAACTAAATAATAGACAAATATTTAAGAAAATAAGAATATTCACTTTAATTACAATACAGCAGGTCTATCAAACAAAGATAAAAAAATTATCATAACTTAATCATTTTTAGTCTTTTGCAAAATAGGGTATTTCTTTGACTACTACCATCCTTTATAATAATAATTGCTATATACTCAATAGGAAGTTTTGTCAATTCTTAAAAGTTACTTTTGTAACTCTTTATGATTATGCTATGCAGATTAGTATGCAAACAATTTATCCACACTGACTTCTTATCCTAATTATTCAAGTTGTAAAGGAATTACATAAATGTATCTCCTTCAAACAGATTTAGTACATAATATAGTTTTTACATTAACATGTTTTAAGATCCAAACCATCAATCTTCCAGGTGTGTTGGTTTGGATTATAATCCCAAAAACTGATGGCATGAGCTGTAGAAGACCATGTTATCTGAAAATAAGAAAACAAGTTATGAAGGTTCTGAAAGTTTCCTCCTCCCCACACCATTTAGCTTCGAACCTTCTGATATATTCCTTAAGATGCCAATTCATTTGAAAATATGTTGTTTTTAAAAGAACTTTTTAAAGCATTATTTAGTGAAAATAGACTACTGTGGTAATTTACAACTAAAAATAAAACAGTTATCTAAGTGTTAAGATGTAAAAATATAGATACAAGAAGGGGAAAAAAGCAATCAGTACGAACTTCCCATATTTTTCTAGAGTCCTCACTCTCGGTGAGTTTCTGTTCAAAGAATATAAGATATTCTTCTAATTTCAAACTTAATTATGCAAGAAAATTGTTTCTTCTTTTCAGAAAAATATTTTAAAATCCTTATAAATATCTGGAATGGAACATCCTATTTAGGCATAGCTTAAGAAAGTAGTTTTTGGTATCTCTATCTTCTTTGCCAGACTTTAAATGAAAACAGAATTTATCATTCCTCCAAATTGGTAAGCTTCTGAGGAACATCATGTAGTACAATATTTCTTAGTATTATTATAACCGCATGCTGCACAATACATCACTCCTCATATTTTACTTTGAAAATATTGTATGCATGATTATTTTACAATGCCTGCAGATTCCCCTCCCAAACATTTTAAATTTCACAATTAAATTTACACCTTAATATTGGTAATCCTTGTTTAGTGACCACAATTGGGACCAACAACTTGATATTTACATGAAGGAGCCACTAAGTAAAACCCTAACTATACTTATGATCTTCAGCTTTCCCTTGCTTCATAGACTTGCAAAAGCCATAAGTGATAGGATTGGTTGCAAAGTTACTTTTTTACTATAATTGCAAATGGTTACTAAACTATTAGCTGTTAACTGAAGATTACCTATAGTGTAAAAATTACTAAACGCTAAATAACTCCACACATCTTTTCCAAATTAATCCCATGCTATTATTATTTTCAATGTTTAACAATATCTACTTAATATTGCTTTATTCTTCTCATGCTCCTTCAAATTAATCTACAAGTAATCCTCGCTTAAAAACAGTAACTGGCACTGGAATTTCTGTTGCTAATTGATATGGACATAAAGGATGACATCACATGACTTTGCTAGTTAGTGGCAACAGTTCTAGCAGTCCCAGTTATCAGGACTGAGGTCTGAGCAGATCATTAAGCGAGGACCTCATGTAATTGCAATTTCTGACTTCCTGCTGGGAAAGGTGATCATGTAACCTGGGAGTGCTGCAATGGTGACAACTTCAAGGACAAATCATAAGTACCACTCAGCAACATCACAAGTTAGAATAGTTGTAAATAAGTGATTATTAAATGAGGATCATCTGTAGAGTAATAATTTGAAAAATCAATAGTTCAGAATACAATTCTCACGATAGAGCTGTTTGAACACAATTTGTATAAATTTATATTTAAGGATAATAAAATATTTCTCATGATTTGTGAACTAAGTTAAAAGTCAAAGGAGTATTTAGTTGTACAATTTATACTGATACATTAAGTAGGTAATAGGCAAATAGAGATCAAATTAGATAATTGATTTCAGCTAACACTAAGCTAATATTAATTGCTCTTTCAGTTTTTGAAGCACTATAATAAAATGCTAATACTGGTGAAATAATTAAAAGATACTATTTGGCAGTTTTTGAAAAAAAAATCCAGATTGTATTTAATTTCCCAATAGGTGACAGAAATACATGTATGAAATTTAAGTTCCGAAATTTAATAGTTTGCAACCATAAGTAAGTGTATATAATGGTTTACTAAAAAGCAGATTCAAGGTGAACCATAAATATTAACAGCTGATTGTATTATATAGAAGCATTTGTTTTATAAAGTCATAATAGAACAGAATTCAGTCTTTTTAAAATTATTTTCTATTGCAGGTACTTTATAACGTGTAAAATCTATAAACATAACAATTAGAAAAGCTCTAATGAAATGGATTTGAAATCTTCTGTCCCAAATAGTCTGCTTAAGTTTAACTCTCCCTTACAGTTTAATATACAGATAGTTCTTGACTTGGGACCAGAATTTCCATTGCTAAGCAAAGCGGTTGTTAAGTGAATTGTGCCTAATTTTACAACTTGTTTTGCCATGGCTGTTAAGCGAATCACAGCAGTTGGTAAGTGAATCATATGATCATTAAGTAATCCGACTTCCCCACTGACTGCTTGTCAGAGACCATCTGGGAAGGTCACAAACGGCAATCACAACGCTGTGACCCTACAACTCTGAAACTGTCGTAAATGCATGCCAGTGGCCAAATGCCCAAATTCTGATCACATGATGCTGGGATGCTGCAATAGTTGAAAGTGTGAGGACTGGTCATCACTTTTTCTCATGTCATAACTTCAAACACTCACTAAATCAATAGTTGTAAGCAAGAACTATCAGCATCTATTTTCTATTATGATACAATTTTACTTTCTTTTTGTCTATAATTTAAGATTTTTTTCCTATAGCAACATGAAAAAACTAAAAGTAAAGACTTTTACATAAAAAGCATTTAAAAGGGTTTAGCATCAAATCAACATTGGCAGACATAACTCACTGTTGTAGTCTTAAAAGTCTTTACTGAAATATAGAATAATTAACATAAATAAAGGTTGTCTAATCAAAAGGATTAATAGCTGTATTTCTTTCAACATCACTGCTCTTTAACCAAAAATACTGAAACATAAAAGCTTTTCTTGTCCAAACAAAGAAATTGAGGTGTAAAATGTTATTTTTGTCTTCTATTTCTTCAAGTCTTTTATTTGATTGCAAATTGACAGCAGTATGTTCTTAACATTTTCCCATTTTTATTGTACAAACAGAATACTGAAGGCCATTGCAATACAGCATACTGCTACGTAAGGGCTCTTCCGTTCACCTGAAAGAAGAAACAGTACTGAATTACTATTTTTTTTTTAATTTGAATGAAATAAAATACTACTAGGTGAATACAAGTGAATACAATAAAATAATGGCTGGTGGCATATTCAGGTGAAAATATTTTAACAGTTAATCAAAAAATTGCCTGAAATCCAAATTTTCCACACACACATACACACACACAAAAAAAAGAATTCCAAGGTTCTTTTGATAAATTTAAGTAGCACACTGATAATAATTAAAGTATTTTTCTTTATTAAAGAAAGATCTAAATGCCTAATAAAATGGGTTAAGCTTTTCAAATATTTAGCAATATAATTTTATTCTTTTCAACAGGTATTTTTTCCTCAGCAGAAACAATTCACCATTTCTTCCTTTAAAGCAAGATTATCAAAATTAACATTATGAGGCATCATTATTTGATAGATATGTAATTAAACTGCAAATAGCTATATGAATTAACATATGCAATTTCTGTTTAGAATTAATACTGAGCTAGTCCATCTCACAATATTTATGTGTTGAATTTTCTGTTCTTAATTTCTTGAAGGAAGCATCCATCATCCATTAGGATTGCATGTCTGTTAACAATACTTTACAAATAGGGAACAGCTTGTCTGAAAGGTGTGAACATTTTAAAAAAAACTACTTAAATAAAAGTAGCAGAGTTGCATTTTGCATTAATGAAAATTTATATAAAGTGTTAAAATAATCAAAAGGAAAAAAATCCAGTCAAAATACTTAAGTCATCTGGATTTCTAAAACAGACACTTATGTGTAACTTACAGGGTCATACACTACCAATTACTTCTAGAGGCCCTCCTCGGTAATATATGGTTTGTTGATAAGTAACAAGTACTTGTTTTGCAAAACAGCAAGTCCTCTAGGCTACTTTGTACACTGGGATACTGTTGTTTTAGGACACTTTTCCTATAATCTGATCTTCCCCATCTCTGGGTAAGGGCAAAGGTAGAAAGAAATAATCTTTTCCCTCTTCCAAGGAATAGAAATATGTGTGTCTGTGCGTGCACCCATGCCTAAAGATTACTGATGTACAAAAGATTGTAGTACTGAAACTTTCATTTATATAACTATGATTAACTATGATTTTAAGGCAAAATCATCATCAAGCATTCTGTAGAAATTAGTCCAAGATTCAACTATGCTTTGCATTGTTTGATATTTGATGTTTTTAAAATAGAATAGAAAACTGTCTTGTTAATACAGAAATTCAAGATCATGTATGGTTATTCTCTAAATCAAGAAAATCAGACAATGTCAGTGGGTCAAAGTAAAAATTTTGAAAATATACAGATGATGTTATCTTGGCATACAATATCTTGGCAAACCAAGCAACATGTATCCTTGCTGCATTTGACCTTTCTGTAGCTTTCAATATCATCAACCATTTTATCCTTCTTGATTAGCTCAAGGAATTGGTGGTTGGCAGCACTAGTTGTGCTGGTTCACCCTGTTTCTCCAAGTTTGGTTCCAGATGATGGTTAATGGGGAGGGGAGATTCCATCTCTGGCCCCTATATGCTATGATATATGGTAAGATCATTTATCATGAAGTATCATCAATATATTTGGTGCAGTGGTTAAGGCATCAGGCTAGAAACTGGGAGAGTATGAACTCTAGTCCTGCCTTAGGCACAAAGCCAGCTGGGTGATTGGGCTAGTCACTTCCTATCAGCCTTAGAAAGGAGGCAATAGCAAACTACTTTTGAAAAACCTTGCTGAGAAAACTACAGAGACTTGTCCAGGAAGTCTCTGAGAACTGGACAGAATTAAATGGAAGGAAAAAAAATAGATGTATTATCCCAGTGTCAGGCTCCTGCTTGGAGAACAGGTGGTAGTCATGGCTAAGAGGGCTTTTGCACAGTTTTGTGTAGTTCATCGGTTATACCTGTTTCCGAAGCAGGAGGGGAGAGGGGGGAGGCTCTGTTCACAATTACTCACACCCTAGTCACCTCCCCCCCCCATTGGATTACTGTAATGTGCTCTATATGGGGCTGCCCTTGAGGAATATCAATAAACTTCAGCTAATGCAAAATGTAGCCCATAACTTGCATGGGCAGTTATGTCTGCTTCTAGACTAGCATATGTCATGCCTAAATCCAATTTAAGATGTGGTTTTTGATCTTTAAAGCCTTCCATGCTATAGGGCCAGGTTATCTGAGGAACTCTCTCCCCATAATTACCTCTGCTTATGCCATCAGATCTAGCAAGAGAGGGATGCTGTGTGTCCAATCTCTCAGGGAACTACACTAGGTGGGCAAGCATTCTCTGCTGTGGCATCTGTTTATGAAATATTCCCCCCCCCGTCAATCTAGGTCCGTTGTCGTCCCGACTGAAGAAACCAGGAACGCAGGAACGTAGTACAAGTTAGGTTTATTAATGCCTAACAAAGTCAGCACTGGGAGTAGATTGCTCCCAGTGCTTCTTATAATGATACCACGCCCAAAACCACACCCTCCAACCAGAAACCACCACCTGCCCAGCTGCTTGTATAAAATTACATGTTTGACCCAGACCCTCCTTCCAGAAAACTCCGCCCCCTTGTTTCTCTGTCTGTTCGGCCAATGCATGGTTGTCTACTTCTGCCTCGCGTTTCGGCTCCTTTGACTCTAGTAAGTGCCTTTCAGCTCTCTATAGAGAGCACTCTTTGTTGTAAGCCACTCCCTCTGCTGGCCTGGAGAGTGTCGGGAGGGGTGTAGGTGGTCTCATGGTCGGGCTGCTGGTGTTCAATGTTCAGCTGGATGGTGGCCCTTCTGGCCCCAGCCTCTATGGCAGTCAGCAAGAGGGCAGGACGTTGGGGCTTGCTTCGGGCAGCCGCCAGCCTTCCGCTGCTCAGCTGGCTGGTGAGGCGCCCGGCACCAGCCTCCGCAGTCTCTATGGTGGCCGGCTGGGAGGTAGGAGGTCGAGGCTTGTTTCAGGCGGCCATCAGCCTTCCACAGCTCAGCTGGTTGGCGAGGCGCCCAGTACCGGCTTCCGCACTCTCTACGGTGGCCGGCTGGGAGGCAGGAGGTGGGGGCTTGTTTCGGGCAGCCGCCAGCCTTCCACAGCTCAGCTGGCTGGCGAGGCGCCTGGCACCGGCTTCCGCGGCTGCACTGTTGGCTGGCTGGAAGGTAGGTCGTCGGAGCTTGCTTTGGGCGGCCGCCAGCTGATCCGCGCTGCTCAGCTGGCTGGCGGAGCTCCCACCACCAGATGGCAAGCCCCGTAGGGCTTGATACCCTCACACACACACGCCAAAAGTGAGATTAGCTCCACTGCTCCTTTTTTTCTGGTAGTCCCTCAAGACCTGGATTTGTCATCAGGCCTGGGGGTCTCAGGGGACCATTGAGATCATTAGGTGGCTCAGTTGCTGATTGAATCGTGTATGAGTGTGTGTGTGTGTGTGTGAGAGAGAGAGAGAGAGAGAAGAGAGAGAGAGAGAGAGAGAGAGAGAGACGGAGAGAGAGAGAGAGAGAGAGTTTTTTAAAATATGCCTGTTTGATATGTTTATTGTTTTATACTTTTTTGCTGTATGCTGGCTAGAATAATTTCTTATGAGCTTGGTAGCTGTAGAAATTTGATAAATAAATAATTAAATAGTGGGAATTAATACTACCAGCAATTTGCATTTTTTCAACAAATTTACACATGCTTAAATGTTATACTAAATTGTATTGTTCAACAACAGCGTGTGTATGCATGTATATGTATGAATAACTAGAAACTAGGAACTACTTACCAATCCTGGCACACTTCCAGAATATTCCCAATAATCTGAAAACATATTAATTGTAAGAACAATTTTATATTTTCACTGTGATTAGATGCAAATTACAGAGATACAATAGTAATGACTAATATCCCAATACTTATTTTTAAGGAATTGTAAATCTCCTGATATTTTTCATGCTCATAAAATGCTTTTGAATTTTTCTCAATTACAAACATAATCAAGCATGTAGTTTTGAAGTCCTGAGTATACTAGAAATGGTTGCACTTTTAAAAATTCAGATTCATTTTTAAACATTTTACAGATGGGAAAGATTGTTTTCGCAATCTATAAACAAAAATTGGTATAAAAATAAATCGATATGGACTTTTATCAATCAAATCATAGTATTAATCTGCAAATAATATGGCTTTTGATATAGCCTTCACTAGAAATATTCAGCAACAGTACAGAATTCTGCAAGTTATATAAGACACAGAAAGTTATAATAAAAGATTTTCCACAGCTAAACTGCCTTCATTAAATGCAAGAATAAACAATGGGATGAAATGATACTTTAACTTTGAACTGAGAGAGTATCAGTAAAAGAAATCGTATCTAAACAGAGAGAAATTAAACTGTTTGGGGCCAACAGCCATAATTCCACAACTAGAAAATAAAATTAATACGTAAAGAAAATGTTTCTTTACAAATCATAGAAAACACTGAAATGTCAGTATATAGTGAGTGTGCTACATATGCCATAACAACCAACCTTGAAAGGATGGAAGACTGAGTCAACCTTGAGCAGGTGAGACTCGAACTGTAGAACTGCTGGCAGCCGGCAGTCAGCAGAAGTAGCATGCAGTACTCAATTATAACCACTATGCCACCATGGCTCTCGTTATAACACCAAATCATATGATACCACAGAGGAGAATAGCTCATTAAAGCATTATTTATTTTATTATTTATTAAATTTATTTGTCACCTATTTTCATGGGGTTACTCTAGGTGGCTTACAATAATAAAAATAAAATGAAAGGAATGTAAATAGAACAGAAGTAAAATAATAGAATCATGAAATAAACAATGAAAAAGGAACACAACCAGAATACATCAATAAAATTACCAAGAAGATGGATGAGTGGGGAGCAGAGAGCAAGGGTGAGGTGAAATCTGCCATCAATCCAACAACTATCTCCAGTTGGTCTCCAGGCCAACTGTTAGAGCCAGGTCTTCAGGCTCATGTGGAAAGATAGAAGGATAGGGGCAGATCTTATCTTAGAGGGTAAGATGTTCCAAAGGACAGGTGGTGCAGCAGAGAAGGTTCTTATTCTGGATCTTGATAGTCAAGAGTTGTTTGACCAACCGGATCCAAAGTAGGCTCCCTCTGCTGCCATGAGAAGGGCTTGTCCTCGTGGAATGAGGAGGTTCATCAGGTAGCCTTGACCTATGCCATTAAGGGCTTTAAAGGTCATAATTAACGCCCTGAACTGCACTTAGAAGCAGACTGGTAACCAATGAAGTTCTCAGAGCAGAGGTGTCCTATCGGCCATTATAGGGGCCCCAAAGACTGCTCTCGCTGCTGCCCTTTGTACTAGCTGAGGCTTCCAAATGGGCTTCAAGGGTAGTCTCATGTATACTGCATTGTAATAGTCCAGAAGAGAGATGATCAGGGCTTGAGTAACTGAGCACAGGGAGTAATGATCCAGGAAAAGTTGCAACCAATGCACAAATCAGAGTGTGCCAAAACTCTTCCGGTCTCATCAGCCATCAGCTCTGTGAGCAGGAGATGTAAGTCCAGGAGAACACCTAGGTTGCAAACTGGGTCTGAATGGCATAGTGCGACCCTGTCCAGAACTAAGGAAGACAAACACTCAGATCCTGAAGATCCATGCCCCCAAAGCCACTCAGTCTTGCTAAGTCTGTGGTCCCTCATCCAGATCCCTACAACCTCCGAGGATCACTCAGGTCGCATGTATAGAGATGTAGAGCTGAATATCATCAGCATATTGATGATATCTCAACCCATGATGACAGATGATCTCACCCAATGGCTTCATGTAGATGTTAAACAAGAGAGAGTAATGAGCCCTGTGGGATACTGCAAGGAAATGGTCAAGGGTTGGATCTCTATCAACACCAATTGGGATTGACTTTGGAGGAAGAAACTGAACCAGTGTAAAACTGTGCCACCCAGCCCCAATTCATGTAGATGTCTCAAAAGGATACCATGGTCAATGGTATCAAAGGCCACTGAGAAGTCAAGAAGAGCGAGAATGGTTGCACTACCTCATCCTGCTCCCACCAGAGATTGTCCCTGAATGCAATCAAAACTGTCTTTGTCCCATAGCTAGGCCTGAATCATGACTGAAAGGGGTTCAGTAAATCTGTTTCATCCAGGATCCCCTGTAGGTGTTGAGCAACCACCTTTTCCACAACCTTCCCCCAAAAGGGAAGATGGGAGACTGGATGAAAGTTTCCCAGGCAGGTGGGATCAAGTGATTGCTTTGCAAGGAAAACCAGGGCCTCCTTAAAAGATCCAGGAATGTACCCTCATGCACTGAAGAATTTATTATTGCATGAAACCATTAGGTGTTTATTCCAGAGGTTTACAAAAGTTGTAGCCAAATTTTTATTTTTTAATGTTTTAGAGAAAATTATTTAACAGTTGCAGTATACTAAAATATATTTAGATTGTAAAAAAAAGACATCAAATTACATTTTGGCTAATTTTTTATTTGGCTTTTAAAGCCTAATGGCCTGGGATAAAAGAATTTGTTTTGCTTCATATCAGGTTGCTTGGAAATTCAATTTAGCTTCTGTAATCGTTCTTAAAGTCTTTCAGTTTCAAAGAAAAGGCATGGTGTCAAAAATATAGAATGAACCCTGGGAAGGATGTACTACTTTTATTGTCTATTTTAAAATGATATGTAAGAAAGTTTTATTTAGAAAGTGTTTTTAGATTGGGCATTTTAGCTTAATTAGTGTTTTACTGAATATTAAACTGTAAGTTATTTTATATATTTATTATGTGATTTGTACATTGTTAGCTTCAAACTAGGTTTCAGCTATTTACAGTCATAAAAATGCCAAATAAAACCACAAAATTGTAAAATCTCCATAAAATAATAATAAAAAACCAATATAAAACACTGGGGGAATGAAATTAACTTTAAAATTCTTTTCTCTAATGCTCTAAATAGTGAAATCTCATACTTCTTAGAAAGGCAGGCTCCATTTTAAGAAAACGAAAATGTTTCGTGATTATGACTTCTACTGTAATTAAGCACTTTAGGATTAACAATTATTTGTATTAATGAATCCATTTCAAAACAAAATCAATATAGTAAAATTAAAAAGAAGCTTACATGCATATCCTTTCCCCAAATTTCTAGAAATGCACATACCCTGTTTTATTGTTATCCAGTAATCTGGGAGCCAAAGATCTTAGGTATGCACATGTACATATAAGCAGTAAGATTACTGTCAGAAGACTCTGAAAATTGAAGATTGCAGACTGAAAGAAAATGTGATATATTAATCACCATCAGTTTTTAAAATTTCTCTTTATTATATACATTTACTTCTTCCCATAATTACAAAAATAACAAATTTAACAGCCTATTATTATTTGTATTATAATTCTAATATATCCATTCTATCAAGAAACAATGAAATACTAGATAATTTCTTTTTCAAAGCAATTATTGAGAATTTCAGATCATTCATAAATTACTTTGCAAATTAAAGTCTTCAGCTTAGTTTGTATTCTATTTCAATAGTCAAAATGTTTGTCGGGTATCATGTTCTGATATTACAAACTTTGGCTTTTAAGCAAAACTTGGAATATACCATGCTAAAAATCAGGGAACACTGATTTCCACCATAGGCATGAATCTAGCTGGGGTTAGTCACACTCTCCTAACCGAATCCGTTTCACAGGATGTTGTTGTGGGGAAAATAGGAGAAAGAAGTTGTACTGTATTGGATATGTTCACGTCCTTGAGTTATTTGTAAAAATAATAAAGCCAGGATACAAATATTCTAGTATGTCCTCTCAATAAGAGATGACTGCATAAAGAAAAGGGCAGATTTTGCTTTCACCAAAATAGTATCTCAAAGTGCAGTACAGAGTGAATTAAGCTATATATAATTTAGATGTAAACCTGGAGAGTTCAGGATATGTTTTATGTGCAGAAAGGCCCAGCTGTAATCCTTGACATCTAGTTTGGGTTCAGAAAGGCCAGGTTGGTATCTGCCTTAAACCTTGTGGAATTGATGCCAATTAATAACACTGATACTTGGTGGTCTCATTTGGTGTAGCAGCTTCTTCTGCTCTCATTAATGGATTCTATTTTTTTCAATCAATCAACCAACCAATCAGAATAGAACTGGAAGGGATCTTGGAAGTCTTCTAATCCAACCCCCTGCTCAAGCAGGAGACCCTATACCATTTCGGATAGTGAATATGCAATGTGGAAATTGGGATTTCTATCTTATGCCCACAAAAGGCAGGGATTTGAATATGTGACTTCAGACACTAGTTTGAAGTAGGGAAGTTAGAATTCTTAATTCACACTGTATGATTAAACTAAGTGAGGAACTTTCCAGGTTTCTTTAGCTACTCTCATTTGGCAGAAATGAAGTGGGGATAACTGAGCAGTCCTCACTTGAAAACTTGGATTTATTATTACTTATTAAATGCAGGGGTTTTTTTTGTCATAGAACGCCCAGAACAGAGTTCTAGCACCTTTTTTGGATGGAACCTTGTAGGATAGGCAAGGCGGGTTGTATGACGTGTGTGAGTTCCGGCACTTTTTTTTTTTTTAACAAAAAAAAAGCACTGATTAAATGTATATGCTGACTGACTCCCAACAAATCTGAACTGGGAAACAATACAGAGATAATTGAATGTCATACAAAATTATTTAAAAGAAAAAAACAAGAGAATAAAATCAAAAGAAGTAGAGATGGCAGAATAACAAACAAAGCTTCCGTCATCCTCACCAAAGGCCTGGGTGAAGAACCAGATTTTCTGGCAGCTTCAATACATCTTCATTTAAACGAAACACTTCATTTACCATGATGTATAAAATAGCCTTTGTGTAAAAATGAAAAAGGCAATTTTTCTAGATCAGATTAAAATAAGTAGTTCTTATAATCTATGCTGCTAAACCATTCTCAATCCTTCCAAAGACAATTTTTCTTGCTACCTGATATGCTTAGGATTGCATGTATTTTTTCTTCTTTTAGGGACCTTTGTACGCAGTATCTATTATTTCCCATGAAGTTTCTGCCTAGTATACTGCAATTAAATTTGTAATTAAATATAACTGACACAACTGTCCTGTCACCATTCTTTCACTTTCTGCCCCCTATTTTTTTTGCCCCAAGTGTAATAAAAGGAGGCATCATAAAATATATAATACAAGCTGTTTTAAATAGAAATGGAAAGACACCCAACTTATGCAATAGAATTATCCCCATGTAAATATGTTTTACATGTATTACTAAGTTATTGATTCTAACAGTTTATGTACTATTTTGGAGGGCTTCTTAACAAGTACTGCACCACATTTTCTTCTTGTTTTTGCTCACTGTTGTTCTGTGTTGGGATTATGTCATTTTTTAAAATTCACATTAGCCATGTTTTAACTGTTGTCATATTGCACATTCTACAAAGTGCTGAAAATCATCAGATTGCAGCACACACTCTCCGGTCCACAGAAAAACCTTTCTCCGTGGAACTGGTCCCTGGTGCCCAAAAGGTTGGAGACCTGTTTTAGAGAGAACGATCTGCAAACAAGGTACCTAAATATTTTGTCTTGAATCTATAGAACTGGTGTATAAGTGTATATATTCTAATCAATACCTTTGGAACTAGTGGAACAGCTTGCCTTCAGAAATCTTGGGTGCTCCATCACTGAAGGTATTTAAGAAGAGACGGGACAGTCACTCATCTGAGATGGTATAGGTTCTGCTGCTTGGGGAGTGGGCGGGGGGAGATGGACTAGAAGACCTCCAAGATCCCTTCCAGCTCTGTTCTATTCTACATATTCTATGTAGTAAATATTTGTTAGGTCACCAGAGATAATAAAATCAAAATGTGAAATTTTGATTTAACTGCAACAACTGTGCAATTGACCCCAAGTGCTTTTAATACTGATTACAAATGCAATTTTTAAAAGAAAAATAAAACAAAGATATTACACCTCTTTGAATAATATAAAAGCAGCAGGCACAGAAGTAAGATAGGCAGTAAACAAAGGCTTTACTATATACACAGGGGGTGTGTCCACACAACCCATTTATTCACTTTTAACTAAACCGCAGGGTACTGCACACTGAATTGCAAAAGTAAGATTCGCACAAAACTCTGAGCCGCAAACTATCCCGGCTATTTGGCGAACCAAGATTTCGCCACCCGTAGTTTACACAAAGGCGGCGGGGAGGAGTAAAAAGTGATGCTCTTTTTTGAGACACCACCTTGCACGACACCGTCAGCTAGGCCTCTCTCGCAACGCCAAAGGCGACGAAGCTACACAGGGAAAGGGGCCAAGCGACCTTCCACGCGCGTTATCGGGACATTCCTGGGGGCGGCCGCGCTGCCCCACGCGCTCCGCCAAAGGAACCAGAAAACCTGCTTTCCAAACGAGACAGGCCTCTTCCCCGAACGCCGCTCTTACCATAGTTACGCGCCGACACGAGCCACATCACACTTCCGGTAACCAGGGGGCGGGATCTGAAAGAAAGATGAGCCTAAGGCGCCTGCTGATTGGACGGAGGAGAGACGCCGACGAGAAAGTGTCGGTGTTGTGATTGGAAGAAGGGAAAGTGAGAGTCACTCAGCCTGGGATGGGAATGACGGCGGTAGGTTCTCGATAGTAGATTAAAAAAAAAAAAGTAAGAAAAATCAAGGCCGTTTATGTGTTCGCGTGAGTTTGTGTGCTTCCGTGTTGGCATTTACACACACCACACACAGGCGGAGTTTACACACAAAAAACGGAAGTGAAATTTTCAATGCTGTTCAAGGTAGGAAAAGGGAGGGTGGGAGCAGAGAAAGGGCAGCGTGATCGCATTTGTTACAGCGCTCTTATTGTTAACACTGGTTATATTTATTCCCCCCCCCCCTTTATATATAACTCAAGGCGGAAAACATACTTTTCCGATTCATTCTTCCTCTCAGATGTTTCTTGCAGGGAGGAACCGGCACAGTTGTAAGTACACAGACACATAGGGACCCCCGTGGCCAGGCTTATGGCATTTGGTATAAAAGGTGTGCGTATACCAAGATGCCAGTGGTGCTCTCTCCTGGCTCGTCTTTTTTTTTTTATTGCCTGGGTCAGAGCTTCATTAACCGTTTCTTGATATTTTTTTAACTATTAGTTCATTAGGTTCCCATTTCTGCTTCCCCAGGCCAATGTTACTTCTTGTGTCTTCTTCGCATGTGATTGTGAGTTAGCATAGGGTAAGAAAAATCGTTGCACAAAAGTTGGGTTGGTAACTCAAGGACGTTTGAGGTTTCATGCATGGGCTGATGAATAGTATAGTATTTTTATTTTTTCCAGTACCTAACATTTTCTCTTCCTAACCTTGCAAATTGGAAAAAGGAAAGTGAAAACTCCTAAGTGACACATTGGTATTCGTGAGCTGGTTGGCAGAAATACATTTTCTATGTCACAGGAACTCTTGTGCTTTCTATAAAGTTCTGATAGGTGAGCTAGTAACTCTAGTCAGAGCTTGTTTTAGAACAGATTGATGCAAAGGTGATAACTTTTTCTGAATGTATTCTGCTCTGTAGTTTGGTATGTTGATACCTTTTGAAGATACTTTATTGATACTTGATTTGGCCTATATCAGTGATGGCGAACCTTTTAGAGACTGAGTGTCCAAACTGCAACCCAAAACCCACTTATGTATCTGTCGTCGGGTGCCGGGTGGGCATGGCCCATTGGGTAGGTGTGGCCAATTGGGTGGGCATGGCCCATTGGGTGGATGTGGCTGCGGTGGTAATGGCAGACTGGGTGGGACTAAAAGGTTCAATCAATCAATTCCAACTTTGCAAGAGATCTTTTTTTTCCCTGTGAGAAGTTGAAATTGATTGATTGAACCTTTTTTT
The DNA here is from genome assembly GCF_016545835.1 of Crotalus tigris. Classification (NCBI taxonomy): domain Eukaryota; kingdom Metazoa; phylum Chordata; class Lepidosauria; order Squamata; family Viperidae; genus Crotalus; species Crotalus tigris. The sequence goes on from NW_024097011.1 coordinate 78,424, forward strand.
TTTTTTGCACATGGTGGCGGAGGCCTAAAGCGAAAAGGTTTTATAAAAACCAGCTGAAGGCCCAGGACTGGGGCGATGGTGCGCGTGCCCACAGAGAAGGCTCTGTGGCACACATGCCATAGGTTCGCCACCACGGGCCTATATGGTCAAACAGCTTATCAATCAACCACTTACCAATTGTCAAATTACTTTTATTGTTAGACTTTCAAGTTAATGACTACTTCCATATAGCTTCCTTTGCCATTCAATTGAATTTTTGCTCCATTGGTCATAGCAGTGAAAGTTGATTTTTTTTCCTTTCCGGTATTTCAAAATCAAACTACCCAGAAATAAACATTAGTGAAATAAATCATAAATATGGATATGATGACCAAATCTGGTATTAATATGCATCTTTTAATCCCTTTTTAAAGCTTTTATACTACTTCCTTTAGGCTATCTGCCTTGGCCTAGCCCTAGAATTTTTTTCCTGGTTAGTCATTATAAGTGTATATGCAGAGTTAGAAATTTCGTTCCTATGCATCATTATAAAGTTACTTTTATTGAATCAGATTTTCCATTTTATTGCCTGATGTTCATAGTTGGAGCTTTTTTAATCTTGTGTAAATGTGATGATAACTGCAAACTTGGCCATACAATTTGTTAGCCTTAACTTCAGGTAATTTATAATCTGAAGTACAGGCTAAAAAGGTACTTTGGAGGATGCCCTCCACTTGCTTTTGATAAATGATTATTAAAAACTGGTCATTTAGTCATACTGTTTCCCATTTAAAAACCATATATTTATTTTCTATTATCTTATAGTTACTAATTTATTCAAAAGCCCTTGATGAAAGATTTTGCCAAAATATTTTTAAAAATTTCAAGTAGATAAGATCCCCCATATTGTCCCCATCTAGATATTTTTGAACACTTTCAAATAAGTTAAAACAGTATATGAGATAGAACTTATATCTGTAAAGACTGATGATTCTGCCTCAACAAACATTTTGTTCTTAATAATCTTTTTTTATGTGAAATAAGATAAGGTAATACATTAGAGAGAAAAAATACCCTTTCTGGATCTCTGCTCAACTGATCTTTTCCATTTCTGCAAAGGCCACCAGCAGAACCAGCACCATATCTACATGAGAGATCAGTGGCAATAAAGTGGTGAACATAAATGGAAGATTGAAGTCCGACTTCTTTTTAATATGGGTTCATGCACATTGTATCCATACAGAAAAGGGCAGGGCATTGATTGCCCAGTCGCATCCTCTCTTTTGATGCTGTTGACTTTCCTGTGGAAGTTCTCCAAATATTCATTTGTTATAAAATTAGTTCTGTTTATGTAGATATGAACTGACACAAATACATTGTTTGTTAAGCTGTAGAACTCTTTCCAGCAATCTTTCTCATGTTCCAGCTACACCAGTACAAATGCAGTCTGTTCCAGGGCACAGAATATCTGATCTTTTTGTCTTGTTATGTTTATTAGTCTATTTCAGCTCCTGTAATGCTTTTTTTCTTCAATTATTGCCTTCTAATTGAATATCACTGTTATGTCTCTGTGCAATGATTTATACTTGAGTCATACTGTACTGCTCTTTGACCAGATTCCAAATGATGGTATCCACAGACGAGTACATCCTGTTACAGCCATTACAGCCACTGGTTGGCTTAATCCCTTACTGCATACACTGGTTCAACATCATTCTGCAGACTGTGCCTGCCTTTTTCCAATCTTGTCCAGCACAACATGGCATAACTCTTGCCAGATTCACATTCTTTTCTTCTGTTTCTTCTTTTCTTCATCTTTCAGTCATTTTTTTCTGCAACCAAAGTTCCTCTTCTTCAGCATATCAGTTTCCAAGAACTTACAACAATTCTAAATAAACCAAGAAGCCAATAATAATCTACCTCAGCAATTTCTTTTCTTAACCTAAAATACTTACATTAATCCTGGAAGGAAAAGAAGGGAAGGGAAAAGAAAAAAGGGAGGAAGAAAGGAAGGTGTTATCACTCTAAAGTGCTGATTCCTTTTTTATATCATTTTTGATCCAGATAATTTTAATCATGTTATAAAAAGGTATATTATCTCCAGGAATATCTATATAATATACCAATAGTGTCCTAGTGTCTATGTTCCCTATTGGCTATTTTGGAATAGTAAGAAAAAAGAAAAAGAAAAAAATATTGGGTCTTATTCTACATTTGAAAAAAATCTCTCTCTTTTAGTCTAGCAAACAGCATTCTCTGTCTTATTATTTCTTTCCTATTCAAATGAAAAAAATCTATTTTTATGTTGATTTAACATTTAGACCACACCCAATAATTGTTATTTTTAATATTAATTAGGCTTTCTTTTATGAAAAAAACAGTAAATTGGATTGGTACATTCTGTTTAACAGAAAGTCATTTAAAATGGTCCAGCAATCTCATGTGATCATGAGGAGAAAGAGCAAATTAAATTCATTCATTACACAGTGGAATACAGGTGGCAGGAAATGGATCATAGCTGAGTTTAAGCTTTGATAAGTATTGGCTTTGGCTGTCTTCAATAGATCCATTTTTTTCACAACATAATTTACCAGGAACTGAGGTTTGTATTAATATATTAATATAATTTATTTTTATTATTTTGAGTCTGTCATCTACTTTAAAAGTAAATGTGATTTTCTATTGAAGAAAAAAGAAAACCTGAAATTTAGACTGCTCAGAAGTTTTGACAAACAGATTATAAAAAAAATCATATCCACATGTCTCTTTGTTCCTTTACAGTTTTCATTTAATGCACACTGTACATTCTCATTATAAAAATCGGTTTTTAAAAATACATTTTAATAAGTGCTATGCTGATGTTGAATTGATGATAAATTAATGTAAAATGGGAGAGAAATACAATATAATTCAGGAATGTATATAGTATTAAAGGTCTTTCTGAAGAAGGGACGGAATTCAGCAGCTCCTTAAATATAAAAGGTAGCAAAAATATCATTTTGAAGGATTTCTTGGGCTATTTTTTAGGAGTTCCATCCTTTTAAACTTCAATTCTGATGTATATAAAACATTGTGTGTAGTTAATAAATTGGAATTTAGTATTTATGGTCTACTTGATGAAGTCTGCAGTTGGACTGAATTTAAAATTTATGTAATTAAAATTGCTTTTAATATGACAGACATAGAAAAATAAACACATTTACTGTTTTTATTCCATGTTTTGGACAAGCATATTTACCATTTTATTTCATATTTTGGACAATCATATATTTCTGTCAAATTCTGATGGAAATTACTGATCGTAGTTATTTATCCTTATAAAGGAAGGTAATCATTGCTTTCGTGAAGTTCTGAGCAATGATTCAGACTTATTAAGATTTTCCTCTCACATTAAAACCTATGCAGCAATTGCTGGGAAAGTTACATTTTGTATACTCAGTTTCATTTTGAAGCTTGTATGTTGCCAACACTCAGTATTTGGGAAGACTTTTTATGTTCCTGAGGGAATCTAATGGATTCCATCTGTGATTCTTCTCCCTTTAATTATGGAATAAAAACTTACAGGATGATTCGAAATAAATTGGAAGACTTTGAGCTGTATGTAGGAAATTCTGGCATCATTTTGTGAGAGATTCTAAGATTATTATTGCTGATTTGAGTTTCAAAAGCCTGGAAGAAATGAATAAAAAAATACTAAAGAAGGCAGTGGAGGAGTAATCAGCAGCTAATACTGTTCTCTTACAGTATTCATTCAGGCTGAAGGGCATTAAGTTAAGATCAAAGCCTGGATCAACAGCCAGGAACATGCTGCATGAGAGAAGGGAGATGATGATGATCAGATTTCTATTCTGCCATTTGTGTGGGAGTATGTGTGAACTCAAGGCAATGAATAATACTTCTGTCTCCCATTTTCCATCTTGTGAGATGAATTGGGCTGAGAGAAAGTGACTGTCCCAAAGTTATCCAGCTGCTTTTTCATGCTTAAGTCAAGCTTAGAATTCACAGGTACCTGATTTCTATGCTATTATACCAAACTGATTCTCTTGATTACTACTGTGTGTCTGATTAACTGATGTGTAGGATTCCATCACTCCCTGTTTTGTTGAGAAGTTTAACTTCCACTGTATTAAATGTGGGAAGTGTCCATCAGCAACTTCCTGGTCCAGACTGTAATATTTATGAGGGTTTTAATTTCTGTCTCTGATCCCATTTTTTTAAAAAATGATAGCAGCTGTTTATTCAATATGATTTACTGTATAATAAATTAGAGTAAAAGTGCATTTCCTTTTTTCAGTCTGCGTCCATTATAATAGGCAAGAAAAGAATTCCAATAAGTGCTTTAGACTTTTTTTAATACTATAGTTCATTAAAAAGAAGCCTTTTGATATCTCAAAAAGAGCCTTTTTACACTGAGCAAAATAATTATCACTTTTCATTTGTTCTTATTCATGTCCAATATTTCCCACCCCATTCCACCCTGCAAAATCCCCAACAAGCGAATTATGTTTTTCCAAATGAAATTGTGATGGTGATTATAATAATCAAAATTATAATAATCAGGCTTAAGCAAATTATTATTATAGTCTGAAATATTAGTTAAGAGATAGGGATCAGCAAAAACTAAAGAAATTTCTTTATCCTTATTTATGTTACTGCAGTTTCAGTGAAACCCATTTGCAAGCCAATAGGGTCAAGGCTGATTTGAACAAAATATAGGAATTGTATAAAATGGGAGAAGAGTTAATTTAATTGGAAAATAACATCTCTACTGCAATCCTTTTTCTTTTAAATCAGAAGTCTAAAAAAGTAACCTTGTGTGTGTGGAGATGTGTTCTTTCCCTTTTCATCAAAACTTCCATCCATTTTTTTTTCACTTTGATATTATCTACTAATAGAACTCTCAGAGGTGCTAAAGAAGCATGATATGGAAAATGTATTGCAGAGGTTGGGAATATTCTAGCACAGTGGTTCTCAACCTTTTTAATGCCGCAACCCCAACTGGTCGTAAGTCGAGGACTACCCAACCAGTCGTAAGTTGAGGACTACCCAACCGGTTGTAAGTTGAGGACTACCCAACCGGTTGTAAGTCGAGGACTTTCCCTGCCCGGAGCGCCACGCATGCGTGGTGCTGCCCCCTGCACTGGCTGAGGCGTAGCAGGCAAGGGGCAGCGACAGCGCAGGGCGACCACCGGCTGGGCCCCACGCACGCCAGCAACCCTCCCTGCACCCGTCGGCCTCCCACCCCTGGCCCTCTTTTACTTACATTTTTAGTAGTTGCTCAGTAGGGAGGGGTGGAAGCTTCCAGACAGCTCGCCTTCGCTGCAGACAACTTGCAGCACCGTTTGCAGAATGGGGTTTTTGGCGGGCTCAGCAGGGCAGAGACAGCCTGGACAATTCCTATTGGCTTTTGAAAACCAATAGAATTAGACTCTATTCAAGAGAGTCTATTCTATTGGCTTTCAAAAGCCAATAAAATAAAAGGGAGTAGCACAGCTAAGGAAAAGGGGAAAAAAATGGCAGACTGCGTTGTTTGGCGACCCCCGTGAAATGGCCGTTCAACCCCAAATGGGGTCGCGACCCACAGGTTGAGAACTGCTGTTCTAGCACATATAAAATATTAAATCCGCAAGACAATATATATAACAATGAAAATATAAAAGACCCTTTACTCCTTTCTCCAAAATACACCTGATGACAAGGACAAAGATTCTAGAAAATGGAACATAGAGCGGGCAGGGGAAATGTCTAGATAATATGGATGGGTGGAGTTGCTCCCCAGAAATACTCTACCTAAATTGCCTTTATCATGCTAAGCAACTTTCACAAAAATAGAAAGAAAATTCTCGGGCGATTTAATCGCCTTGGCCTGGAAAGTTGATTGGGAAAGAAAGAAAGAAAGAAAAAAAGAAAGAAAGAAAGAAAGAAAGAAAGAGAAAGAGTTAGACTTAAAAAAACAGAGGATTTGATTTATCAGAGGGGGCACTATCTGTTTAATATACCTGTTTGAATATGATTAAAAGAACAGATGACCCTTAGATATAACTAGATTTTTATAATGGAAGATATGATTTAGAATTAAAATAGCATTTTTTTCTTCTTTTGATACGGGAAATTTGAAAATAAGAGGAGGATTGGTATGAATAATTTTTTTAACTACATAAATGTAATTAATATTGAAAAAATCGTAACTGATAAAGATACTTCAAATATTGATGGGAAATCAAATTTTAATAAGCACGAAAAACAGGATATTGACTTAGGAATTGATATTTTGCTATTTCTATAATAGTAAAATATGATGAAGATCTCTATATCTAATTTTGTATACATCAATAGTACTAAAAATTGTAATTGTTTAATGAGGGGAAAAGGGAAAAAATATGGGGAAGAAAGGAAGATCAAGAAAAAATACTGGATTGTGCAGTATTGAATAGATTTACATTGAAGAAGTTAATGTTAAATATGCGAACCCAGAAAACATGTTGTTTACTAAGCTCTAAAGATTGTAATTTTTAAAAATTAATAAAACCTATAATAATAACAAAACAAAAATATTAAATCTATGCTCTAAATTTAACATACAGATTTTGAGGATTAACAATTAACAAAGTTTGTGTAAGCCCAGTCTTTTTAGGCTATTATTGTTTTCAAGGTTTTTAAGTTCTAAATGAAAGGATATGTAAAATTTTATTTATTTTTTAATCTAAAGAGGTTCTAAAATATTACTGTAAAACAAGTCATGGAATAACTGTTTTAACATACATGCAGATGGAGAAGATGTAATAATCCTTCTGTATAAGTAACCTTTTAAACTGATTAAATAGATGCTTATCATGTCTCACTCATAGATAATGCTTTTTATCATGTTCTGAGGTACCAAGAAACTAGAGGATAAGACAGATAAGTTTATTACACTATACTTTCTGTATTGTATTCCCCAAGAAATAGAATTGATGCTGCATGACTAATTATTCAGGTTATTCTTATAGAACTCACCACTTTCTTCATGGCCTACTACACATGTTAGCACCTGGACAGGATTGGACTATGAATGTAAATGCTAAAGTTGAAATATATTTTTCTTTTAGATCTGCATGTTCCCAAAGCAGAATGGCTGAGGTTTGAGGCACCTGCTGCTAAACCTTTTCCTTAGTCAAAAGACAGTTTTGCAAGTCAGAAATGAAAAGCTGAAGTTGAAATATCAATGACACTTTGTAGTGTAGTGAAGGAAGTCAAGAGTTGGCTTCTGTATTGTGCTTGAGAGTTACCCAAAGCAGTATATGAAATGATTTGTCAGCTAATTAAAAAAAACTGTCTTGTTTATTCATCAGAACTGTGGACAATCATTGTTTGTGGAGCAGACTCAAACTAATTACATGCCAGCCAACAGCTGATTCTCCCTCAGAAGGAAGCATTGCCTAATAAAGATCATAGATGCCAACCGCTAAATACACAAAGTACTAAAGATGAGCAGCTCAATTGCCAACTGTCTGGTTTTTCTCAATAAAGCTAGTGATGGACAAATTTGGGTAGAACTCTGCTATTTCCACCTGAAAGTCAATCTTTGTTTCTTACTTGTCTTATGGTGAGATATTGATATGAAATATGATTCTTTTGTGCAACTAGGAGAAATCACTAGCCTTTCTATTACCATAATCATTCTGCTTTTTAAAAATGCCTCTAATTAATAAAGGACATTGGCACCAAATGTTTTAATTTTATAGAGATTGCAAATAACATTATCGAAGTGTCATTATTTACTCCTTGAAAGTGGTTTCAATCCATTTGACTATTATTTTGTGGGATACTAGAATGCAGGGTAAACATTCATTCTTATTATCTTCAAAACGTTGATAAATGCTTGGTTTTGTAAGTGTTATCTTAAATAAACAGTAATAGCACTATAAAATGAAAACCCTACCAATAATTCAATTGCCACCATGTCGTATATTCTTAAAACACTCTTTTAAAGCCTGTGAGGAATTCTAAATGTCTTTTTTCAGTGTCAAAAATAAGCAAACTGAATGTAATTTTTATTTAAACACTTTCTGGGGAAAAAAATCACAATCATGCATTTGAATAAACTATAGACTATTTTATGAATAATGGCCTTTTTTAAAAAAAAAATGCACATAGTGTACTTTTTCTGTATTTTTTAAAGAATAATTTAAAAGAGAGATATAGCTCTGAAGGAATTGGTGCTTCTCAGGAACACATATACTTGTATTTCTAGGAAATTCTGCAAATCCATGAATTAATGGCATGTTTGTGATCCTAGGTAGATAGAAGATATTCATAGATCTTTGTTGGATCACTTGTGCTTTTTATTTTATCAGTGCTAGTGTTTCTGATATGTCTTCAGTTACATAGAATGTATTGTGTCATTAGGCTACTTACATACATGGATAAGACTATCCTTGTGACCTTATTAGGCTAGGGGCAACAGCAGGAGCTTGGAGAAAAAACATTGACAGAAGTTAATGAAAGCATGTGTGCCATTTAAAATCTTTGTGTGAGCTTCATTTTCCAGAGTGAACTCATTTTTTTCGGCCATACATCATCTATAAATTTATGGGAAGATCTGATCTTTAAATACTCTTACCACATTGATAAAAAGTTTGTTATGTGCTTGAGGCTGAGGCAAATAGCTAACATCCTAAATGAACTGGAGAGATTAATTATAACAGAATGTATTATTTTATGGTTTTAACTTCTTTTGCTTTTGTTTATTCTTTGTTTTTTACAGATATTTTGAGGCTTTGCTATTTTATTTCAATTATTTCAGTATTTCATAACTACTTCTTCTTCTTCTTCTTCTTCTTCTTCTTCTTCTTCTTCTTCTTCTTCTTCTTCTTATTCTTATTATTATTATTATTATTATTATTATTATTATTATTATTATTATTATTATGTAGAACTAGTTTGGTCCAATGGCTGAAGCACCAGGCTACAAAATAGGAGACCATGAGTTCTAATACAGCCTTAGCCGTGAAAGGCAGCTGGGTGACATTGGGCCAGTCATTCTCTCAGTCCAACTCATCTCACAGAATTGTTGTGGGGAAAATAGGAGGAGGAAGCTGTGTTGGGTATGTTCACCTCCTTGAGTTATTTGTAAAAATAATAAAGATAGGATATAAATAAATAAATTTGCTGTGCCTTTGTACTTTTTATATTGATTTAATACAGTCCTAATTTATAAGTAAAACGTTAAGCTGAACCTTCTCATATTTATTCATGTAATGCGTGAATCTCAGCACTGTGGCTTGTTCAATAAAACACATAAAAATTTGTGGCTAGACACAAACTGTGACCCCCAGACTGCATGGAATGAAACTCTTTTTTTGTTGATGTTCCATAGATTTCCCTGCAATTGCTATGCCAAATTTTAGTGGCATAACAGAGTTTGGAACAGACCTTGGCTGTCTTCTAGTCCAACCCTCTACTCAAGCAGGAAACCCTATACCAGGGGTAGAAAACCTTGGCTCTTTTATGATTCATGGACTTTAACTCCCAGAATTCCTGAGCTAGCCATGCTGAGGGGAAAGGGAGAATTTCCAAGCTGAGCCATTCTGGCTCAGGAATTCTGGGAGTTGAAGTCCACAAGTCATAAAAGAGCCAAGGTTGCCTACCCCTGCCCTATACCATTTTAGACAAATGATTGTCCAATCTCTTAAAAGCCTCCAGTGCTAGAACAACTATAACCTCTGGTATCAAATCATCCCATATTGATTTCCTACTTTCTTAAGGCACAATATATATATATAAATAATAGACTAAATCCAAAACTACAGTATCAGTAAAAAGTTCAAATAAAACTGTATGATGAAAAATAGTAGAAAAATCTGGGCCTATCAACTGCATTGTTTCCCTAATGTACTGGTTATCTTAGACCTACAAATGGTAATAAATGCAGACTCAAAAAATTGACTGCTCTTGGCTTACTATAGCTTCTTAGAGTGAGCTTCTGCGATATAAAAAAAACAGTAGTACAATTACACTAACATGTGTCTTTGTTGCTTCTTACAGCAGAGCTAAACAGTTACCCCACTAATTTTTATTCATTTTGTTTTAAATATTATATGTTAACAAAACACAAGTAGTATTGTTTTAAAACACAAACACATTTTATTATTTGGCCATAGTGTGTTTTAAAATGTTGCTTGGGTATTATTAACACTGATGATTTTAAACCATTAAAACTAACGAAAAAGGGTTTATATCAATATTAACTGCGATTTTCTAATTTTAAAAAAATAAAATTTATGACCACCCATCTTACCATAGGGTAATGGGTCAGCTTACAATTAATCTTAGTTAAAACATAAAATGTTAAATCAAACCTTACAACCAGAGACACATGGGGAGGGTGGGGACGGAGTGGGGGAGAGGTAGGATCTGTTATTCCTCAATCAACCACCTCCATTGCGCTGATCCCCATTGGGGCCCCAAGCCAACTGGCACAGCCATGTCTTTAGGCCCTTATGAAAAGATAGGGTTGGGGCCAACGTCACATCAGGCGGAAAAGATGTTCCAGAAGGCAGGTGCAACAGCAGAAAAGGCCCTCCTCCTAGACCCCGCCAGCTGGAATACTCGGGTTGATGGGACCTGCAGCATGCCTCCTCTGCCAGCACAAGTGGTACTGGCCAATCCCAGTGAGGTGAGACAGTCCCTCAAGTAACCTGGCCCCATGCCATAAACGGCTTTAAAGATGATCATCAACACCTTGAATTGCACCTGGAAACAGACTGGTAACTAGTGCAGCTCATGGAGCAGTGGTATTACAGGGACCATTCTTCGGGTCCCCAAAACTACCTGCGCTACCACATTCTATACCAGCTGTAGCTTCCGAATACTCTTTAAGGGTAGCCCCATGTAGAGCCCATTACAGTAGTCCAGTAATGAACTGACCAGGAACTGAATGACTGAGTGCAGGGAATTCTGGTCCAGGAAAGGCCGCAACTGGTGCATAACATGAAATTATGCAAAGGCTCTCCTAGCTGTGACTGCCACTGTTCCTCAAACAAGAGTTGTGAGTCCATGAGAACCCCCAGGATGCGGTCTGAGTCTGGGCCGTGCCAACCTATACAGAGTCAAAGATGACAAAGTCCCCCCATGTACCCAAAGCCATTTGGTCTTATCAGGATTCAGTCAAAGCTTGTTGTTCCCCATTCAGACCCCCATAGCCTCCGGGCACTGTGCAAGGGCAGCCACAGCATCACTTGGGTCACCAAGAGTAGAAATATAGAGTTGGGTGTCATCAGCATACAGTATACGTCTCAACCTGTGGTGACAGGTAATTTCATCCAGTGGTTTCGTATAGATCGGGGTAGGCAACCTTGGCTCTTTTATGTCTCGTGGACTTCAACTCCTAGAATTCCTGAACCAGCCATGCTGGCTCAGGAATTCTAGGAGTTGAAGTCCACGAGACATAAAAGAGCCAAGGTTGCCTACCCCTGGTATAGATGTTGAAAAGGAGTGGAGAAAGTACCGACCCTGTGGTACACCACAGAATAGCGGCTGAGAGCTGGACTTCTCACTCCTTATCAACATCGATTGGGACCTGCCACAGAGAAAAGAACTGAACCAGTGCAGAACTGTGCCACCCACCCCCATCCCCTATTAAGGTTAATAAGGATAAGTTAATATAGATTTTAACATCTAAAAACTGAATATGGCATTCATAAGCACCTTTAAGATAGATTAAATTATATACTAAAGTTGTCTATTTTATGCTTAATAATACTGAGGTCTCCACAATACTGAATTGTTACTTATTCAGATTTTGCATATAAAAACATTATTTAAGCACCCAAAGCTTAAGTATGTCTTCATAATAACTTTAAAAAAATAAATTTTACTGTTTATAGGAAAATGAAATTACTTCATCTAAATATTTGCATTGATGTGTAGAGATATGGTCAGCAGTGCTTGTGAATTTTGTATTTTGAAATTTGCTTATGTTCACTGAAATAGAAATATGTGTGCTGCTATCCTTGTAACTTTTAACTTCTGTTTTATTAAAAACAGTGGCTAGAAAAATATGGAGAAGAAAGTGAGACAGCTATGTCCTATTTCTGATCCAGACACAACATACTTTCTGCAAATAACCTGGTGCAAAGATCTGGGTATGGGTTTTGATCTTATACTTAGTGACGGCCAATCATCTTGGAATGGAAGAGGTATAATAAATTTACAATAAAGTATAATAGTATGATAAATTACTGTATGACTTATTACCATTGATTTATTAATGGGTTCCCCGCTCCATCTTTTCTACTTATGTTCTATTTACCTAAAATAAGTTGAAGTTTTCCCTGTCCTCACAATTATTTTTTAATTGGGAAAACTGTCTTTTGTTCCTTGAAGAGACTCTAGAGCTGATTCTGAATATGCAGAAATAATGGAAGCAAATTTTCCCTTTTCTGCCTCATTGCAGATACTTATCCTTGCCCCTCCCCCCCCCGGTTGGGAAGAATGAAATCTGACAATCATAGCCAATTCCTTTATTGGGCTCTGAAGGCTGTATGAAATCAGTAAAGATTAAAGTGTATTCTAAAATCTATAGATTGTAGATTACTAATTTAACCTTCAAATTATATTCTTCTGTTGAGTTGTATAAATCTATAATTTCATATTAAATTATAAATATTACAATATATATTATAAAACTTCAGTGGGTGTCTAGTTGAACCATCTTTGAACCAATCAAAGATTGATCCAGAGCAGGGTTTTTTTTCTCATAGAACGCCCAGAACGGAGTTCCGGCACCTTTTTTGGATGGAACCTTGTAGGGTAGGCAAGGCGGGTTGTATGACGTGTGTGAGTTCCAGCACCTTTTTTTTTTTTTTTTAGAAAAAAAGCACTGATCCAGACCAATATTTTGTACCTACCATCTCTTTCAAGGTAATGATAGCAATTCCAAACACAACTTAAGTACTTTGATAGCCTTCTCTTTATGTTATTTTGTGATTGGAGATGCTTTATTCCCTTCATTACTGGTAACTATGGTAGTGTTTCCTCAATAATGATATTTTGAATTTGGTAATCATTTCTACATATAATTATGTATTATGGCACAGGCTACTTCAATTGTCTTGATTTTTAAATGTCTTTTTAAATAGAACCACAATGTTGCGTTCTGTGAAATGTTTGCTCAATTTTAAAAATATGGTATAAGAGGTTCTTTGTTAGGAAGGCCTCTTGCATTTTCAGTATTTTAAAGAAAATCTAAAACATGTAATATTTTGGTTATACTTTTAGAAAATAAATTGTGATTTCAAATAAATTGAAACATGTTTGAAACCTATCTCTTTATATCTCAATAGCTATAATTGCCTTTTTTTCAAATTTACTTTAATTCTTTGAATTACTATCTTTTAGTGTCTGAAGAAGAGATTTCTAGAGAGGCTGCTGACATGGAAATGAAACAAGAAAAGTATGTAGAAGAACTTAAAAAAGTACTGTTGTTTGACCAAGAGTACTCAGATTCATACCGTTTTGATATTTCCAAAAAAGAAATAAATGGAGAATCAATTCATTTTTCATATGAAAAGAATTTGAAAGATGTTACTGTAAGTATTGCTTTGTTAGTTTTATTTTTCCATTTTTATGTCATAAAATCATCATTTGATGCCATAAATCTTCAGGAACAGTGGATACTTAGACCTTTGGCTTAAACTTCAGCAATTATAAATTCTGGTATACTACTTAATTATTAGCATAATATTCTGTTTTTAAAAATCAGTAAGAAATATTGTGCTTATGAGATCTTTTTAAAAATTCTACAGTCAGAATAAACATTAAGTTGATCTCAGACTAACCAGCAGAATTTAACAAATTAAATGGTGTGCTCTAGTTTCTTTTAACTAAACAATGCAATTTTGGGGACCTAGGAAGCCTGCCTTTTGAGCCTGTTCTTTGGAACAGAATTAGTCCAGGCATCTGTAAAATTCTTATATTGGTCATTTTCAAAAAGTCAGAGAAAACCTGGCTGTTGGGGTTTTGGGGTTGGGTTAAGGGTGTGCTAAGCCCTTATAGGATATATACTTGATTATATTTTCTTCCTGACTCACATGCTCTTTATTTTTTTAATTGTTTTTAACAATGCAAGCTGCACAGAGTCTTATGGAATTGAGCAGCCTCTAAATAGCACAAACAAATAAAATAAAGGAATTTAGGCCAGGAAAATGGTGCATACGGTATATTGTTGTATATGATAGATATGGCTGTACAAATCTAGCTTTGAATACTTACAATTATATTAAAAAATGAATGTTACCAATTCATGGGCAGTAATAGAATCACCGTGAGCTAGATTTAGATACTGCATGACTCCAGTTGTGTTCCTGCAACCATTCTAGTCTGTTTCTCTTGTTATCTTTCTGCTGATATTTTTAAGTTACTATATGAGATGCCATGAAAATGTATTTGATAGTGCAATCAGAAAATAAATGTAAATTCAAAGATCTACTGAAAGAAAATTGAAATTGCTGTACATAATTATACTTTCATTGAAGACAATGGAATATTTGACGGGCTGCCACAGGAGAGAAGTGGGTCGATCTATTCTCCAAAGGGCCGGACAAGAAATAATGGTTGGAAACGTATCAAAGAGAACTCCAATCTAGAACTAAGCAGAAATTTTCTGACAGTGAGAACAATTAATCAGTGGAACAGATATCTCCAGAAGTTGTGAGTGCTCTATCACTGGAAGTTTTTAAGAAGAGATTGGACAGCAATTTTTCTGTAATGGTATAGGTTCTCAATAAAGGAAAATATTTGTAGCACAGAGTTGAAATAATAATAATAATAATAATAATAGTAAAGTTGGAAGGGACCTTGGAGGTCATCTAGTCCAACCCCCTGCTCGGGCAGGAAACCCTACACCATTTCGGACAAATGGCTGTCCAGTCTCTTCTTAAAAACTTCCAGTGTTGGAGCATTTACTGCTTCTGGAGGCAAGCTGTTCCACTGATTAATTGTTCTCACTGTCAGGAAGTTTCTCCTTAGTTCTAGGTTGCTTCTCTCCTTGATTAGTTTCCACCCGTTGCTTCTTGTCCTGCCTTCAGGTGCTTTGGAAAATAGCTTAATTCCCTCTTCTTTATGGCAGCCCCGGAGATATTGGAATACTGCTATCATGTCCCCCCTTGTCCTTCTCTTCGTTAAACTAGACATACCCAATTCTAGCAACCGTTCCTTATATGTTTTAGCCTCCAGTCCCCTAATCATCTTTGTTGCTCTTCTCTGTACTCTTTCTAGAGTCTCAACATCTTTTTTACATCGTGGTGACCAAAACTGGATGCAGTATTCCAAGTGTGGCCTTACCAAGGCATTGAAGAGTGGTATTAATACTTCACGTGATCTTGATTCTATCCCTCTGTTAATGCAGCCTAGCACTGTGTTGGCCTTTTTGGCAGCTGCAGCACACTGCTGGCTCATATTTAGGTGATTGTCTACTAGGACTCCGAGGTCCCTCTCACAGTTACTACTATTGAGCATGGTGCCACCTATGCTGTACTTGTGCATTTGGTTTTTCTTGCCTAAATGTAGAACCTTGCTTTTTTCACCATTGAATTTCATTTTGTTAGTTAGTGCCCAGTGTTCAAGTCTGTCCAGATCCTTCTGTATCTGAAGCCTGTCTTCTGGAGTGTTGGCTATTCCTGCCAGCTTGGTGTCATCTGCAAATTTGATGAGTTCCCCATCTATCCCTTCATCCAAATCGTTGATGAAGATGTTGAAGAGTACTGGGCCCAGAACAGAGCCCTGGGGCACCCCACTACACACTTCCCTCCATATAGATGCAGTTCCATTGAGGACCACTCGCTGAGTACGGCCGGTCAGCCAGCTACGGATCCATCTGGTGGTGGTTCTGTCTACCCCACATTTTTCTATCTTGTCAAGTAGTAGGTTGTGATCTACTTTATCAAATGCCTTACTGAAGTCCAAGTAAATTATGTCCACAGCATTCCTCTGATCCACTAATTTTGTCACTTGGTCAAAGAATGCAATAAGATTTGTCTGGCATGATCTATTTTTGACAAACCCATGTTGGCTTTTAGTAATGACTTTGTTTGCCTCTAGGTGTTCGTTGATTCGTTGTTTGATTATCTTTTCCAGGATCTTCCCAGGTATTGAGGTCAGGCTGATAGGTCTGTAATTTCCTGGATCCATTTTTTTTCCTTTTTTGAGGATGGGAACTACATCAGCTCTTTTCCAGTCCTCTGGTAGTTCCCCTGTGTTCCAGGATCTTTGAAAAATATAGTTCAGTGGCTCCGATATCACATCTGCCAGTTCCTTGAGAACTCTGGGGTGTAATCCATCTGGTCCTGGCGATTTGAACTCATCTAGGCTGGACAGGTGCTCCCTAACCATTTTCTTGCCTATCTTAACTTGTGTTTCTGTTTTGTTTTTTATGGCACTATTTTTGATAGGTTGGTCTGTTTTTTCCCTTTGTGTAAAGACAGATGCAAAAAATGAGTTAAATAGTTCTGCTTTCTCCCTGTTGCTTGTCACCTTCTTGCCACTTCCACCCACTAATGGACCAATCATTTCCTTCACTTTTTTCTTGTTTTTTACATGTTGAAAGAAGCTTTTTTTGTTATTTTTGACTTTGGTCGCAAGCCTTAGTTCATTTTGAGCCTTGGCTTTCTTCACTTCATCTTTGCAGGCTCGGGCTATTTGCTGATATTCTGACTTAGTTATGTTCCCCTCTTTCCACTTTCTGTACTTGTCCTTTTTATCTTTCAATTTGTCAGAGAGTTCTTTATGCAGCCATGCTGGTTTCTTTTGAGAGCTGTTATTTTTCCTCTTTGTTGGTATTGTGCTAGACTGTGCTTTTATTATCTCATTTTTCAAAATTTCCCAAGCTTCTTGAGTTGTTTTCCCCTTGAGGATTCTCATCCATGGAATCCTTCCCAAGCCCTCTCTAAGTTTATTGAAATTAGCTCTCTTGAAGTCCAAGACTCTAGTTTGACTGTGTTCTATTGGTTGTGCTTCTATAATGTTGAATTCTAATATTGCATGATCACTTCCTCCCAGGGTTCCTATGGCTTCAACACCGTCTATCATTTCATCTCTGTTAGTGAGAATTAGATCCAAAATGGCTAATCCCCTAGTTCCCTTCTTTACTTTTTGGGAGACAAAGTTGTCTGCTAGGTTTGCCAGGAACCTAGGTTTGCCAGGAAATGAGGTGTCCTTGGTGTTATCTGAGTTTAGTTGTTTTCTTGCAGATGTTTCAGTACCCAAATTAGGTATAGGATCTCCTGCCTAAGCAGGGGTATTGGACTAGAAAATTTCCAAGGTCCTTTCCAACTCTGTTATACTGTTATTGAGTTTATAACAATAAAATGCTGCAGTATATCTATACAATAATTCCATACTAAATTAATTTTCTGCTCACATTACTTGGGTTTGAATCTATATAACGAGGGAACTGAACTGATATATAATATCACATTTATTAATATGTTTGCTTGGATCTTGTTAAACTTGCAAATAAAAGAACATGGGGTATCTGTAGATGAAAAATAATAAGGATGAATGGATTTAATCATTAGCAGATTGTTTAAAAAACAAGTTGCTTTTTTTCCAAGAGTTTTTAACATTTAACATTTTCTATATAGTTTTTAGACTGATAAGGGCAAACTAAATGACTGAGAATTATTTTAAAATAACAATAGGCCTGGTATGCTGTAGGGCTTGTGTGTCAAGCAGCTGTAGAGGCAATATGGGCCACACACACTGAGAGCTCAGTAAGGGGCCATTCAGGCTTGGCCAGCTAAACTGCTGCCACCTAAACAAACACCATAACAAGAGTCAGAAATTTACTGTTTGATCTAAGTAGGTGACCACTTGGAAGTAAATCTTTCTGAGTACCTCACCTAGGAGCTCTCTGCACATCGCAAATAATGGGACTGTGAGACTTTCTCATTGGAGGTGGCAATTAAATTGATTAAAGAGCTCTTGATAAACAATATTTGGGAACTAGCAAACTTTTCGGTATAAGGTGGCAGATATTGTAGTTTCTTGTGAACATTAGTAAAGTTTTAGCCAAAGAAATTTCTGGCATATGCAAAATTATGGCTCAAAAAGAAATCTGAGTAATTTGTTCCATATTTTCTACCCTAGCATTTTATTTTTCAAAATGATTAAAGCATGAAAGATTTATCGATTCAATATACATTTTGTATTTTTTAAAATATACCTCTAAATGTTACCTAGCACTGATGATGTTACCTAGTTTGGGTAATGAAACGTCTGCAAGAAAATAAGCTTGCTTATTTGTTTCCAAAATGATTTCTCAAGGGCTTAAACTCTGAATATCATTTTCATGCTTTGGAATATATGCTCTATGCTACAGTTTTTGGCTTGTTCAGTTGAATAGAAATAATTTTTTGTGAGGAAAATCTTTAAACCCTAAATTATTGTCTAGACTGGCAACATTATCTGGTGGACTCGGATTTTGTTTTATTTTATTTTTAATATTAACAGAATTTAAGTCAAATTAAATTTAAATCTCGGGTATGTAAACACCTTGCCTACCTTTTGGCCTTAAGCAGGCTGGTGAAAGAGTAATTATGGAGTCTTTATTGATTATAAAATGATTGTAGAACATCATAAATAAAGATCAACAATTGATTTGAAGCTGGAGCATAGCGAGCTTAAATCTTTTTCCAATGTAATTCCTTGAATTAATCCCAATTCTTGTTCAGATACTGTTAGCCTTGCATGTATCTAATCTTTACATTTACTTTTTTGCAACACATAAGAATTTCAGAAATTGGAAGATGTAAGTACAAAGTACAATCTTAAAATCTCATTTCAGGATTTTGATGCAATCAGGGAAATACTTTTTAAAATGTACAGTATCTGTCAGTCTCTTTGTTGTTGTTTTCCCTTTATCTGTCTCAAAGATTGAGTTCTGAAACCATGAAATTAGTCAAATTACTTTGAATCTCTGATTGCTGCTGTCTTTGAATCTCTGACTTTGTACTGCTGTCTAGTTGTAAAAATATTTTGTTAGATTTATATTAGTTAGTTGTATATTATGGGAAGAACATTTTGATTACTGCAAAATATATTTGATTTACTTTGATTCATTATTCAAGAAGGCTTAATTTAGTCATTTTCAACATGATTTTTCACTACTTAGATTCTGTAATAATTTCTCATTGAAAAGTTATTAGCAGATACAGATTTTTAGATTGTATGGTACATATCATAATATAAATAATTATTTAAGATATGAATACTGCACACTTCTGTTTTGAAGTAATTAGGAGCTGAACTAGTTCAATTAATTTGTATTTTAAGGATAATTTTGCCATGATGTGCAAAAAGAACAACCACAACTAATTTTTAAATTGTATTTAAAAGTTATGACTGACTGATCTCTAAAGCCAAAAATTTCCATTTTCTATTTCTTTTGAAACATTGGTGCTCATTTTTGTTAAATAGACTACCCTCCATCTGAAATGTATATATTATAGTTAGTATTATGGAAGGATGATTGTGTGATTTCATAGCCATCGTCTCTTTTTCAGCAGTTAGTATAAACCATGGTACTGAGCAATACAATTAGTGACAAGAAAATGGGTTTGAAAGTGTTCTTACTCCGTTTGGATTTTGTTATCTCTTTCTTTGTGTTTGTAATTTTGTTGTGTTAATTATATTATTTATTTTCTTAAGGTTAAAGCAATTTCTTCAAAATCTTTTCAGCATCAGAAATGAAACCATACTTCTTTGCAATCTGATTAAAGTAACAGAAATAGGGTTTAAGATACTGGTAGTTATCAAATAATTAGATACTGAGAAATATTACCTTTTTAACTCCATCTGTTTATTCACAACATTATACATAAACTGATGCTTAAAATGAAGAAATAATGTTAAGACGCATCACAAATATGCTTAAGATAAATCAAATTGTCTTACAGGTTTATAGATTATTTTTGCAAATCTTGACCTACTGTATAACTTATTAAAGCCTATTAATATACAGTTATCTCATCCTTCCAATTGCTTAAGGGATATAAAAAGCACACATATGATGACACAGTGTGGGAGCCAGTTTACTGTCATAGTTAAGGCATCAGGCTGAAAACTGGAAGACTGTGGGTTTTAATCCTGCCTTAGGCACAAAACCAGCAGGGTAACCTTGTTCTATTCACTTTCTCTCACCCTTAGAAAGGAGAGAAAGGTTTTTACTGAAACATCTTGCCAAGAAATTTGAAAGGTCATGCATTTTCTTGGATGTGCAGGCAATCTCTGAGAATCGGACACAATTGAACAGAAAAATGATAGCATTACTGAAATGCACATGCATGTTCCAGCATTTTCAGCCTACTTTGTATATGCTGGTATCTATGTTGCTTCTGCTGTGGAAAAGTCATTTGCACAATTATTTTAAAAAAGAATGCTGTGATTCATGTCTGTTATGAGGCAGGAAGTAAACTAATGCATTTTTCACAGTAAATGATATTTTACATGGCCCTAACTTAATTCCAGATTTCATTGCATACAGAACAGAAAATATACTTATTATCATAATACATATTACAAGAAAAGTATTCTTAACAGTAAATTGTAAGTTTATTAGATCTAATAAATAAATCATGGTTGAAAAGCCTATTTGAAACCAGAAGATGTCTCAAATGAAAGGAGCATATACCATTTAAAGTCCTGTGGCTTTTCTCTAGAACAGGGGTTCCCAACCTTTTCTATACCCCGCAACCCTAGAATGCTTCTGATATATTCTCGCATCCCTTACAAAAATAATACCTGATTATGCATCTTCTTCTTGTGCCATATCCATTATCGGACGTTGGCGATCATGTTGGCGATCCTGTTTCTATCAGCAGCCGCACAAAAAAGTGCTGCTGAGTTTTGTCCAAACCAGTCCCTTAGATTTTGAAGCCATGATGTTCTTCTTCTGACAGGACCTCGTTTGCCTTCAATCTTTCCCTGGAGGATTAAATGGAGTATGCCATATTTTTCTGGGTGTCGCCTCACATGTCTGAAATATTCTAATTTTTGTTTTTTAATTGTTTTGATGACTTCCCTTCTAAACCCAAGTTTTAGTACCCTCTGAAATATCATGAATATGCCTCTGGTTGGGAACCCCTGCTCTAGAACATCAAAAAACATCTGTAGTTGGGACAATTTTTCCCCACTCAATATCATTTCCTGCGAAAGAACAAGATTTATGTATTTATTTAAATTATTTAAAAAGCTATTTTCCGTCAGTGACTCCTAATTGTGAAACCTAGCCTCCTTTTTAGCATTGGATGAGCCTTTTGATAAAAGCTGCTGTGTTAAATTTATATTTAAAAATGATTCTAACATTCTGGTTTACCTAGCACAGAAAAAATATTTCCAGCCAAATCATTTACTAAATATTTGTCACTCTGGATACATGGAATATAAACTAGAAAACCTGATTTTTGTTCTTCATAAAGATATATAAGATAATATGGAAAGGATTAATATTATTTTACTAGTTTCATAGTAGCTAACGGGAAAATGAGATAAATGTTGTTTAGATTTAAATGTAAGCTTTTAAATGGTTTACTGAGAAAGCCTGACGGTAGAGCCTTATGAAGAAACTGAGAGCTCTAATCTGTAGGGCCTGCTTGTCTCCTTCCTGAACTGGCTTCTTATGAGAAGCAGAAGATGTCGGAAAAGTCTTCTGTTCATGTACATCAGGTGTGGGAACTATGGCCCTTTTATGACTTATGGACTTCAACACCAGAGTTCATAAATTCCTGAGCCAAGATGCTCATAAAGAGGCCATAGTTCCCTACCTCTGATGTATATAGAGGCATCAGTGAGGTAAAAGTAGTGTGTGTAGCCTTGTTTCATGTTTGATGCACCACATGGCAGTTGTTCATGGTTCATGCATGACATAGTATTATCTGTGGGTCTCCCATATACAATTGATGTAGATTATTAACTTTTTTATGAACTCTGGTGTTAATATGTTGTCATTTACTATTCAGGTTCTCTGATTTTATTGTTGCATTGCTACATCTGAGCCTTCCATTCACTCATACACCCCCTCCACTTCACCCATATTTGACTCTTGCTAAGACTTTCATGACACAGCACTAGCATAGTGAAGTCATAGCCTTGGTTTAATATTATGACTGCTGAGGCATTTACTTTTACTGTAGAATTAAAGAGCCAAAATCTAAACAAAAAGAAAATATGAAGGCATTGTTTTCCTTGTTAAGTAATCATTTTAAAATGTCTGTTCATAAACAGGCAGAAGAAATTCATAGTCATCTATGACCAGAGGAAGATCTGTATTTTTCCCAGCTTTACATGAATCATATTTTTTTTGTACTACAGTTTGCACTTTGACCTTTAGGAATAGTGCTACTTTTAGAATAGTGATGATAACCATGATGGGGATATTGAAAGCTTGTGGATTTTAATTGCCATGTAATTAAAATCAGACGTGCCAGACAGTATTTCTATAACATTTTAAGCACAAAGGTTTGTGTTTGGCATTGTTCCAATGCTGCATATGTTCATCAAATTGCAGCCTATTTATGCTATCTGGAAACACATGTGTTTAATTTTAGGAACAATACACTTTCATCAAGGCCACCTCCTAGGATTGTGAAGAGAAGAAGTATGTAATAAGTATAGTACCAAAATGAAAATAAAATATATGCTTGTTCAGACTTCACTTAATCACTTCATAGAGGACAATGTGAGTCTGCTAAATACATTTAAAGCAAAAAGGATTTCACTTGTATCGTTTTTTTATACCTTGGAAAATAGTCATAGCATTCAAACACTTGAGGGACATTTTTAAAAAAGCAATATTTTTCCGTGAGTGTCTATATAGATTTAATGTTGGTCCTTGTTCGCCTCTGCATTTCTCACAACCTTCTGGTATAAACTTATATTAATGCTTTTCCTGTGCAAGTGAGAACAGAAAACTACCTAGCTAAAATCTCCCCTACCGCGCAAAGGATACTTGCCAAGTTGAAAATGATTTTTAAAATAAAGGTTTTTTAAATCAATTATTGATGGGTATGTGTGTGTGAAAAAAAAAATCTTAACTGACAAAAGTCTTTGGCCAATCATTTTATTGCTAACGAAAATAATACATGGTTGCAGTATTTCATATACTCCCATAAAATTTAGATTTTTATCTGATAGTATAAAATATAATATGTGCATATATAATATGCAACTTTCATTAATACTTGTACAGCTATGCACAATAGCTTCCTATGGCAAACATTTTAATTATAGCACTTTTTTATATTTACTATTAATAAGAGTAGAAACCTTTTGAACTATGTTTGACCTTCCTGAACCAGGAACACTTCAGTACAAAAGATATTTACAGCTCTGACATGCTGTTCCTGAATAAACTATAGATTTAAAAGCAGTAACAACAAACAATTTGTGGAGAAGTAAGATGGGGCTTTCTCTGTTGCAGCTGCATATGAGCTGGATGTAATTCTGAATTCAAATTATGTCAATATTTTTGCCTTTGCATTTCATTTGGGATTATTTTTCATTATTAATTTGCCCTGGTCTTTATTTTTTTTTTAAAAAAAACTCCCTAATAATATCGCACAATACTATTCTCTTCTAGTAGATAATTTTCAGGATGATATGGCAAAAATAGAAGACATAAACAAATAACATGGTCTAAAGTTGTACTTCATATCTAATTCATTTAATTTAGTGAAAGGGTTTAAATGTACTTACTAAGTGCAGAAGAACAGTTGAGATTACACTTATCATGAAAAAGTTTGTTGGATTTCACATTTTTGTCTAGAAAATGAGGTATTTGGTTCTTGGTTTTCCCATGATAATGCAAGACTCATACCGGTAGTCTGAGAAAGCAAATTCTCTGCAGGATACAACATTTTGTTAAGTATGGCAATGAAAAACTCAATAGAATAAGGTTTCAATTTCATTTTTGTATGTGTGAAAATTGGAGAATTAAAGTTTGGGTAGATTTCAGATTCATATTATTTCATTCAATATAATTGATTCCTTATATTATGTAACAGTTATTAATTATATATGCTGTATGCAGAATTATACAATATTGTCCAAGGCCGGTCCCAATTGATGTTAATAGGGAAAGATCCAGCCCACAGTTATTTTGTGGTATGCCACAGGGCTCATACTCTCTTCACTCCTTTTTAACATTTATTTGAAGCTGCTGGGTGAGCTCATCAATCACCCTGGGTTGAGGTATCTACAGTACGTGGATGATACTCAACTCTATATTTCCACTCCTGGTGACCCAAGTGATGCTGTTGCTGCCCAGAAGACCTTAAAGTTCTAGCTCTGCAGTTGGCTTGGGGATCCAAAGGGGGCGGGGTTGATTGATTAATAACAGATCCCTCCTCCAGCCCACTCATTCTACTCCTGCCCTCCTCATCTTTTGTCTAGGGTTCTGTATTGTATTTTTGTAGCAATTTATTTGTATAGTTTTATTTTTTTAATTTTATAAGTCATCCAGAGTTACCTATGGTAAAATGTGTAGCCAATAAATTTAATAATAAATAAATAATTTGTATTGTGCATATCACCCTGTGTTCTACAGGGCCCAGATGACCTTCATTGTCTTCTTCCTCCCATTGCTGACAAGGCATGCTCAGCTTGGTCTTATGTGAGGCAGTTGCTGGCTACACCAGGCCTTCTTCCCTATGCACACTCTTTTCACAATGCTTTTGGAGTTTTCTGAGGTCTTCTGAAATCTCACTAGAAAGCCATACCTGCCTTTCTCCAAATCACATGTACTGTTTTCCAGATCATGTATGCCCTTTTCACGATGCTGTCCAAAGCATCACAAAAGGTTGTGCATGATTTGGAGAATTCCTTGAGGAAAAGACTTGTGGCCATCAACTGTGTTGCATAGATCCAAGCCAGGTGCACCTCATCAATGGTGGGAAACAGAAGACCAGAAGAAAAAAGAGCGTGACCACTGAATTGCTATAATTGGTAAAGACAGTAAAGGATTGTGACAGTTTTAAACACAAACAGAAGGAACCATGTGCCTTATTATAACATAGGTACAGGCCCTTATTTTGCCCTGTTAGTACAACATTGTGCTTCTGTTAGAGTAGAATCAAGGCCAAACCCCAAGACAGTTCTTTCAGCTGAAATGTATGACATATTTGTCAAACAGGCTGAGCCCCATAAAAATCTTTGTTTTTATTTCCTCCTCCAAATTGATTGAACAACTGCTTCTGTTGCTCTTCCCGAACCAACATTTTTCAACTGAGCAGCAGAATTTTAAAAATCTACTGAATGATATATATTTTTATATATTTAAATTGACTTTCTCTCCATTGAGGAAAATTCATATGAATGTTTCTTCCATTTTTTAAAGTAGGAAAATAGTAATGGGTGTATGCTGAGAAATAACCTACATTAAGTTAAAACAGCTGTAGTTCAGCCTAAAAATCTGTGGGATTGGCTGAAGTTCATTTTGGAACTCACTAATTCTTCATGCACTTAGCCCTTTGTGTTAATTTTTGGCTTCTCTCTGAAGGAAAAAAAAATGGCTAAGTGTTCTTAGATTTTAATGTTTAGTAAACAGACTGGGTATTGCTGTGGAAACTGACAGAACCGACGTATTAGATTTGTAAACTCTATAAATATGAAAGTTGCGCATATCAGAGAATAGCTTTTACGCAGGTTTGTCTGTATGTGTCTCAAAGTATTTGTTTCTATTTCATTACCTATTTCCAATATCATTATCAGACTGTATTAGTAATAAAAATGAAAAGTGATATTATAATACTACCCTTTAATTTCCCTGATACTAAACCTTTATAACACATGGAGAAATAGTGCACATGTCCAAATGGACTTTTTTAAACATTAGGAATCAATTCAAATTAAAAATTAATTTAGCTTCTGGCATGGTCACAAAATGAAAGTGAGAGTGGTTTGTTGAACATTGAGAGTAGATAATTTAATAAAGGGTTAAATTATTCTGCTTTAATCAGTACAGTATGCTCATACAGGCATTCAAAACGGGGATTACACCAGGCAACTGTTTTCTGAGCCAACCAGATGCATACTCCATTTCCATCTTCAGGAAAGGTACTCCCTGAGTGAAATCTAGAAGGCCATATATTATAATGAAGGGTTGTGTTAAGAGGCTTTGACTGAACAAATTCACCCATGCACAACTATTCCTATTTGGGAAAACAGTTTACCACACAAAATTTCTCTAAGATTCAGAATACAGTTTGATGTTTAATTATGGCAAAGTTAAAAGCAAACAGTCTGAATTGTTGGGTTAAAACAGGAATGTCAAACTGGCGGCCTGTGGGCCAGATGCGTCGCACACAGGCCACGCCCACAGGCAACACACATCTTGATACATCTCAGGTGATGCGATCATGTTTGACACCCCTGGGTTAGAATTACATTGCACAGGTATCAACTGTTCTGTAAAATCAAATTGCTGTCAGCTTCCTATAATTAAGAGAAATGGACAAAATCAGAACTTACTATCAGTGGAGTTTCCAGGTAATATTTGGCTATTATTGGATTTCTTTTGTAACCCCTTTTTTCAAAGAGTTATGCAATAACTTACTGT
Source organism: Crotalus tigris (assembly GCF_016545835.1). Taxonomy (NCBI): domain Eukaryota; kingdom Metazoa; phylum Chordata; class Lepidosauria; order Squamata; family Viperidae; genus Crotalus; species Crotalus tigris. The sequence continues at coordinate 104,993 of NW_024097011.1, forward strand.
ATCATTGAATCACTGTCTGAAGGCTTCTATTGCTAATATCAGTTGGGAAATACTTGGCACATGAGAAACAGCATTAGTTAAACCCCAACCTAGGCCACTGGATCAAGTTGGAGCTGAATTCAGTAAACCTGTTGAGTCTACTTTCCTACTCAAATTCCAAAGAATATTGCTGAATTTTCAAGGCTTCTGTACCTTGCAGAACTGAAAATTAAATTAACAGGAAATCCCAATCTGGTTCTGTTTTATCACTGTCAGTATGACATCAAGTAGAACATTTGATACTTTCCCTACCTAGTGTTTCCCTACCTACAAAGATTTTAGTGCTTCCAGGGCCATCAAGTTTAATCACATGATCATGTAGAACAAGCTCTTAAGATTCTATTCAGAAATGTATCTTTATGTGATGACAAGTATGAGATTTATCCCAGCTTTTATTGTGGAAGTGATAGAATATGTTGACAGAATACTTAATTTGTAGGCTAAATCTCTTGAGTATTCTTGATAATAATATTGCAAAGTAGTATCCCAGGAAACACAATATTGGGTACTTTCCTTCGACTAGTATGTAGCAATTTATCACATTAATATTTTTAAAAGATCCTCTGTTCATTTTTTACTAGAAATGTATCCTGTGATTTCAGAAGAGTTTTTTATTGGGAAAAAGATGAATATGGAACTATTTTTCAGTGGATTGTCTGGACTTTTGAAAAGTCTTATTTCTTCTTGAATCTGAGAATGATGCCTTCATACGGTTTTGTTGGAATTTAAAATGTGGAGGTGACTTGTTTTAATCCTTTGTATTGCAGGTTAAGTTTGCAGTACTATACATCCTACTTTGGGAATAAGCTCCATGTAGAAATTGTGAAAGTTGTCCTCAATTTACAATGGTAATTGGGACTGGAAGTTCCATCACTAAGCAATGTGGTCATAAAGTTCAGTTGCATCACTTAATTATGCCAATCTCTGCAGTCTTAGTTGCTGTCATTACCTCATGGTCATTAGGCAAGGCAATTTCTTGCTGGCTTCTTACAACCAAAGTCAGTGGAGAAGCTGGCAGGAAATTGCAAGGTAGGAAAGTGGCTGTTGACAAGTGAGTTGCAGGGAAAGATCAGGGAAGGTGCGAAGTTGTGCACAGAAGTTGCAAAAAGCTGACACAATGTGAGTACAGAGGGACTGGAGAAGTGTGTGTTGGGGGGAAGACTTATCTCAGTGACTTGCAACCTTTGCTGCTGGCTTCCCCATTGATTTTATGGGGAAGCGGTCAGTGAAGGTTGAAAATGACAATTATAATGTGCTGCAACTAGTTATAAATCTGAACTAGTTTTCAAGTACCCAGATTGCAATCACAAAATCTTGGGGTGCTGGCCTGATAACAAATAGTCCTAGGTTGAGGACTACCTATAGATACATAAAGGATTGTGATGCATGCCTACTTTCTTTTTCTAATGTTTTCTTTTTGTGCTGTTTATTATTAGTCCAAGCACAACTCGCAGAATTTTGGACCATTGGAATTTGGAGAAAGTAACATTCTCGGAAAATTATTTCCATGAGATTATATAAGAAGTCACAGGAACCCATCCATCAGAAAGCAAATGTGTGAAGATGCTTCCTAATTTATTTATTTACAAGGTTTACATGGCCACTCACACAGCTCTGGAAGCTCACTACAATAATAAAACCAATATCAAGAAAATTAAGAAAACCAGGTCCTATCCCATCATTTATGGATTGGATTCATAATTCTGTTCATTCTAATCCATCAATCTATATAATCCCCTATCATTTCCAATCCTCCCTAGTCCAGTAGGTGGGGGAAAAGTCAGTCCTTATGGCTTCTAGAAGACTAAAGAATGGAGGGGATCTGCTGGATCCCGGGATTTGGTATTCCAAAGAGTAGGGGCTGTTACAGAAAAGGCAAAATTCTACTGAACTCCCAGAACAGTTACTATATTTAAGAAAAAAAAATACAACTTGTGTTTTGTGTTTAATGTTCTACATTTTATTATTTATAGACAAAATTTATACCTATAAATTTGTATTTTACATTAATTTGGTAATCTTCAGTGAAAATATTTGTTTAAAGATATAATTAGCTAAGTATACCTATTGACTGACTTTAGATATATATCTTTATCTATGTTTCTGAACTCAGTGTACAGTGTTAACATTAAAGGTTGATTAAAACAGTATAGTATGTGTACTCTTTTACCTGATAGGCCCAATCTTTAGTTAAACATTTGCATCTTTAATTTCAAACAGTTTTTTCCCCCAGAGGATGCAATAAAGATAATTTGTTTAAGGTAATTAATTTGTATATATGGTTGTACTATCCTTGTGCTTTGATTGTAGATCACTAATCACATCAACACTTCTAGCTCCTGCTGTAATAGAAAATGTAAGTTCAGTGAATATGAAAGTTCATATTGAAGAGATTTTTCACTTTCCAGTTTACTTACATAATGAGGTCTTCTAATCAGGATTTTTGTGGCTATTATATCAAAATAGCTCCCAGAATAGCCATAAACACAAGCAATACAGAACCCATATAGTATTTAAAATGGAGATCCAGATTCAGGTTCATCCACAGTTGTGGAAACTCTCTAGATCAGTGATGGGCAACCTTTTCGGCGTGGTGTGTCAAAATTCGGCAAAAAATCGAGCATAACTCGCGTGGTGTGTCACTTCGACAAAAAAACACAATTTTGCGCAATTTATAGTTTAAACTACAAAAATGTATAATTGCAATATATAATTGTATTTAATAAACCAAAAACAAATTATTTAACATACCTGCTTAGTAACTTCTTTGTTCATCAATCTGTCGATTTCGTATGTTGCCCTTGATATTATTGAACTTGTTTGGGGTGCCGTGAACTGAGATAAGTGAGGGGGAGGGCGAATTATTTAACTAACCTGCATATTAGTGACTTTTTTGCTGCTGAATTTCATTGGCTAAATCTTCAATTGAAGGTTGGTACTTTGTACACTTCAGGCCCAAGCAAGCGCTACTAACCTCATCTGTCAATCTGTTTCTTTTGTTGGTTTTGATATTATTTAATGCTGAGAATAAGATCTCACAAAAGTACGTAGAAGGAAAAATTGTGAGTAAAGCTGTTGCTATATTTTTCAGGGTGCTAAAAGTGTCTGGTAGTCTGTTCCAGGCACTCCAAATTTCCTGTTCGTAGTGGCACTCATCTTGATTCTCCAAGCGGCCCCTTTCCAGATTCTCAAGCTTTGACCTCAAGTCGACAAACACCTGAGCCCAGATGCTGTCTTGAAATTCTGCAAGCTGCATCTCCAAATCATCTATTTGCGTCCATTGGAAACCATTTAATTCCAAACTATTGTAGACTACTACATCAGGATACTTAATTATTCTCATGGTCTGTTCTAGGCTTCTAAATTGACTAAATCTATCAGTAAACTGGTCAAGTAATGAGTCTAAAACATGCTGGCACTTCATATGCAAGAGTTCCACTTCATTTCGTACAGCTGCACTGGCCTTCTCAAAATGCTTTTGTACTCGAGGAAAATACTTATACGTTTTAGTTTCTACATCTCGCTTGAAAATTTTTACTTTACTTTCAAAAGCTTTTATGTATCCAAACATAACATCAATACTTTTGCCAAAACCTTGTAACTTTAAGTTCAGTTCATTAACATGAACAGAGAGATCTGTAAAAAACATCAGGGTGTTGACCCACTTATCATCATTGAGCTGAGGAAAGTTTCCCAGATCCTTATCTTCAAGAAATACCTTAATTTCTTCAAAGCACTCCACAAAGCGCTTAAGAACCTTGCCTCGGCTCAGCCATCTTACATTATTGTACATCAGCAGTCCACTGTAAAAGTGCTGAAAATTCTCGCTTGGGAAGGGGGCGAGCAGCTATTAAATTAACTATTTTTGTAACAACTGACATTAAGTCATTTAAGTCAGTGAATCCTGCCTTGGCACATAAAGCCTCCTGATGGATAATACAATGAAAAGGCACAATCGGATGTCCAATAGCTTCTGTAAACAATTTCACAAATCCAACTTTTTTCCCCACCGTGTTTGGGGCACCATCTGTCGTCACTGACACAACTTTAGAGATATCAATGCTTAGGTCGCAGAATGTTTGCATAACAACCTTACATATTTCGCTTCCTGATGTACTTGTTGGAACTGATACTAACTTTATCAACTCTTCTCTCATTGTGTGACTATCAGAATATCGACCAATAATGGCCAACTGAGCATGTGACATGACATCAGTAGTTTCATCAAGACAGATGGAAAAATATTTACAATTCCTTATGTCTCTCTTTAATTGATGTTGTACGTTTGTGTTCAGTCTCATTATTCGGTCTTTTATGATATTTCTACTGAGTGGTAACTCAGATATTCTCTTAATAATTGCATCTTTATTCTGCATATCGTGAAATAGAAGTGGCGCACATCTTAGGAGAGTTTCTTTAATAAATTCTCCCTCATTAAGTGCTTTTGCATGCTGAGCTATGGAGTGAGCAATGCTCAAACTTGCAGATGTTAAATTTGTACAGCCTTTTATAAATTTAAGGATGGAGTTAGATTGGCTCTTATAAAGGTGTAGCTTCCTGGAAATGTATTCCTTCCTTTCATCCTCACTTTTTTCCAAGAGCTGGGAATGATTAGTTTCAAAATGTCTATTTATATTCCACGTTCTGCTTACTACCGTTTCAGTACATAGAACGCAAAATGATCTGCCATTTTTTTCTATAATACCATACATCTCGCTCCATGTCTCTTGAAAGGGTCGGCCACTGCTACTACCACTCCCTTTACTTAACCTTTGTTTTTTTATTTTTTGGGTGCTCCATCAGTGGGCCAGTGACAGCAGATAGAATTATAGATAGTTTGTTAGCCAATTAGGGGTTAACTAGCCTAACACAGCCTCCCCCTCACTTATCTCAGTTATTGTGGGCAATTACAAGTCCATGGCACTCCAATAGTTGCTGCTAATGGCGCTCACAGATCCCCCTTACTGTGTGGCACTCACTAATTGCGGCCTGACTGGAGAAAGGCGCGCACTGTTCCTGCGCTCCTCTCCTGGGGATCCTCCCTAACGTACTCTCAGCCGTGCTGATGAAGTGTGTGCGCACGGCACGCACGCCTTACCAGCAGCCCCTGCGTTGATAAAGGGCCTGTGCTTGCCTGTCAGTCGGCGGCGGCGCAGGCTGAAGTTTGCGGCGGGGACACAGTGAATGAGTGAGTGTGGGTGGGGGAGATCACATGTCCCGCCCCCCGTTCCTCCAGCACAGAGCGTATTTCATCCTTCCTGGATCCAAGGCCGTAGTGGTACGGTTGCTCTAGGGGGGCGGTAGTCATAATAGGAGAGTTTTAGTGGGTTCGAGTCCCACATAACCTGGTGGCCCGCCAGGTATCCGTGGGGATTTCTCTTCCGTGGCGAAAACAAAAAAAAAATTTCTTTCATCCTCGGCGTGCAGGAGCCGTGGATGAATTGCATAAAATCGCATGAAATCCTGCGCGTGTCACCCCAAATGGCTACGCGTGTCAGCACTGACACGCGTGTCATAGGTTCGCCATCACTGCTCTAGATGATGTTGGATAAGTTGCTATCAGTGCATCTATCTCACTTGCAAAACTGGAGAAAAACTGGAGAAGGGAGAACTACCTACATTGTCCTGAGCTCATACAAGAAAGACAGAATATACATCTAATGAGTAAATATATAAATTCCATGTTTATTCAGAAATTAAGCTAAATAGGACTGATTCCTGCATATCTCAGCCTACAGCTGTAAAACAAAAAAACATGTAGTCTTGGGCAAGTACCACATTTAATAAATAGCTTTATTACAATGAAGGAAATTTGAAGCTCATGCAGTGTAAGAAGCAATTTGATTGCATGGTTTCTTAAGCTGTTTTGTACTCAAACTTGCAGTTGAAGAAATGAACACTGATATTGTGTATATTTGTGCTGTCTATACAATCAGTCTAATAAAATATTGCATAGTCTAAAATACTGTGCAAACTAATTTAAAACTGTTCTTTTTAAAAATTGTTGCTGGATGCATGTGAAAGAAAAAAAGTGCATTTCCTGAAAGACCTAGCAGAGTTTGGAAACAATTTGTCTCAAATATATACAAAAGACATTTTAGGTTAAGCCCCCAGTAAGCAAATCAATGAAATAATGGCCCCTTGAGGAACACATTTGTTAATCTTGGCACAGATGTTGTAATTCAACTTGCACACACACAAATTTAAGGGGTCCTTGACATTAGAGTTTTTTGGTGGTTGCTGCCTAATGGTTAGGCATTATAAACATATCCATTCTCTGAAATGTTACCAGTTCAAAATGCTTTCAAGTCTTTTATAGCTGAAGTCCATGTTCATAGTCTGAGTGGTGAGTGATACCATTCCATGCTTGAATTGGTCTTTTGTTTTCAGTGACTGTTAAGAGCTAGATATTGGACAGGAGGGTTGTTATTTATATTATTCACTACTAAATATCACTGTATTTCATTTAAATTGAAAAGTGGCATTTATGGAAATAGTGATAATGCTGGCTTACAGGAATGTATCCTGCCAGACAGTGACATCATGTTCTGATTTTTAATACTAAATAGGATCAGAATTTTTTATTCAAGGAAATGTATTTACTACATTGAATGCTGTTAGTTTTTCTGTCTAGCATTTCCAGAACTTAAGGAAAAGTTAGACGTACGAGATCATGCTTTTGTCCACAAACAGTATAATGCATATTTTTTTTCTTATTTTCCTGACATGTTTAGCCTGAGGAACGAATTATAATAGAGTGCATTTTTTTTTTGCTGTTCACAATAGTAATATAAAATGACAAGGTTCTAGATACTGTACAACGTCCTTGTGGGGAAGACATGGATTTTCACAGTATTACTATTGAGTGATGTTAAATAGTCTTGTGGATTTTATATTTCCAAAAATTACTTCAGTAACATCTGTTTAGAAAACTACAAATTGAACAAAAGTTATAAGGAACTTTTATACTGGTTCATTTCAAGCATGGCATTTTTCTGAGGGGGCTGTGAGAAATTGAGTATGTGTACTTGCATGTATGAATCAGCTCTTGGCTTCCAGTAAAGATGCTTATGATGTGGGTAGGGGGGAAGCTAAGGAAGGCTTTGAGAAGTTTATACATCTGGTAGTTTAGAAAAATATTTGGAAAAGTGGCTTTTGTATTTAAAAGTAATGTGAAGCTATTGTCTTCAGGTCTGTTGTTTTCATCATCAGAATAAAGAATAGAAATGGGGAACAAGCCCTGTAACTGTCTATAACTACAACCAAATTTTCTTTAGCTAAAATTGTTTCAATAACAAAATCCATTTCTGACTCTTTGCTCAGCTGACACAATCCAATTGTTTTTAAGATAAATATTTTTGTAATTGCCAGGATTTCCTCCCTTTTCAATGTGAAATATTTTTTCTTTTCCTCTGGAAAGTTTTACCAACAGCATTTCTATTCTTTACTGAGTAAATTTTTACTTGCAGAGTAGAAGAAAATGTTTTGTATTAACAACACCATGACAATGCTTGAATTATTAATTTAGTAAACAAGGTTACTATCTCCTTCATTTTCCCTAATCTTTCATCCAGGTTGGACAATATATTCACACAGATTCCCACTTTGAGGGAGTTTTCACATAGAATTTAACCACAAAATACTAAAAGATAGGGAGAAATCAGGGTATTGAGGCATTAAATCACATGAATATATTCTAGTATGAGACATAATATAGTCTTAATCTGCTAATTTAAGGTGAGCAACTAGTATTCGGGAGGTCAAACTAAGAAGTAATTTAGGATGGAGACTTGAGATATTTTTAAAACATCTTTCTATGTGGGAAAAGTGGGAGTGCTGTCTAAATTCACTTCTTTGCCTGTGCAAATCTGCTGCTGAGATCCCAAGAGAATTTGGAGACCTGTGGGTCTAGCCATAAGTGAAAAACTACGTATAAATTGCAGTAGTTTTCTTTAGTTATTTAAATATTGTATTATTTATTTATCATTTACTTTTATCCATGGAGAAATCATATCAATTCATTTATTATTTTATGGAATTTCAGTATCATAAATTTTGAATACATGTGCATTAACATGCAAATTCCACTGAATCTAAATATTCTAATTAATCATACTGGCAAGTGGAACACTCTTTCCCTTAAAATGAGATAGGCCCCTAACCGCCTCACCTTCCAGAAAGAAGAGCTGGCTTTTTCCATCAGCATCAGAACAGAGTAAGGCTAGAGCCCAGTAAAATGCCCGATGCATGAGGAGTGTTCTTTTGGGGAATGCTGAGAGATTTGGGGGGTGTTTATCAGCCATCCAGAGTTATGGAGTATAAGATAAGTAGGTATGTAAATCAAACAAACAAAGTTCTAAAATACCTACTTTTAATTATTTCCAACTCTAAAAATATTTTTATTACTTATAAATTTAAACTTTACCTATCAGAAGAAAATTTTACTGAATAAAATTTTAGTATGTTTTTAACATTTATTATTAATATAATTATTTTATTATATTAATAAATATATAATTACAAGTTATATAAAATTTAACATTATATAACATTTGAATATAAACTTTCATAAACCTAAATATTTAATATTGTGTTTTTCATTATGTATTTATTTGGTTCCAGAAAACTGTGTGAACAGAAAGAGTTCAATGCAGCTCCCCCAATGCTACATAAAACACCATTCCAAAGAAGCTCTTCATTTTCAGAAATAACATTTAGGAGAGTGTTACAGATATCTATAGTTATGAAAAACTATAGTTCTGTGGAAAAGTCCTCTTATTTATCTGGGTCCATTTTAATTTTTTAAAAATTCTCTTGGCATCTGATAGTGGTCATCTAAGTCATTTAAAGGCCAACGTGTTAACAGTAAATAAATGACGCAAAAAGGATTAAAATTTAATTTAGCAAGAATCTGCATATTTTAAAAGCGTCTGCAAGCTTTCAAGTTCTCTAGAACATTTAATCAGACTGGTAGTTTAAAAATAAAAGGAAATGCATTGCTGTTATCAAGATCCAAATAGTTGAACAAGATGAATGATCATTAGTCTAGAATAAATGCCAAATTTTGAATGTTGTAAGAGGAATTTCCATCCTTCATTTCCAGAATAGCCTTCTCCTAGAGTCCAGGTTAGCACCAATTCTGATAACCTTCCAGAAATAGGTAAATTTTCAAAAGCATTTGGAGCAGGGGTCTTTAAATTTGGCTCAGGAATTCTGGGAGTTGAAGTCCACAAGTCATAAAAGGGCCAAGTTTGAAGATCCCTGATTTAGAGGATAAAGCTAATACCATCAGAGAATATTATTATTCTTTGGGTTATATATCTTTTGATATTTTTTACTTACATGAGTAACCAACACAAAAGAAACAGGGTTGGGGTTATTTGATCATCTGAAGAGAATGAAATTTGAATTGCAAAAGAAATAAATGAAGGAAGAGATAAAGCAAGATCAAAGAAGTTGTATGTTAAATGAACTCCTAAAAAAGAATGTGAAAAATATAAAGCTCAAAAGGCAATGCATGAAGTGATGTATAAACATGACAGAAGAAAGCACGGTTTGCAAGTAAAAAGTGTGGAGAGGTATACAAATGTTTTTATTGCAAATTAATTTTAATTATAAATCTTTTCTTACCTTGTTTACCTTCTTACCACTATTTTCTTTGGCTTACTACTACTTTCTCTTTTTCTGCGCTTTGAATAAATATTGCTTATCAAAAGTAAATAGCATGATGGATATAAAAGATGGGAAAATAGCATGATAAAAGTAATATTAAGAATGGCATTAAAATATATGGTATTTTTCACCATTGCAATATTAGACTTTGGATTCACCTAAGCTTTGTCAGCATTTCTCATATATCCTGTGATGAAGGAAAAGAAGGGAAGCAACCTCTGATTAGAACTGGGAAACTCAACAAAAGCATGAATATTGGAGAATGTACTTAGTCCCAATTGGATGAAAACTTTGCCTTTGAATTAAATGATTCAAGTATCCCATGCTTCTTTTGCCTTTAAGCCTGAGTGAAAAATCAGTGCCTTTCTTTGATTTATTGATAGTGCTTAATTTAATCTTTTCTTCCCTACTGGACACCCTTTGGTTTTGCTGGGACTGCCACTTTCAGCTTTCTCATATCTGGAGGAATTGGGGGTGGGGGAAGTCCGGCCTGCTAATATAAATAATATAATTTGTAGAATTCTATGATGCAAGGTGTTGTGGCCATTGCTGGTTCAGAGGATTTTAAAAGCAACAGCAAGTTTTTTATATATAAAATGTGTCTATTATAGTTAAAGCCATGACAGTCAAAATGGAAGCTCAGGTTGAGAAGGGTAACTGACAGACACCAAGTGAGTAAAACAGGAAATGGCTGTGGTCTTCAAGTCTAATGACATAAAATAAATAATTTTATCAGGATTAAGAATTTTTTTGGCAGGGGAAAGGATACAGATGGAGCACTTGGAAGCCAAAGCTAATGTACTTTGCCAACTAAAACTACTTAGGAAAAAGAAAAGAGTCTGGATGGTAAATTTGGAGTGTATGATTTTTATGGCTATATCTGTTTTGGTGGAAGTATTCTCAGTATCACCTATTTTTCTTTTTGCAAGATGTTGCTGATCCATATTGAGGAAAAATATGATTAAATTTTGGAATCTCAGAAGTGAACTCTGCCTGTATTCTTATAACTCACAATTTCTTTCTTATCACAGGAAGGAGGGAAACTTTTCCTTCTACTGTTGTTTAACTTCACTTTGTTATTCTGGCTAAGCTGATAGATTGTGGTTAATGTCATTCCTGGTTAGTTACAAATATGCTAGTTAAAACCCAAACAGATGACAAAACAGATACACAATAAAAAAGATTTTCTGCCAATAATTGTATTTAAGGGTAAAAGTATTCTGAAAAATATTTTTTTAAAGTAGAAGAATAACTCATAGGCATTGCAGTCAAATGAGGCTGGAGCCCAGTAAATTGATGTATGAGAGGATGTTGCCAGTGTCATAGCTGTTAAATACACAAAGTGCAATCCAACTTAAGCTTTGCCATATTGTAAAATTCCTGAATAGATCAATACATTTTTATTATATGTGACTAAAAAAGTGATATGTTAGTTACATTTAGTTAGGGATGATTTGGACTTCAGTAAGAGTTTCCAAAAATGAAACTGTATTAAGAAAACCAGCTATAATTATTTGAGAATGAGAATAGTGCTATTGCACATGATGGCAAAATATTTTTAGTGCTCTGTTTAGGAACTTGCATACTTTGCCTTAGTCTAGGCATTATCTCATGCTTATTCTTATGAATTTCCAACCTTGGAGTCAAATAACAGAATAGAAAAGCTCCTTGCCTTCAATAGCCGAGACTTCTAACATTCTGAAAAGTTCTAGAACAATATGATTTCAATTACTGTCATTTAAAAAACCCTACTCTATATCAATCATATTTTAATAAAATAAATAAATTCACTGTATTATATTATTACATCAATTTCAAGTGTAGATTTGACAGACACATAATTTCCATGATTTTTGAAAGTAAAAGGGCAACAACTGAAGGAGGAAGTAGTTCTCAAAACATGGTGTCTGAAAATGTAACAGTCTACACACTTCACATGTGTTTCATAAATTTTCTTAAATGTCAATCTAATGAATATTGAGTTACTGAATGGAAGCATTAACATACCTCAATTTATATGCACTGTGCATATTGTGTTATGCCATGATACTCTGCTTTTTAAAATGTTAAAACTATTTATCATGTTGTTCTGCCAACTTCGCTATGCTTTGTCCTTATTTTAAAAGCATGGTAGCAAGTCTAAATTTATATTTAGCAATTGTGCAATTAAATTGTAGCAGTATAAGTTAAAATGATTACCCAAACTATCTATAGTCTGATATTTGTAACCAATTGCTTATTATTTGGTAATTGTTACATGAGGTAATATAGGAAAAAGAGAAGTAACTGATCAGCTTGCCCTGTTTATGTAACACATACTGTAACATGTGAATAGAGTCTGCATAGAGTCAAGCTCTTTTGTTTTCCATCTTTCAAATGAAGACTTATTTGATAGGGCCTCAGAAAGCATTTAAAGAGGCTCTTCACAAAACATATTAACATGAGTGAAGCATTTCTCCTTGAAACATTACAGATAGTACTTGACTTACAACTGGTTGCCTAGTGACTGTTCAAAGTTATGATGGACATCCCTGGGGATACTTACAACCTGGTTCCAGAGTGGGCCATCTTATAAGATACTGGTGGTTTTTATGTAGCAATCACAGTTGGAACCTGCAACTTAGTCATTAAAGCCAAGCTATTGCTAGGTGAAACTGCAGCTCTGCTTATGATCTTACTTAAGCTTTCCTTTACCTACTTGTGAAAAATCATAAATGTGAGGATTGATCATAAAGTTACTTTTTCATCACTGTTGTAACTACAACTGGTTGCTAAATTAGGCAGTCACTAAAAAGACTAACTATAGCCATAATATACTATACAGTACAGGAAGAAATCTGCTGAATCAAGGTGAATCTGGATTGTGCCACACTTTGGCCAGTTAGATGCATTCGGTAGGCTCATTCATGCAAACAAATATCGTTCCTCTCTTATTAATAATGGTTATTAGCTATTATTCAAAGCCAGAAATAGTAAATATCCATTAAGCCTTTAATCACTGACAGCTCAATCCTCCATGAACTTGTTCAATCCTCTTTAATACCCTCTAATTTGGTGGCTGTTTCATATGATGACAATGAACTTTATAGATGAAATATGTATTATGTTAATAAGTCAAAATCTAAGCATGGTTGATGCTGTCCTCAAATATTTATTTGGAGACTGTGGGGGATGGGTATGCAGCAGTTTCCATCATATTCATTGTATCTTGCTAGGTTAGTGATTGATTGATTGATTGATTGATTGATTACATCATTCTTTTACTCTTAGCAGCTATGTAGATTTTATTCATGAGAATCTATTTCTAACCTGTTTTTTTAAGTTTCTCCATGGTGCATCCATCATCAATGAAGACCTTATTGCACATGCCATTTATAAGCAGATTGCCCGTAAATATAGACTTTGTATAGACACATATAATGAAATATAGGACTTATTCATACAGAGTACAGTAAGTTAAAACAAGATAGTTGTGTAAATACATTAGAAATACTTAAGTATTTAAATAATATTTGCATTAGTGAAATATATATAAATTGTAACTGCTTATTGTTACAATGACATATCATAGTTTTCTTTATTGGATTATACTTTTTTGTTAAAGTATTTTTATGTGCTTCTAATTAGTTTTAATAATATTATGCCTAAATCATGGAACCATGGAAAGTTGAGAGGAAATTTTGACGATTAGAATGAAATAAATGAAATTTAAACATTGTGTATAAAACACATTGATGTTATTAGCAATGAAGCACAAAAATACAACATGCAGAAAGATTGAAATTAGTATTTTCTTGACTGACCGATTACTTGTATAGTTAATCTTCCATTGAAAATAAATCTTAATATATTTTCTTGTATTCTAAGAACCCATCTTTTCCATCTGACAATCAACAAAGCTTTCAATTTTTAATGTCAGTTATAGATATTTTTAAAACAACTGTGTTTTCCCTCTCCTAAGTTGAAAAATCAGTATTGACACATGAAGTAGTTAGGAGAAATAATCAGATAAACATTCAATGCTTCCCCCCCCCTTTCGTCTTGTAAGATGGATGTACAGATGAATTTCATGATCTTTTCTATTCAAATAATGTTTACTTTCTTTTGTCCTAGTTTAGACTTGGATCATTGATATTACAAAGAGTTACAAACTCATCTGAAGTCATTAGAGAGCTGATTACCTATTGCCTAGAATGTGTAAAAGAACTACATGCCAAAAATGATCACCTACAAAAAGAGAATGAAAGGCTTCTGAGTGATCTGGATGATATGCAAGAGCAGTAAGTTGAAAAATAACATTCACAGGTTTTTTTTTTTACTTTCTTTTGATTCCCTCAGACTTTTTATTATGTGAATGCAATGCTAATTTACTAACCAGGGATTAATGAAGCTGATTTAAAGTTAATTTAAATCAGTTAGATATGACCTTTATTGGATTACATCTACCAGTGAAAACACAGAACTATATTTTTCCACTGTTTAAATACTGCTGAAAACTTTGAATCTTCCTAGAATGTATTGTGTCAGTATTTATTTATATATTGATACTTGCATTTTTATCATTTCTAGGTTGTTCTTTCTTACCTCTCCCCTAACTAATTAAAACTTGATTTATATACAGGAGTTCTTCAGGTAGTTGATTAGTACCTCTAATGTTTCTAGCAAGATTTACCAAATTGATCTCCACAGTAATGATACCCAGTGATTTGCATTTAAATTAGTTGAATTATTTATTAGCTATTGAATATCCACATCACATAGCAGGGTAGCTTAAATTCATAGGATTATTTGTCATTTATGAAGTTATTTAGTAGATAGGATTATTTGTCATTTATGAAGTTATTTAGTAGATAAGCTGTAAAAACTATATTTTCCAGCATTTTGACATGGATTAGCGTGTGAGGATTCAAATATATTTGATATAAATAAAAGTATTACATGGATTTAATCATTTAATGTACAAGAAGAAATGTGCTTTTAAATTGAAAGACAGAAGTACCAAATCCTAATATAGTATTCTAATTCCACGTTGAATTTTGCATTTACTTATAGGATGATGCATGTAGAATTGCAATACAAACACACACGTGTATGTATTATATCAGATATATTTCGTTCCTATTGTGAATGGATGTTTTGATGGCTAAATCTCCAACAGCAGCAACAATTTGCAATTACTATATGAAGTTACAAGGTTTTGGTGCTTGTTTAGTAGCATGACAAATGATTGGACTTCTGGAAAGTTTGGCAATACTTTGGTTTTCTAGTTAATGAGACTGTACAGAAGAACAGGACTCCATATGGTCCTGATACACATGTGGCAGTACTTACAAAATGACCTGTTTATAAAATGGCTGCTATCATTGGCGGATTTAATCCCAAATTCATTTACTGGCAGGCAAACTAGCTCTCAGAGTGCTTTCTATTAATCCACCAAGACACTGAGGGATTGAAAGGTATTGTTGCAACAAATAAGATGCTACAAGATGATGCTTTACTTTTCAGGATGCTAACAGTATGCATACTAACAATATCTACTGTACAAGTAAACTGACAGCATTTGATATGAGCCTGAATATTTTCAGATTTTTTCATAAGCCATTATATAGGTTTTTTAAAATTCAGCATATATCTTTGATATTCTATTAAAATAATTATCTCCCCCAAATGTAAAATTGATAAATATGTATAATATTTATATCTATAATGAAGTCATAATCAAATAATTGTCCTGGTATAGTTGTACTTCTATTCACTGTCATCATTTCTGCTATACTCGATGACTTTGATTTAAGCTTCTCAGAAAAGTCAGTACTGTATTTTTTTAAAAAAAACCTCTCTTATTCTTTATTATGCAATTAACAGAGGCATTTATTTTTAAGATTACAAAAATGTGTTGAAGCTAAAGAAGAACTGGAGGCTGACCTTTATAAGCGATTTGTCTTGGTCCTCAATGAAAAGAAAGCAAAGATAAGAAGCTTACAGAAACATTTAAAAGAAGTCGAAGAAACAATACCGGAAACTGCACAAACAGGGTATAATTTATTACTTTCCTTCTACTAAGTAAACATCATGCATGAAATAGGAGTAGCTCTGTTCTCTATCTTATGCAGGCTTCGAAGTTCAAAGACTGTGTGTCTTGAAATGAAGTAATATAGAAATGAAGTTCTATAGAAGAACTTTAGCAATTCAGCATTTTGGCAATAATACATTAATTATAGTATTTATTTGAAGCATTCTAAATACACACCTAAATGGAATAAATACAGGTAGTTCTTGAGTTTAAACCATTCAGTGGCCTTTTGAAGTTATGGCAGTGCTGAACAAGTGATAAATATGCTTGGTCCCTGAAGTTTCACCCAATGCAGCACCCTTGCAGTCATGTGATTAAAATTTTGGGCGCATGGCAGCTGGCCTGCACTTATGACTGCAAAATCCTCCATCTATCTATCTCTCTACCCCCCCTCCATCTTTGCCCTTTTGGTAGCCCTGCTCTCACTAACCCTGCAGGGATAGTCACTCTGGATCTACTGCCCCTGCTGGCCTCACTGGACCAGCTGCCCCTGCTGGCCTTGCTGCCTCCAACTGACTTTTGCTGTCTTCCTCCTGTCACTGCTCATGAGGCATATCTTCTTCTCAAGGCCGCAGCTGCCTCTTGGCCAAAGTACAGATGGCCTTGTCTAAATTGTGTATGGCTTTCTCATGAAGTTTCGGAAGGCAGGCATGTGATAGATGGCCCCAGCAGTTCTGATATGAAAGAAAGACCTGGCTAGAAGGAACCTTCTTTTGCACCAGTACAGCTAGGGCCTTTTTTTATTTTGTGTTTCAATATGAAGTTTTCTCCCTTCCTGAATTCTAGAAAGGAAAATGCTGAAAGAAAGTGAACAGGACTGATTGTTTGAAAATATGTTAATTAATAATTGTAAAAATGGCACTGGGCATTATACCAAAAACCTTGGAGGTACTTAGATAAACTGCACATTGCCAGAATTTCTGTCAGTTACAAAAGGCCATGCTACTTAGACCCACACAAATACTTTGCCAGCATATTATGGCATCTTAGATTCTCAGGAAGAATTTGATATATATGAAGGCCAACACCAAGAACAGGACATAGTACTACTAAGAAAAAAGAAAAAAATTACTTTGTATTTTGTTGTTTGTAAAGAGAAAAAGGAAAAATTAAAATTAAAAAAGGCAGCTGTGATTTCACATAGATGTGTACAATATATAATAATTGACTTTTTTAAAAAACTAGAAAAAAACAATGGCCAAATAAATCCATGTTGCTGCCAATAAAATATTCCCATGATCACCCTAAACTCCACTACATAAGAATGTCTTTGCTTAAAAAAAAATATGTCCATGGACCAACTTTCATTAAGTCTTGCCTTGGGATGAATTTTTTGAATTTAAATATATAAATGGGATTTAAATAAATGTTAATACTACTACTACTACTACTACTAATACTACTACTACCAATACTACTACTACTACTACTACTACTACTACTAATAATAATAATAATAATAATAATAATAATAATAATAAAAAAGTTGGAAGGGACCTTGGAGGTCATCGAATCCAACCCCCTATTCAGGCAGGAACCCTACACCATTTCGGACAAATGGCTGTCCAGTCTCTTTTTAAAAACTTCCAGTGTTGGAGCATTCACTACTTCTGGAGGCAGGTTGTTCCATTGGTTAATTGTTCTAACTGTCAGGAAGTTTCTTCTTAGTTCTAGATTGCTTCTCTCCTTGATTAGTTTCCATCCATTGCTTCTTGTCCTGCCTTCAGGTGCTTTGGAGAATAGCTTGACTCCCTCTTCTTTGTGGCAGGTCTTGAGATATTGGAACACTGCTATCATGTCCCCCCTCGTCCTTCTCTTCGTTAAACTAGACATACCCAATTCCAGCAACCGTTCCTTATATGTTTTAGCCTCCAATCTCCTAATCATCTTTGTTGCTCTTCTCTGTACTCTTTCTAGAGTCTCAACATCTTTTTTACATCGTGGTGACCAAAACTGGATGCAGTATTCCAAGTATGGCCTTACCAAAGCATTGTAAAGTGGTATTAATACTTCATGTGATCTTGATTCTATCCTTCTGTTAATGCAGCCCAGCACTGTGTTGGCTTTTTTGGCAGCTGCAGCACACTGCTGGCTCATATTTAAATGATTGTCCACTAGGACTCCGAGATCCCTTTCACAGTTACTACTATTGAGCAAGGTACCCCCATACTATACTTGAACATTTGTTTTTTCTTGCCTAAATGTAGAACCTTACTTTTTTCACCATTGAATTTCATTTTGTTGGATAGCGCCTAGTGTTCAAGTCTGTCCAGGTCCTCCTATATCTTAAGCCTGTCTTCTGGAGTGTTGGCTATTCCTGCCAGCTTGGTGTCATCCGCAAATTTGATGAGTTCCCCATCTATCCCCTCATCCAAATTGTTGATGAAAATGTTGAAGAGCACTAGGCCTAGAACAGAGCACTGGGGCACCTCACTACACACTTCCCTCCATGTAGATGCAGTTCCATTGAGGACCACATGCTGAGTATGGCCGGTCAGCCAGCTACGAATCCATCTGGTGGTGATGCTGTCTAACCCGCATTTTTCTATCTTATCAAGTAGTAGGTTGTGATCTACTTTATCAAATGCCTTACTGAAGTCCAAGTAAATTATATCCACAGCATTCCTCTGATCCACTAATTTTGTCACTTGGTCAAAGAATGCAATAAGGTTTGTCTGGCATGATCTGTTTTTGACAAACACATGTTGGCTTTTAGTGGTGATTTTGTTTGCCTCTAGGTCATCTTTCATTTCTTATATTTATTTTTGTTTTTAATATTACTTTGACATAAACATACAATGATTTTAATATAAGATACAGTACATAATTGAAAACATTTCTGGAGATAATATTTACAATACATGCTTATAGGCCAACTTATTTGGTCTGTAGAACCTGCATATGTTTGTGACGTTGGGTATTTTCTATTATGTCATTTTTATGATTAACATAGCTATTTTGCTTTGTTTTTTATTTCTATTTAAATATACAATGTGAGAATTTATATAATAGGATTCCTGATAACATACCCCAGCATCATCTCTATAGACTTTAGTTATTGGAAAATACTTTATCTCACTGGCTAATCTTCCATGTTAGAATAGATTTGGCATGCACCAAAAGCTTAGTCTGTACTTATTTTTTCCCTAAGGCACTGAATGACTGCAAAGTTTGATTTAATATTATAGAAATGTTATATATGGAGTTTTGCTGTACTGTAAATTGGGAAGAAAACATACAACAGTGTCACAGATAAGATATTAAAAGTTTAATGAGAACCAGTATCTGTCAACATTAGTGGTAACATTTAGACAAATGGGAGTAACATTGACTGTCTCACATTGGCAATGGGAAACAGTATTAAAGCATTTTTGTAAAAATGAAGCTAGAGATTAGGAAAAGAAAATGGGATGGGAAATATAAAGAATTTGAAAGGAAAAAGAGTGAAAAGTTCAAGAGTAAGAAATAAAATATATAATAAAATGTGTGTTCTCTATTTGTTTCACTTATTTATTTAATTTATAGGCTCTTCCCCTACCCTTACTTACAAACAACTCTGTGATTTCCAACTAAAATAGGTGGGTAGGTAGATTGGTAAGTAGGAAGAAAGATGGGAAGGTAGGTGGATGGATGGAAGGAAGGAAGGAAGATGATATAACTGATCTGAAGAACCAATATTGAAAAAGAAGACCAAAATGAATCAAAACAAAGGAAAACAGACAAAAGGGGGTTTCTACAATCACATTGTCCCCAAACCTGAGAGAACAACCTTCAATAATTTCTTGGATGTCAGAATGGTGGGAACGACACAAATCTTTTTTGTCTATTTTAAATCCCCATCATTACAACAAGGAATGTGTTTTTGAAAAATAATTTTCTATTACAAATGTTACCCAACATTGTAAAGTAAGTTTAATTAAAACCATTCCTTTTTTCTATTAAGGCATTTTATCCTTTTCTTGCCTGTTTATGAGCTCTATATGTTCTATAATACTGGTGTATTTTGATAAAGCTTTGTATTCTTATAGGGACCCAGTAATTGCTTCAAAAAGTACAGTTGAAAAAGAAAATTATGAAGGAAGCACTGATGAAGAAAGTGAAAATTTGATACAACTGACAACATCAGAGTCAAGTAAGGTAGACCAAGTTGCTTATATTGATGTCATTACAACCATCCATTTTAATTGATCCAAACTGTCTGGTTCCTTATTGTAAATTAATATGAAAGCATACACTTTTAAAAAATCTTTAATCTTGGAGAGAATCATGTACAATAAGTCCATTTTGATGCTTTAAAATCAAAATATTAAGATACAGATTTTTCTAACAATAAGCTACAGGAGTGAAAGCTGTGCATTGAGATAGAGCACTGAAAAGATAAATGTCTTTATAAAATTGGAAATGGTTACAAAAAGTATAGTAGACTAAAAGAAAAACCATTCAGTCAGTCCTGGACTTAATTAAAGACTGACTAATTGCACCCTTGAATTGATAATTATTAATGGGAACTCAGTTACTGAGTCTAACTCAGACATGTGGTGAAAAAGAACTGAACTTAAAAAAAAAGCATTCTTGACAGGTAGAGAACTAATATTTTCCTTTTAGCTTTATATTTAATTTGGTGAAACAATTTGCTTAATTTTTTATTATTATTATCAGGAGGAATCGTTTTTTCATTGATTTTGAGACAGATGGCCAAAGGACATTTTTATTGTGAAATCCTCTCTCCCTAACTTCTAGCTTTTAGTTTAATCTCCAGAGAACTTCCGTTTGGCTTTTCCAGTAACAGGATTTTTGTCACACTACGTTGTAGTAGGCTACTGGAAATTGTTGGAGAATTTCTCTTCTTCCAGAGGAATTTGGACATCATCCACTCATTTTTCTGCTCAGAAATTTGATGAAAAATTTCAACTGGCCATTTGTTCCCTTTTCTAGTGCTGTATGTTTTTGATAAAGTGAACAAAAATCAGCAAGTTTTGAAAAAAGAAAATACCTGACTTTATTTTTATACAAATATATTTTTATACAAATAATAGAAGTACTCCTCGACTTACAACCACAGTTGGGACTGGAATTTTAGTTGCTAAGCAATGTAATTGTAAAGCAAGATAACACAGACTGCATCACTTAGTGATTGCAATCCTGGTAATTCTTGTTGCCATCATTAAGATAATTTTACTTAAGGTAAAGGTCTCACTCAGTCCCTTCCAGCCCTGAGCCTCAGTAAGATAAGGGACTGCCTCCAACTTCTCCCACATACCTCTCTCACCCCTTCCCTCATCTTTGCCCTTTTGTTTACTCTGCAAGGCTCTGGGGCTGCTTGCCACAACCTGGGGAAGCCACAGCCACCCCAGCCCAGTCCAATTGCCCTTGCCGCCCTGCGCTCCAAGATCCCTGCTGCAATTGCACTCTGCCATCCCAGCTCACTTTTGCAATCTTCTTGCCTGTCCTGGCCATAGGACTGCTGGCTTTGAATTGCAAAATGGTGCTGGCTTTGAATTGCAAAATGGTGAAGTGGGGAGGGGGAGGCAAAATCACTCCCTGGGCCATATTGTGCCAAAACATCCCTTTGGAAAGAGCTACTAGGCAGAGCTGAGGTTGACTTCATTTTCCACAAAGAGAAAAAAAGGCTGCTTTTTTCCCGTATCTGCAGCGCAAAGCCAATTCCAGTCCTGGCCAATAGTCAGGTCAGGCACACTTCAGTAGCGGAAGCAAGAAGAAAGTAGAGATTAGCTGGGATGGTGGAGCACAGAAGGCCAAAAGGTCATAGATGATGGAGAAATTAGCAGGTGGAAAGAGTTGCAGCAATCTCCCCCCCCCCAGTTATTAATGTAGGCAGGCAATCAAGTGCTGAGTTTTGTTTACAGCAACAGCCATAGTTTCCTACATGAGTTGTAAGTCTCTTCATTCAGTACATTGTAACTTTGAACAGTCACTGAACAAATGGTCATAAGTCAAGGACTACCTTTTTGCATCATGAGTTGATACCCAAGGTCTCTCATATCAACCAAAGACTTTTAGTGAATGAAATTATCAAGAACATAGTTATTTTTAAAAAAAAATAAATGATGCCTCCTTAGCAGCTTGCAAGGGAAATTGCTCTCACATTAATTCTTCAGCCTATAAATAATGTTGAAGCAGTGTCAGAGCTCTGACATTTGGTCCTAAGTAGATTTGAAACAGACCCTCAATGTGTGGGTAACTTAAATTGGAAGACTCTTTGTAAATCATTGTGCTCTCTCATGTGTTCAAAACAAATTAAAGTGTAATGTTTATAGGTCTCTTAGCTGTTTATAACTTTTACCTGACTCTGCTTTCTTTGGCAAAGCATTGTACCTCTGGGAAGCTGGTTTATTTTGTTTACATATATTGTTGCTCAGACTGGGCTGTTACAGATGTCTTTGGCAAAATTATCCTCAGATCTTTGAATTGCAAAGAGTACTTTATCCTACTTTTTTGTCATTCTTTCACATAACATTTAAGTCTTTCTGTTTGGTATACAGTACATTAGTAATAAAAGCACTCTATTCATTATTTTAACTCATGTCTGGTACTTATTCGCAGATTGATTTGGTTGTATTTTCAGCAATTAAAAGACTTGGTTTGTTTCTTTCTTCAGTTTGCAATCTAAATTTGCTATACAGAAGTAGTTCTTAACAAAGTCTCTCACGCCAATGAAATACTGTATTATTTGTTGGTTAATTTCATCTATCTATTATTTGATAGTCAGAAAATAAAAGTATTATGGCAATGTAAATTATGTAGATATTGTAATTGAAACTGATTATCTTATCTCAAAAAATGTTTTCCTTTATTTCAGAATGCAAGATCATGTTCCACTTGTACCTAATATAGCACAAAATGTCTTCAAAATGCAAATATTTTTCTGCTATTTTCCATGACATTACCTTCAGAGTTCATGAGTCAGACTAAGCCATCATTGACTAGCCCAGTATTAAAATAGTCTCTTCCTCCTTAAATCAGTGACAATTTCAAGGTTCATAAAATCCATGACACTTCATCATTCATTACATCAATACTGGATAGGATCAGAGAGATGCTAATTGAGTATTTCAGTCTGGTATGAGCATGTCCCATTGCTGATGGTTTGTGCTGTGCCAGAGTTGACACAGCAGTGCTGTTGCAGTAGTACTTCAAATTTGTGTAAGGGCAATAGAGCTTTATTTTTCAGTGCAAGGATTCCCTTTCTGTCCTTAGCAACCCTGTTGTGGTTGCATTCAAATGTTTTAACCCTTGTTTACTCATAGAGAACAATTTAGCAATTAAAAAACCCTTATGGAATGGTGGAAACAATCAGCAGCCATTAATATAAATGATAATCTCATACTAGTACTAGATTGTTTAAACAATTGAATGATGGGACCATCCACTCTACTTCTACATCTTGAAATTGGTATATGTTATGTCCATAAAGAAAAGAAAAGAAATGAAACAAGTGAAATCCTAAATAAAAATGCTGTTTTTTATCAGTTCCAGTCTTTAGTTTAGGGATTTTTTAATGGCAAGTTCAGGTTTTGGCAGGCTGAATGTGATATAGAAGGGTTCTAAAAAGGAGAGTAAATATGATGGAGCCTGAAGTTAGACCATCCCATTCCTGATGCACTGCAGTATTTCATATTGGATGGGAATATGCTAAAGAGAGGATGCAGCAAATCCAGAAGGATCAGGATTTCTATGTAACATATACTGGACATGCATAGTCAGGCAGTCCCATCCTGCAGCAATTCAAAATAAATGCAAAAGGGACACGCAGGGTTCATCAATGTGACAGCAAATTTATTCTAATATTAGACAAATGACACTTTGGGTTATCGTTTTAGAAATATTTCCTTAGTAGATTCCTCAATGCTTTTAACAGTGGTGGAGCTTCTAATGCACTTGAAAAGCTGGAATACATCCAAAGAGGTATCTGACTTGAAAATAACCCATATTGAACTGTATAGCAGAGTCCAACATCAGCACAGGAAATGCTTTATGACATTTTGAATTATGTCATAAACTGCTTCAAAACGTTTTGCTCTTTGGTGTATCATTTTGCCCAGTTAAAGTATTAGCAGAAAATTATCAGATAGATAATTTCCTGGATGGCTGTATAGTGCTTAATACAACAGGATAGCTTAGAAAGTTCTAAAGATTAACTACTAAGATCTCATCTGAATATTAAACTAAGTATTCATTGACTTCCATTCTTCATAAAAGTAAATTTTATTTGTTTTATTGTTATACAACAGATAGAGATATCAATCAAGCACATAGAAAAGGGTTGTAATATTACTACACAGATTTGGTCGATCTAGATCCCTTGAGGTCTTTGGGAATGATAGTTTCTAGCTGGCATGACCATCAACAGCAATACAGTAAATAGACTGCAGTTCCAAAATATCTTGAAGGAAAGCAGATCAGCAAGAGCTAAACTAAACTAAAAAAAATAATAATCATTGGAGCTACACAGGGCCTCAGAATTAATTTGGAAAAGTTATTTGAATATGTGGAAGTGTGAATGAAGCACACTTTAAAGCATCTGCAAATTTTTAAAAGGAGCCATGTCTTTTCTTTGGATTGTGTGGCTGTCTTTTACTGCTGCCATGCCATCCCAGGAAAAAAACACTCTAAAGAGTCATGTGGCTGCATATTCCAATTCAGGTTTTGGAAGTAAACTTGAAGCCATACTAATAGTTCATTTAATTATTCCATCAAAAGTCTAGTCTTTTCAATGGTAGTCCATGTTTTTCAGTCTGGAAAACATTCCAGACACTCCTATACTTTTTAGTACTATCGTACTTTATATTGTCATATTGTCCCTGTTGCGTTTATTCTGAATTACTGCAAAAAAGGCTGTTTTGTATACATATATGTAGCATATGCTGGATAAAGAACTTGATTCTGTTGGATTTGCTATTCTTCCTTTTTTAGCTTTCACATGAACTTGAAACATTTTTTCAAAATCAACTCAGACTGAAGCAATAAATGGAATGTTTTTATGTCAAATTGGCTTATAAGAACAGAAACATCTTTCTATTAGTATGGTGCTTTTTAACTGTCTTTTAGAATCCTTGACTAACGAAATCAATATACTTCTGTTTTGAATAAAATCATGTTCGAGAAAATAATAGATATTCTTTGGTAGTAAGGAAACAGTGGGATAGTTAATAATTGGTACTCTTACATTTTATTTATCAGCAGAGGTGGATTAAAAAATTTAATCTGAGACTAAATAAGCAACTATGAAGGTTAACAGCCTTCTTAAATGAGAATCCATAGTTGAATCAGAAAATGGGCCCCTAAAGATTGACCTTTGACTTGTCAACTCAATCTCTTCTGTTGAGTTTCCCTCAGGCCTGAAAAAGATTGATCATTTAACATAAGATGCCTGGCAAAAAGCATAGAATTACCTGT
Organism: Crotalus tigris; assembly: GCF_016545835.1. NCBI lineage: Eukaryota > Metazoa > Chordata > Lepidosauria > Squamata > Viperidae > Crotalus > Crotalus tigris. Next base: position 130,194 of record NW_024097011.1, read on the forward strand.
ATTATGTAAACAACTTACTTTCCTTGGAGAACATGGGCAAAAGATGAAAGAGTGCATGGAAACTACTGGGTGAACAAATTTAGTATGACTGTGCATAGAAAGAAAATTTCTCATTTGGCTGAGGGGGAGGCTGTTCAAAACATTCTTTCAGTTGAATTTGTGCAAATAGAAAAATAGAAAAACTGATCTGAAATTGCTCTGTAAACACAATAGAATTTGGGGCAACAGTATTTGGGACTATGAATGAGATATTTATGACTACAAAGAAAATCAGATACCCTTTTTGTAACAAAACTCAGAACAGCAAATTGTTGCAGTGGTAAAATGTCTCTTATTTCAAAACTTGAGTGTATGTGTGTGTGTGTATATATGTGTTTGTGTGTGTGTGTGTGTGTGTGTGTGTTCAATGATGCAATCTTCGATCTCCGGGAAGAGTATACTCCAGTTATTTATTGTTAAAACAACATTTAAAACAATAAAAACAGTTATATACAAGATTAAAACAACTTAGCTTTCGCTGGTCCTCTGCCAGCGTCCTCAGAGTGGGGCTTAGGGGGTGGGAAGTTCTTTTTATCCCCTTGCTGATCCAATTGCCTACTCATTGCTCTCGTGATAGGGCCACTCTTCCTGATTGCCTGTGACTGCCTTAACTGTTCCGCCCTCTCTTTTTTGCATTCTAACATTGTATTTTTCTGCTCTGTCATCCTTGTGCTGTCTCCCTCTCCCTGCGCTGTTATCATTAACACACTCCTCAATCCCTCCTCTCTACCCAATGCAAGATGCCTCCTCCGATTCGGCACTACACGAGTCCTGTTGGGCTGCTGGTCTGCCTGCCGTTTTTGCATTCCATTGCCAGTTCCTATCTCATCTCCCTCCTCCAACTCCCCTCCTCTCCTAGCCTGCCGATTCATACACCCTTTGTTGTCCATTCCTGTCAGGAACAGGAACAGCAGGTAGAGCAGCGGAGGGCAATGAGTCACGAGGGCAATGAGTAGGCAATTGGATCAGCAAGGTGATAAAAAGAACTTTCCACCCCCTAAGCCCCATTCTGAGGACGCTGGCAGAGGACCAGCGAAAGCTAAGTTGTTTTAATCATGTATATAACTGTTTTTATTGTTTTAAAAGTTGTTTTAACAATAAATAACTGGAGTATATTCTTCCCGGAGATCGAAGATTGCATCATTGAACAAATATGCCCGGGATTCGTATTTTTATAACCATTAAGGAAATATATATATATATATATATATATATATATATATATATATATATATATATATGTAGGTCTTTGGTTGTTCGGGTTTTCTCCCGCGTAAAATTGGAAGTGTCTTAGCGACGTTTCGACGAAGTCCCATTCGTCATCTTCAGGCTGGTGTTTTCAGCTTCGTGCTTCGAGCAGCAATGTGTGGTCTTAGCTGTTTCTTCCTTTTAACTGCCAGTGGGGGTATGAACTGATTGGGTGGGAGCTTGGCTGTGTTCTGATTGGGTGGAGGTGTGTTCTGATTGGTTAGGGGCGTGGCTGTGCTCTGATTGGCTGGGGGGTTGGCTGTGCTCTGATTGGCTGGGGGGTTGGCTGTGCTCTGATTGGCTGGGGGAGTGTTCTGTTTGGTTGTGCTCAGGTTAGTCTGAGTTGCAGAGGGGTTTAAGATTTTGGGCTGCCTTGCTATTTTTTGGCTTCGCGTTCGTGGTCGTGTCTCCTCTTCATGGAGGGTGTCAGTTTGCTTCATGTATGGATTGGAGGGGTTTAAAGTGGCTAATGATGCAGCTGTGGTCTGGCTTCTGGTTTGTGGTCGTGCCTCATCATCGGTGTGGCTTTGGGTTTGCTTTTTGCGTGGATGTGTGGTGGTGACATCCTGTGTGGTTTTTGTGAGTGTGGGTCTGGTATCATTTTTTGTGTTAGGGAGTCGTTTGTCAATAAGGGCGGGTTTCCAAATGGCTGGTAGGCGGGAGGTATCATCTCGCTTGTTCATGCTGTGTGGGTGTTTTTCTATCTCGATGGCTTCTCTGATTATTCTGTTATTAAAATGTTCACTTTTGGCAATGGTTCTGGTATTTTTAAAGTCAATTTCATGTCCTGTGGCTTTAAGGTGTTGGACCAGGGAAGATGTTGGTTCCTCTTTTTTGACTGAGTTCTTATGTTCTTCAATGCGTGCACTTATTCTTCTGTTGGTTTGTCCGATATATGTGGTGGGACAAGTGGTGCATGGGATTTCGTATACTCCTTGATTTTCTAATTCAATTTTATCTTTGGGGTTTCTAAGGATGGTGGATATTTTTCTGTTTGTGCAGAATGCTGTTTTGATGTTGTGTTTATGGAGGATCTTACTGATTCTGTCTGTGGTGCCTTTTATGTATGGGAGGAGGGCTTTGCCGTTTTCTTGTTCTTTGTCTTGGATTTTAGTGGGGGTTTCTTTTTGGATTAGGTTTGTAATCTTATTTCTATGGAATCCATTGGATGTTAGTACATTGGTGAGAGTGTGTAGTTCGGGTTTTAGGTGTTGTTCGTCAGCTAAGCGTTTTGTTCTGGAGATGAGTGTCTTGGCTACAGAATTGATCTGTGCTGGGTGGTGGTGTGAGAGAGCGTGCAGATAGCGGTTTGTGTGTGTTTTCTTCTGGTAGATGGTGTGTCCTAGGGAACCATTGGATTTCTTGTAGACTAAGACATCCAGGAAGGGAAGTTGGTTGTTAGCTTCTGTTTCCATGGTGAACTGTATTTTGGGGTGTAGGCTGTTGAGGTGTGTGAGGAAGTTGTCCAGTTTTTCTTTCCCATGTGGCCAGATTATGAAGGTGTCGTCTACGTATCTGAGCCAGAGTTTGGGTTTGTGATCCGATTTTTCTAGAGCTTGGGTTTCAAAGTGTTCCATGTAGAGGTTGGCAATGACAGGTGAGAGGGGTGATCCCATGGGTGCTCCTTCTGTTTGTTTGTATTTTTGTCCATTATAGATGAAGTATGTGTTGGATAGGCAGTGGTTGGTCAGATCTAAGATGTGTTTGGGGGGGTTATATTTGTTTTGAATAGCTGTCAAGGCTTCTTTGATAGGCACTTGGGTGAAGAGGGATATGACATCGAAGCTCACTAGTAGGTCGCTGGGCTGTAAGTTTTGTTTCTTTATGATCTCTATAAACTGGAATGAGTTTTTTACGTGTGAGGTGATGGATTCTGCATAGGGCTGTAGTTGTTTGGCGAGAAATTTGGCTAGGTTTTGTAGAGGTGAGCCTATGGAGCTGACTATAGGTCTGAGTGGGGTTCCTTCTTTGTGTATCTTGGGGAGACCATAGAGTTTGGGGCATCTGGATGATTTCTCTCTGGAATGATTCTTTGCTGGATCTCTTCGCTAATGGGGGAGGCTTTTATTGAATGCACGCATTGAAGAACATAAGAACTCAGTCAAAAAAGAGGAACCAACATCTTCCCTGGTCCAACACCTTAAAGCCACAGGACATGAAATTGACTTTAAAAATACCAGAACCATTGCCAAAAGTGAACATTTTAATAACAGAATAATCAGAGAAGCCATCGAGATAGAAAAACGCCCACACAGCATGAACAAGCGAGATGATACCTCCCGCCTACCAGCCATTTGGAAACCCGCCCTTATTGACAAACGACTCCCTAACACAAAAAATGATACCAGACCCACACTCACAAAAACCACACAGGAGGTCACCATCACACATCCACGCAAAAAACAAAGCCACACCGATGACGAGGCACGACTACAAACCAGAAGCCAGACCACAGCTGCATCATTAGCCAATTTAAACCCCTCTAATCCATACATGAAGCAAACTGACACCCTCCATGAAGCTGACTATAGGTCACCAACATCCTCTGCACCAGCAAGCCACCCAAAAGCAACTTACCCAAAGAGGAACAGACAGCACTACGTATCCTAAAAGAAGACACCAGCATAATAATCCTACCAGCAGACAAGGGCAACGCCACGGTGGTTATGAACACATCTGACTACCAAACCAAATTAACCAACCTACTCCAAGACTCCACATACAAACCCCTAAATACAGATCCCACCACCTACCTGGAAAAAACCACCAGATCCAAAATAAAAGCCTCCCCCATTAGCGAAGAGATCCAGCAAAGAATCATTCCCAGAGAGAAATCATCCAGATGCCCCAAACTCTATGGTCTCCCCAAGATACACAAAGAAGGAACCCCACTCAGACCTATAGTCAGCTCCATAGGCTCACCTCTACAAAACCTAGCCAAATTTCTCGCCAAACAACTACAGCCCTATGCAGAATCCATTACCTCACACGTAAAAAACTCATTCCAGTTTATAGAGATCATAAAGAAACAAAACTTACAGCCCAGCGACCTACTAGTGAGCTTCGATGTCATATCCCTCTTCACCCAAGTGCCTATCAAAGAAGCCTTGACAGCTATTCAAAACAAATATAACCCCCCCAAACACATCTTAGATCTGACCAACCACTGCCTATCCAACACATACTTCATCTATAATGGACAAAAATACAAACAAACAGAAGGAGCACCCATGGGATCACCCCTCTCACCTGTCATTGCCAACCTCTACATGGAACACTTTGAAACCCAAGCTCTAGAAAAATCGGATCACAAACCCAAACTCTGGCTCAGATACATAGACGACACCTTCATAATCTGGCCACATGGGAAAGAAAAACTGGACAACTTCCTCACACACCTCAACAGCCTACACCCCAAAATACAGTTCACCATGGAAACAGAAGCTAACAACCAACTTCCCTTCCTGGATGTCTTAGTCTACAAGAAATCCAATGGCTCCCTAGGACACACCATCTACCAGAAGAAAACACACACAAACCGCTATCTGCACGCTCTCTCACACCACCACCCAGCACAGATCAACTCTGTAGCCAAGACACTCATCTCCAGAACAAAACGCTTAGCTGACGAACAACACCTAAAACCCGAACTACACACTCTCACCAATGTACTAACATCCAATGGATTCCATAGAAATAAGATTACAAACCTAATCCAAAAAGAAACCCCCACTAAAATCCAAGACAAAGAACAAGAAAACGGCAAAGCCCTCCTCCCATACATAAAAGGCACCACAGACAGAATCAGTAAGATCCTCCATAAACACAACATCAAAACAGCATTCTGCACAAACAGAAAAATATCCACCATCCTTAGAAACCCCAAAGATAAAATTGAATTAGAAAATCAAGGAGTATACGAAATCCCATGCACCACTTGTCCCACCACATACATCGGACAAACCAACAGAAGAATAAGTGCACGCATTGAAGAACATAAGAACTCAGTCAAAAAAGAGGAACCAACATCTTCCCTGGTCCAACACCTTAAAGCCACAGGACATGAAATTGACTTTAAAAATACCAGAACCATTGCCAAAAGTGAACATTTTAATAACAGAATAATCAGAGAAGCCATCGAGATAGAAAAACGCCCACACAGCATGAACAAGCGAGATGATACCTCCCGCCTACCAGCCATTTGGAAACCCGCCCTCATTGACAAACGACTCCCTAACACAAAAAATGATACCAGACCCACACTCACAAAAACCACACAGGATGTCACCACCAAACATCCACGCAAAAAACAAACCCAAAGCCACACTGACTATGAGGCACGACCACAAACCAGAAGCCAGACCACAGCTGCATCATTAGCCACTTTAAACCCCCCCAATCCATACATGAAGCAAACTGACACCCTCCATGAAGAGGAAGCACGACCACGAACGCGAAGCCAAGGAATGGCAGGGCAGCCCAAAATCTTGAATCCCTCTGCAACTCAGACTAACCTGAGCACAACCAAACAGAACACTCCCCCAGCCAATCAGAGCACAGCCAACCCCCCAGCCAATCCTCAGAGCACAGCCACGCCCCTTCAGAACACACCTCCACCCAATCAGAACACAGCCAAGCTCCCACCCAATCAGTTCATACCCCCACTGGCAGTTAAAAGGAAGAAACAGCTAAGACCACACATTGCTGCTCGAGGCACGAAGCTGAAAGCACCAGCCTGAAGATGACGAATGGGACTTCGTCGAAACGTCGCCAAGACACTTCCAATTTTACGTGGGAGAAAACCCGAACAACCAAAGACCTACATACAAATACCCGCGAAAACATCAGAAAACAAATATATATATATATATATATATATATATATATATATATATATATATATATATATACACTCAGTTATTTTATTGGAAACAATACAGAGATGTATAGTTCCTAATGCTTTTTCATTTTCTGTAATTAGGCAAATTGGTCTAATTTCTCCTACTTTTATTTAAAATAAGTATTATTTATTCTTTTTGTCAAAGAGGAAGAAATGTAGCTCCATATTTAGAAGATACTCTCTTCTTTCTTCATATCATTCTATCATTGTTTTACACTTGTCATAGATTCCTCTCTGCCTGTATATCCAAGTAATCTGATCTTTAGAGGGAAAATAATTTGGTTAATTAACTGTGAAATGTAGCTGTATCTGGAAACATCCCTGGACTACTGAACATTTTGCTGTGGTTCTCCATATTTAGTCAATAATTTCAGGAATAAACGATAAGTGAATAAATGCCTCAAGCATAAAATCAGGAGGGAAAATTGCTGTAGATCGACTGATTCATGTTTAAAAGTATGTTCTTTTTCTCAGATGATTATGTTTCTTTATTTTCTTTATATTTCCTCAAATTCCCTTGAGGCTGTAAATCATATTATAATTGTATTTATAATTGGCTTCAGAAAACTTTAAATTACAACATATTCAAGCCCTAAATGAAATAATTTTATATAATCTCGATATATAATGCTAATAAAATAAACTTCAGAAGTAGGTATACATTGACTTAGAAATAAGATTACTGGAAAATAGATATATCATGTTAATTTATTTAAAAATTTACTGGATCTTCCTATCAAAGATATCCTTTCAAGTAGCTAGCACATTATTTATTAACATTATATTGTATACGTCTTACCATTACTGATGAACTATAATACTTAAAACATAAAAAACTGAGTAAATACAAAAGAAATCTGTATAGAAGAAAACTATAAAGACAAAAATTAATCTGTGTAATAAACAGGCAAGTGTCTTATGAGTTAAAATACCTTCGAAACAGCTTCTCCTGAATGTAAATGATAGTCACCCTAATAGCCAAGTCCTAAGAAATTAGACCTTTGAAAGCAAACATTTTGAAGTGGGTGTGAAAAAAAAAAACTTAGTGCAGATTTGAATTACCCAAATAATAGATCATAGATTTCAATGGATTTTGACTGCATAATATTTTGCAGGATTGCTTGCTGATGTGCTTTCCAAAGGTAGTCCTCTCTGTGTAGCTTATCTCAGTTGCCCAAATGTAATGCAGGTAATGTGTTGCCTGAAACAAATATAGCGAGATAGAGCTATTTAATGGAATATGATCTTTGACCCATATAGAATAGGTAAAATTGAATCCTAAACATTCAAATTTGCAGCTACTGTAGATTGAGAGATAATTGAATGCTATTTAGTGCAATTCTTTGTTGATAATTCATACTAGATATTATTTAAGTGGTTTTAGATTCTTAATGGCAAGAGTATCATATATCGTTACATGCCACAGTCTTAGCTAAATTGATTTGCTTTTGATGTAGGTTTTGGGTTTTGTTATTTCTTACAGATGTATTTGTTAATGTTATTTAAGGGTTTTAGTTACATATATATATTCATTTTAATAATATTTTAAAGCAGTGTTTCTTAATGTAGTCTGGGGACCCAAGACATTTCCAGGGAGTCTGCAAGTTCAAATAAATAAATATTTTAACATTTTTTTAGTTTTAATTTCTAATGCAGTACACATTTATAGATAAAACAAAACAGCGAAGTTTTTTATGGTCCTCAATAATTTTTAAGAATGAAAAGGGGTCAAAGGCCAAAATATTTGAGAACCACTGTTTTAGAGGAAAAGTGGGGTATAAATTTATTAAATAAAACAAGGGGCAGCAGAACGAATAATATAGATCTAAAATAATGTATTTTTTATTTTTTATTTTTATTTTTTTTTGTTATTCTAGTGTTACCCAACTTTGTTCACTGCAGTTTGGGCCAGTAAAAGTCAAGATAAATAACTTTAAGAATAGTCTAGAACAGTGGTTCTCAACCTTTCTAATGCCGCAACTCCATAATACAGTTCCCCATGTTGTGGTGACCCCCAACCACTTATACATCACCGGTTACCAGGGCCGTTTCCAAAGAAAAGGGGGGGGAAATGGTGGACAGCCTTGTTTGGCGACACCCGTGAAATGGTCGTTCGACCCCAAATGGGGTCCCGACCCACAGGTTGAGAACCACTGGTCTAGAATATGTAAGAAAACTTCTGTTTTAAGGTAATATTCAAATAGTGTAAATAAATAAAATGTATTGCATTTATTCCCCAAATTGTTTAAAACAATGTTACTGTTCACTAGCCACTTTCTTTTTAATATGAGAAAATATTTTCAAATTTCTAATTATCACCTTAGAGGAGCCAAAAATCAAATAATGTACTCTGGCTATTACAAACTATTAGCAAAATGCCAAACATGTTTCAGTCTAAGCAAGTCTGCAAATTAAAATTGCAAAAAAGAAGAAGAAATTAATCTTTATTTGAAATCTAAATGAAGTAAGCAGAGATAATGTAGGATAAATTAAACTCTGAATAATAAATCCAAAGTTCCAGGAAAGTATTGCAAAAATAAGTGTTATGTAATGAATATGTTATCTTTCAACAAGTTTGGTTTGTCGATGCTTTCCCATTTGCAAGTACACAAAGTTAAAAAATATTTATCCTGTTGATATAGTTGGTTCCTGCTAAGCATTTAAAAGTAAATCATTTTGGGCAGAAAAAAAATAAAGAGTACAAGTTTCAGATAACAAAATTATAATTCCTCAGTTTTCACCAGTTTAGTTATGGAGCTTTTACCTATGATCCATGTCCCTACATTTCAAAGCATAGTATAGAGCTTTCATTGTTATGCTTTGAAAGAAACCTTAATTCCTTTCATAGTCAAAACATTTTTATAAACTCTCCTCATTACATTTTTTTTTCCTCTTGGTGAACCTATAATTGGGGGTGGAGGTTCATTTTATATCTTAAATGCTTCATTTTAACAAGCTGACAGTTTATGTCACTGCTATTAATATTATGGTTAAAGTGCATGAAATGAATTTTTAACGTGTAAATATAAAGAATTTGGCACTAATTACTGTATATGCTCCAGGTTTAAAAGTATTTCACATTGTGTGTTTTAGTTCTGGGGGGGAAAGGTTGAAACCAAAGATGCTGCCTTCTGACAGGATGTCCTTGTGGCAAAGATCCTTCTAGACAGACAGTGGGGGACCTGACTAGTGAGTTATGGAAAGCAGATTCTGGATTCTTCAAAGATGTAGAGAACCTGTTGAAATTTATTCCCTCCAATACATTCAGGGGCAAGGGTTGAAAACGAAAATGACCTTTTGGATTTGCAGCAGTCCACACCAAGAATTCAAGGTAACATTAAAAATAAAATGTCTAACAGAATTAAACTGCTCTGGTAGCAGTAATTTGAGGCTTATTCTCCTGCTTTCACTCCAGCAATCTCAGCAAACCTTCCAGCTCTACCTGTGGGCATACAAGGATCTCTTTACTCAAATCTCTTTTAGGACTTTCCAGCTGGAGAAACCAGCTCTCTTTTATGCCTAGTTCCATCGGCCAGGCAGCATAAAGAGTTGGGGGTGTTTGTTTATATGGGCCTGATAAAGGGAATCCAGCAGGTCTTTTCTCTTCAGGTTTCTATTTGTTGTTTTCTAACATCTGCCATCTCTCTCAATCTTCTTTTCCAAAACCTTCTTTTCCAAAACTGTTTACTGCACATTCATCAGAACAGCTCTTATGCTCAATTGGCATTGAGTTTATATATATTGTTGTGGTTTACTCAAAAGAGATTGGTGTTGACTTCCGGTTCTGGAACGCGGCGACACCGGTTGTACCTAGAGACTCATCTCTGCGCCGTCCGGAATTTCCTTCGCCTGTAGACCCCCTAGGGGGCCGAAAGTCACCCTGGAGGGGCGACCACCGAGGAGGAGGCTTGCTGGTAGATAGGGGATGGTGGCACCTTCCCCCGTGTCTCCAGCTATCTCCTCAGGGCCGACGGAGTAAAGATCAGCCTGCAAGATGGCCGACTACCCTGCTGCACCAGCCGAAAGTCACACCGACATCTAAGCATAACAGACCCACCGCGGATGATCCGGGTGAGACCCCTTTTGTTCCTCTCTTTACCCTATGTTGTTTTTGCCTGTAAAAGCTTCGTTGGAATTACTTCCCCATCTGAAAAAAGCGGCTTCTGTATGTGTGGGAACAAAGGCGTTTTATAAAAGGACAGATTGAAACTTTTTTAAAGATTATATATCTCTATTCACGTTGAGGTACAGAAAAAAATGGGGTTTTTTTGGGAGCGGTATTTTATTGGTAGAGTATTTCTTTTTCCATTCTTCCTTTAAAAAATAGAAAAAAAGGAAAAATGGCGTTTGAAGAAGTCTTTTCAGCTTACTGAGGATATCTACTGGTCAAAAGTTAATATTGGAATTGTTGACTATTTGGAGATGAGTTGGTTTTGGCCTTCAAAGTATTTATCAAGAGAAAAGATAATTTGAGCCAGCTGTGTGATCTGTGGGGGTGGATAATGTTCAATTGTAGCCTTCACTAAAAAAGAAAAAAAAGAAAAAGAAAAAAGGATTTTTCTTCAACTATTGCTAAAATGGAGAAGCCTCAATCACATTTAAACTGTAGACTTATACTGGAAAAGATCTATGAGGCTAAAGAAAAAATATGTACTACAATAAAAGAGTTTATTACAGAATTAAGAGCCAGAACTCCTACTTTAAACCTTAAAACTGACTCTCAGATTACACTTGACTACTCTACAAAACAGATTATACAAGAAGAGGTTTTAACTGAGGATAAGGAGAATCTTATTTTGCCTTACAAGCAAGATCAGGAAAAGCAAAGACTGAGTTTTGAACTTCTCAAGCAATGAGGCTTTATGGACAAGAGAAACAGAGGGCCAACGCAGAGACCAAGATGGTTTCTCTCGAATTAAATGACACTACAAGCAACAAAAAGAGATTCATCACCTGGAAGGGAAGCTTTGCTATGGAAACCTGCCTGGCATAAGAGGAAACCTAGAATAAGATTGAAAAATGAAATTTAAAATTTCATATATTGGATTAAAGGCAACCTAGAACTATGGACTGATATAAGGATTAAGATTATGAGTTTGAAGTAAAGAGATGTTTTAGATTTGGATTAAATTAATAATTAATTGAATGTTAATTAAATAAGATGACTTGTTTGTTGTATAACATGGATGTTTAGCTATGACAACTAACTGGATGAAATTTGAATCCTGCTCAATGGATTGAAATGATTTAAGGTCTGATACTATTCTGTCAGCTTAAAGAGATTGATTAACTAATGGATTAGACATGTATAGAATTGATAGATAGATAGGTAGATAGATAGATAGATAGATAGATAGATAGATAGATAGATAGATAGATAGATAGATAGATAGATAGATACGATATGTCCTGAATACTTTGTTTTAAGAAATTAAAAAAACAATAAAATTTGTTTTTTTTTTTAAAAAAAAGAGATTGGTGTTTTCCCTTCTCCAACTCCTGATTTCTCTATACAGTAGTTCTTTTAAAGCGATTCACTTCATGATAAGTCTTTAACTTTATTGATTACATCAAAGAAGGATGCAGAGGGCTAGACAGAAATCAAATGAAAGACCCTTTGCTCTATGTTGCAAAATATGGGATGTAGCTCTGTGCTACTGCCCAGTTCAATGTGAATTTTAGTGCATCTTTATATATAAATTTCTAGTGATGAAGTGTCAGCCTTACAAGTTAGTCCAGACAAGATGTTTACCCAAAAATAATTATAAATTTACATTAACAGAATTCTGCAAAACTGAAAGTGCATCTCCCCACCCCCACCCCTTTATAGACCAACAAATTAGACAGTCAGTCCCTTCTGAGATTTTTGCCATACCCCCAGTTCTTCTGTAGTCTCATCTGCTCCTGGTCTGACCATTGTCTAATCTGTGACTCTTCCTTCTATCTCACAATGTCATTCCCAGATACCATTAAATAAAGCCTGTCTTAAGTGTGCAGATAGGCAAAATAATATGTGCAAGAAAAATGATACTTGTGCTTTATATTATATGCGCAGAACTGGACTTAGGAATAAATCCAAACCAGAGTTTTACTTCAGGATGCTTTATTATATTTATCTCATCTGCTTTTAAGCTTGTGAACTGGTCTTTGGTAACCTTTTCCTCTTAGACATGCCCCTCCCATGTTCCTTATTTGTGGAATGGGAATAGTAATAATAATGACTTGTTGTAGTGTATAAGTAGGTAATAAACCCCCACTGTTCTATCCTGTCTGTCAGTCCTCGTGCCAGATGGCAAACTGCCAGTTCAGCCCTATAAATCAACATGGTTTCAAGAGAGGCACTTTTAGAATATAATAAAAATACATTGTCCTTTTTCCTTCCCTTTCCATAGCTTTTGTTCTTTTGGAAATTATTGTCAGAACTTTGAAGGTAAAACAAACAAGAATGTATATGATGTAGGATGGAAGAGAAAGAGAAAACTAAGATTCCCCTCCAAGCTCTGATTAAATAGGAGTTTTTAGGAGAAAGGGTGTTGTTTATTTATTTAGTCAGTCTTTATAAGGTGCTTCAATCATGAACTGATTAATAGGTTTAAATTTTTAAGTACAGTAAAAACTTAAAACAAATTCAAAGTAATAATTCTGCTATCTCAAATGAGTTTCAACAAACAGAGATTCTAATCAACTCCAAGAAGGGCTCAAGTCACATCATTCCATCAAGGCCTCTTGGATAGTTAGGCCCTAACAGTTTTTCTTAATCCTAATAAAATTGATTCAAGTTTAATCTCAACAATATATGGTTCTAAAGAAGAGAAGCCACAATGGAGAAAATCTTCCCCTCCAACCTCTGGTCTCAGACAGACTTTTAGCATAGGAGTCCAGAGAGACTCCTTGTGATGACTCCCCCAGACGCTTCCCCAGATATCTCTCCAGATGTCAGTTACATGTGTGTGTGAATGAGCTGGACAGCACACTCCTCCTAGATTTAATTGAGTAGGCAGATAATAGAGGGTACAGGAATCTTGAAGATGTTACGATCCTAAGTCATGCAAGGCTTTAAAGGAGACAACCAGCACCTTAAATTGTGCCCAGAATTCAATCAATAATCCAGTTTGTAGGGAAATGTGATGATGGCTTTGAAAAGAAATTTTGTGAGCATTAGCTTTGCCTAATTATACAGAAAGGGGTGATGAAGATAGCTTTGCTTTGCACCCAGACATACATAACATACACACACACACACACACACACACACACACACACAACCATACAAGGGGGAGGGGGGAATTTTCTTAAGATGCTGCCTGTTACATTAAAAGCTCTATTTTTTTTTTACTTTTCCACCACTCAACATTTCACAGGAAACAGTTTACTGTACAGTAAAAAAAATAATTTCTTATTTTGAGCTAAAGATTCATTTTACTTAAACCCTGTTTTACTTAAACCCTGTTTGATTGATATATCTCCTAAAGGTGGGGATAGTATTGCAGGCTAATTCTGCCAACTGCCAGCAGTTCAATTCTCACGGTTCAAGGTTGACTGAGCCTTCCATCCTTCTGAGGTCGGTAAAATGAGGAGCCAGATTGTTGGGGGAAAACTACTTAGAGAGGGCTGTAAAACACTATGAAGTGGTATATAAGTGTAAATGCTATTGCTATTGCACAAGGCTAGGATGTGTTGTTATAATTTATTTATTTTATCTTTTTTTCAATTTGGGTATAATGCAAATAAATGTAGTATTTTATCTGTTTTCCTTATTCTTCCCCAAAGATAGAACAATTTGTATATAATTTAAAATATTTTTGGCTTGTAATGGCAATTATCAAAAGAGAAATATTTAGAGAAAATATACTTTTACTTTGAAAGGGTTGTATTTAGTACCTTAAATATTTGTGCTAGTTTTAACCAAAACCAGTAAGCTTAATTTCAATTAGACGCTTGAAGTTGTGTTGTTCTTTTCAAGAGATACTACATAACAAGTAATGTATTTTTCAAGTGGCAAATTAATACTTATTCCTGAAGACCTTAAGGAGTACAAGTACAATTAGACAGATATAGTTTGGCTCTGACAAATTATATGGAACTTTATAGTTCTATGAACATTATGTAAGCAAAAAAAAAAAGGCTTTTTAGGCTTTTCTTTTTTAAAGAAATAGTAGACTCTGATCCAAACAATTTCAGGCAGTATTCTGCACCATGATAGAACATTAATTGTTGCTTCTCTTTCTATATAGTCATTACATGCCCTCCCTGCTTGTCCATGAAATGGAAAAGAAGAGTTTGATAAAAGTTATGGAATCTCATCTTTAATATAAAAGAAAATAGACTCTTTGGGTCATTGCTGTGCTTGAAATAAGTGTGTGTATGGGGGAGGGGGCTTCAAGTCTGTTTTGATTCCTAATGACTGCCTGGATAAGTCCCTGCAATTTTCGGAAGAGTGATTGGATTAAAGGCAGTTGGCTCTTTGCCTAAGGTCAGACTGTCTCCGGATTCTATCCCGATGTCTTAATCACTACACCAAACTGAAAGAAATATAATATTTACATTTTCTATACAATCAATTGAATATTCGTAATGTTCTGAGCAGAAGCACATATTGATTATTCTTTATTATCCTTTGGGGATAATTAGGCTATATCATGTAAAGTATCTTGTTTTTAAATGTGTAAGGATACAATTTCTGTATATAATTTATAGTACTTATATTACATGTGAATTGAAGTTTTTAAGTCTTGAGATGACTAAAAAAACATTTCTTTATATGATGGAGAAAAATCAAACAGCATCTGTGAGAACTTAAATTTAATAAGTGAAACTATTATCGCCAATATATTTTATTTGTTTAGGAATGAGACATAGTGAAACCAATATACTTATTCTAGTAATGGAATTATCCTCTGTTTAAAAGCTTGAAGTAATGTGTGTTCTGTCTATTAACCTAAATCCTGTGGATCAATTCATAAATGGAGAAAAAAGTTTATTTCCTCTAACATTTGCATCTTGGGAAACATAAAAATGAGATCGTATGCCATCAAGCTGGTTCCTTGCAAATCAGAAAAAGGAAATCTGGAAAATGAATTTCCTATCTTTTTCTTTTGCAAACTTTGATCTCTTCACTTGGATATTTGGAAATATTTTTAAGAAAAAATGGTTTGAAGATGTTAAAAAAAATGGTAGAGCTACCTGTAGAGATAATGTAAGCATTTTTTAAAGTTTAGAACTCTAAGCTAATGAAATGAAAGTTTATTCTTGGAAGTAGTATGTAACTAGATTAATGTTCATTTCACATCCTACTGCAACACACTCACACAGGGTTGCCCTAGAAGACTATACAGAAGTTTCAACTGGTCCAGAATGCAGCATTATGAGCAGTGATGTGGGTGCTTCAGTATGCCCATGTAATATCTCGGCTTTGCAAGGCACACCAATTGCCAACTTGCTTTTGAATCTAATTCAAGAGGATGGTGGTTACCTATAAAGTCCTTTGTGGCATAGGACCTGATTACTTGAGGGACTGCCTATTTTATATAATATCTCCCAAATCACTTCAGTTTTGCAGGGTCAGCAGATCTTGGGATTCTTGGATTAAACAATGTTATTTATCGGGATTCTGGATGTACACCTTCTCTGTAGAAATAGCTGCCCTCTGGAATAAATTTCCTCCTGAATCTGGATGATCCTCGTTCTGCTGTTGTTTGACAACAAAAAGTGGGACCCCTTATTCCATTCCATCTGCACTGTTGCACTTGCCATCTTTTACCTTTTACTGATTTTACTGTAATTTCCTTTGTTTGGTTATTGTGAGTTGCCCAGAGTTTTAGGAATTGGATTACATTTTATTTATTGATGGATGGATGGATGGATGGATGGATGGATGGATGGATGGATGGTTGGCTGCATAGTCAGCTAGATGTTTAGACCAGATTTAGTATAAAGTGGAGAAAGAGCAAGCCTAACATGCTGAGAAGAAGCAAATGTTAGGAGGAGCAGAGGAATATAGTATGACCTAAATTTTGTCCAGAGAAATAAATGTGCATTTATCAAGGCATCAATAATTGTAACATTTGCTATTCATATATCTTCTCATAATGTTCCCAGAATTGATAATTTAATCCCATGACTTATTAAGTTATCTTTTCTGTTCTGACAGTCAAACCCAGAAGAGATACGTTACTTGGTAGTCCAGATATTACTGATACAGTTCCAAGTAGAAAAAGAAGACAACGGGCTTCAAAAATTGGAAATACTAAACCAAAGATGGCATTACAAGATACCCAAACTACTTCAGAAGAAAAGTAAGCTTTTTAAAAACATATACAAGGGATAAATTTATAATGCAAAAATCTCGGTATGTACATAAATATTTCATTATAAAAATAATGAACATATATCAACTTTTCCAGATAAAAAATTATATTCTGCCTAAACTCAGTTATCTTATGCCTTTTGGCTATAGAAAAAATAAAATTGTGTGGTCATTTGTAAATCCTTAAATTACACAGAAAGGTTAATTTTTAAAATGACTTTTACTGTTTCAGACATTGCATCTACCGAAGCAGTACTTACTAAAGTGTGCTTCTTTGAATAATTTTGTGATAGTCTTTTTATCTCTAATGTTTGGTTACATAAATTAGTCTAAATGATTTTACTTATAATTGTCCTGCTGATTATTCCTATAAAAAATCCCACATGAGCTACAAGAATTCTATATAATGTCTACCATCTCATAAGCATTCCAAGAGAGAATGCTTAAATAGTTTAAGGCGCTTCTGGGTTGAAAGGATTAGTCAGTGACATCTCCATTGCCTGAGGGATGTCCGTGGGGGCTCCTTTTGTGTCCCTGTCAAGGACCTGGAGCAATTGATGGGAGCTCACTCCACCACACAGCAGCACTCGGGTCTCGAATGTGGGCTTCCTAACCTCCAACTTAGCCTCCTAACCACATGAGCCACCATGCTCATTTAATAAAGATGTTACATTATGTCATGTCCCCATGCATGGGATTCTAGCTTATTCATATCTGATGGAGAGTGAAAGTCATATAAAATACTAAAATGGGAATATGACATAATGTAACATCAATATCTTTGCTCTGAGAGATTAAGGGAAGCTACTACATATACAAGACTAAAAAAGTAACATTATTATATAAAAAGTAACATTATACTGGTTCTGTAACTATTTAGCACTAGGACCTGGAAGCTTCTAAATTTAATGTACTGTATATAATCATTTAAAGTTTGAAGGTTCATGAGTTCAGTTCCTCATAAAGAATTTGAACCCCATAAAATAACATCTGGCCACTCATTTCTGATGAATCCCAACAGGACAAAATTGGTCACATGGTCTTCCTGGTGTCAGAATAACTGAAAATATTGCATGTGATAAATTCTAGAGGTTTGTTAGGTGTCTTAAAATCTAAAAGAAACCAGATCTGTTTGAGCTTTCCTTGATCTTTATGCATTAATATATTAGATATATAATGATTTCTAACTGTCCTTAATATTTTGGCAACTCTTAAGAATTTTTAGTAGGTTAATAGAATTGGTAATGTTATTTTAACTTTGTTGTTGGTCCCTTGGAGTAATTAAAAAATAAATCAAAATTTTCTAATCATTCGTCTTTCTGTCCTAAAATAATCTATATAATCCAGACTTCTTGTTAATACTACACATATTTAATTGTGGCTAATTTAATATTAATATTTCAATTGCAACTTAGATTATTATGTGAAATTGTACTATTATTTTCTACTGTGTGATTTTACTCTGAAACCTCAGAACCAGTGGTGGGATTCAGCCGGTTCGCATCACTTCGGCAGAACTGGTAGCTAATTTTTTGTTACCCAGGCCCAGAATGGACTTCTGGAAGGGGCACAGAGAACCAGTTGTTCACACATTTGAATCCCACCACTGTTCACAACTAATTGTTTTCCCTCTTCTTTTGAAATTTAACTAAATATCACTATTTACTCCAAGAGAGGAAAGGATAAATATACTTTTGTTTTTTCTGTGATGTAGTTCTTTTCAAGACACTAATCTATATCTTTAATAAACTGGCATATTGGCGGATTCAACATATGGAATTAATGTCTTTTAGGTAATTTCCATTCACATTTCTTGTTTTAGATTTTTTTATCCTGCCTTTATTATTTTTATAAATAACTCAAGGTAATAGACGTGCCTGATATCTCTTCCTCCTCCTATATTTTCCACCAAAATAACCCTGTGAGGTGGGTTGGACTGACAGAATAACTGACCCAAAGTCATCCAGCTAGTTTCCACAGTCTCCTGGGTTCTAGGCCAGCACCTTCACCATTACACCAAATTGGCTCTTTTTTAAAATCATCTAGAATATCACAAATATAACTACATTTAGCTAAAGACAAAACACTTTTTTTCAGCAAAGTGGATCAAATGTTAATATTACTTTTTTAGTCTTGTTATATACATGTTGCATTTTTAATGTTCCATTTATAAATATTATAAATGTAAGCAGCCATTTAAGCTATTTTAAGCTTCCAAGAGCTATTTGCTTAAATAAATGCTATTTAACATAGCTCTTTACAATTAAGACAAAAAGTAATGCTATAGATTCGTTGCTGGATTAATAATTAACATGGGTATTTACAAATAAATTATATTCAGATATTTTTGCAATAATCTGTTGGAGGGCAGAATCTTCATGCTGTTTTCTTCCAATGTATATCTAAAGTGATTGATGTTACATTTTTATTTACCAAATTATTCTCTTAGATGAAGCATCACTATATGTTTTGGCTTTTATTATCCCTTTCATGAAACAAGCAAACAAAAAATACAAAATAGCAATAACTGCCATTATATCAGAAGAAAGGCTTCTTTGTAGTTCAAATGCAATAAGGTGCTCTATGTAAAAAGATTTCATTATACCAGTAAAGTACATAGTAAAGTAAGTCCTTGGGTTGAAATTTTGACTGAACTTTTTGCAGTTAGTGGAACATTAAGATTACCATCATGGGATTCTGGTTGGAATAGAGTTCTTTTGCTTTTTTGCAAAAAAGTTTCCAAGAAATCTCAGGGAACAAAATCACTCTGTACATCAGGATTTTAGAAGGCAACTGACATAAACTTCAAAACAAACCTGCTAAATTATGATCAATGTATTTTTCCATTTTGCAAATAACAATATATAGAGGTTACAGCAGTAAACTTCTAAGGAAATGTCTGCTTTATATTTTAATGGGCACAAGGCTGGGATAACTCTTAAATAATGGTCCTATCTCTTACAAAGGGCAGTGATGATTCTTAGTCACAATCATAAAATGTTTGTTTGTTTAATTTTCACACTTCTTAACTGCCCATCTCCCTGAGAGAGGCTCTGTAACAATAACAATACGATGGGAACATTTTCTTTAGCTGCCTGTATGTTTTGCATAAAAGTATTACTGAATGTTTATATCTACTCAGAAGGATGTAGGAAAACACACGTTCTAGAAATTGGTTTGGAAGCAGTAACATTGGTGCTTCTTACTGTGTGCCCTTTTCCTTAAAAAACAGGAGCCTTGAAATGGGGAAGGATTGAACTTGGCATGCTGAGTAAAAAAGTGAAGCCTGTTTTATTATTTGCAGGAAATATGAATGGTTCATTTATTCTAGCTATTACAAAGATCTTCAGCTTATTTTCTGGGTCATGACTCATCTTGCATCTGGATCCGAAACCAGTGTGGTCCAGTGAATAGTTTATTAGGCTTGGATCTTAGAACTCTCATTTCATATCCCAGCTCAGTCCTGGTCTTACTGGGTGGCCCTGGGCAAGATGCTCTCTGGGCTGATTCCTCCATCTGTAAATGAGAGTGTTAAAAACTAACACTTTTGAGGATGGGTAAATTTATTATGAAAGTCTTATCATAAGTTATGATACAAGATAACTGAACTGGGATACTTGATATTTAACTAAGGTTTGCTCCTTTTTAAAAACCAATTCATGTCCTAGTTGTGTTAAAGCCCTAACATAAAAACGGTCTTTGCTGAATAATGCTAGCTGAATTCTCTTGCAACTACTACATTTTTGTCAGGTGGATCTGAAAGCCACGGCTTTGCATTTGATGCTGAGAACTCTGTCAATTATACTTTGAATTAGAGTAGATTGCAAACAGAGATCAAAGAAAGCTAAAGACTAACATTATGGCTTTTCCTTCTGGTGGGTGTGAGACTGACCTGTGCAAGGACACTCTAATGGGAATTTTAAGTGCATGGCTGCTTATACAACCTCGTTTAGTTGGGAAATGTCTTACTAAAGTTGTGTAGAATTTTCTTCAAAATATTGTAGAGGACATAAACAGCCTTTCTTTCAATAACCCTCTGCCTTCTTAAAAGCATAGCAAGTCGGGGGACATGATGAATTCCTGAAGGATTATATCTCTTCTTTTGCCTAATTTATTGCTTGTTGCTTGCCTGCTTAAACCCTGAATTCAAACTTTGTTTAAAATGTGGTTTGCTACTACCAGTGATTCTAACTGCAAAACCCTTGGCTTATCTTGAATTTCAGCTTTCTTGGAGGACCCTGCAGATGTTGGTATTGTTGTCTCATATAAGAAATATTTTACTGAAAAGGTTTGAAATTGGATACCCATATAAAAAGGCATCAACCTTTTTCACAGCCCACTGAGAGTATGAAGTTTATACTGCAGTCCTTTTATTTAAAAAAACATTATTATTTTCTTTCAAGCATACAGTACATGCTAACACTGCATTTTAGAAACCTTTACTTATTTTAATTTACTGGGTGTTTAGTGCTTTTATAATGTTCTTTTGCAAGAGTTTCATACAGATAAATTGTTTTGGGGAAGAATAGTACTGTAAACTCTTTGTCTTCCAGTTTTTGTTTTAAGTCTGTTTCATACAAAATCTTTAGCAATGGAAAATTAAATAATTAAAACAATTCAAACATTTATATAACGTTAGAAACTCTCTTCTTCATCCTTTACCTCTTAATCCTAGAAAGTTATTTAATTATAAAATAACATGTTATTTTATCTATGCATTTTAAAAAAACTGAAACCAATTTTGAAATCCTTAAACATTTTATCCTGTCTGCATTATTTTATAAGTAAATAAGGTGATGAACAAATGTAATACTCCTTCCTCCTCCTATTTTCCCCACAACAATACATTTGTGAGGTGAGTTGGGCTAAGAGTGACCAGCTCAAAGTCATTAGTCAGTTTTCATGCCAAAGGTAGAACTTTGCGGCAGGAATCACTAGTTTGTTCTTTGTTTTAGATATCAAAGTACCTTTATCCAAACTGGAAGGAGAGATTGAATTACTAAAATCTTTGCTTAATAACATACATCCCTAACCCAAATGAAATGAAAGATGTCTGTGGGGTATTATTTAATCATACTAACTGCTGTAAAATAGTAGAGTGTTTGCCTTCATTGAAGAAGAGGACAGAAGTGGCATGGAGATTGGATATTAATGCAATACAATACATTGTCAAATTTATGCTAATTTTATTTGCAAATCATTTGTAATTTGAGGAAATGGAGGAGGAGATATGGTAGATAGATCATGCTCTCTTTAATATGAGCCAAAACATTAGACCTATACCAGCATAGCTGACTCAGGAATTCTGGGAATTGAAGTCCATGAATCATAAAAGAGCGAGGTTGCCTACCCCTGACCTACACTATTGTTTCTGTTTGCCCAAAGCTAATGAGCCATTTTTTTCTCATGTGACCATAAAAATGGGAGGTCTCCATCTGACATGAAACATAGCATAATTCCAATTATAGTAGCCAGCTAGAAGACTTGAGTTGTAGTTAAAGCTTTCATATCATATTTATTAAAAATGATGTGATGTTTTTCTTTGATGTTCATTATGTTTTATGTCAATAGAATTAAATAATTTTCATAGGATAAGCTTTTGATCGGACTTTGGAAGCTGAAACTGCAATAGATGGTAATTTTTTTCCTTATAAATTGCATTGCTACAGGCTACATATTTTCAATTATATAAGCAGAATTACAATTTGGGAAATAATTTAAATTGCTAAATAAGAATATCTAATAAAATAATTTGTATTAAAGAAAGCTCTTCATTTTAAATATTGGTTTAGGTCTAAATGAAGATATGTTCACTTTTGCTCCATCACTGGAACAATCTAGTCATGGCTAATTGGCTTTATTAGATTCCAACCCTATCCATAATAAAATTATTAGGTTTTTATTCATCAAGAAGTGGAGTTATATAAATTAATTTACCATTTTAAGGGCTCTTGCTTTTGCAGAATTGAAGAACTCCTGCCTTGTGGAGTGGAATTGACGTGAAATTAAGTGATTTGTCTAGTTGTTTTGGTCCCATTGATACCTTTAAAGTCCCAATCATTTTCAGTCGTGTCCATAAACAGATTTGTATATAGATTACATGAAATTTGATAGTATTTTAGAAACAAATCCCTTTAATCTGAATTACTTTAGATAATGACATAGGCAGCATATAATTTAAATAAAGGAAACATAACTCTTTATACATGTATGTAAAGTAGAAGTGCATTGATACTGAACATTTTCTGTAATTTGTTTGCATAGCAATTGTATTGCTGCTTTCTTATGTTTAACAGATCTGGGTTGCAAAAAAAATCTTGACAGCCACTAAGTGGTAACAAGAAGATATAGAAGAATGTGTTTGCTGCTGTCTAGCAGTCATCTGGATATTTGCAGCCTTAATCAGATAGCCCCACAATATCTACAGAACAAAATATGTTCTTCAGCCAATGTATTGAGTATTGAAGGTGAATAATAACAAGCACTGCATGTGTCTTCTCTATAATAATTCAAAGTTCTAAAACTTGAAAATGATTAGTAATAACAATATACTATGCTCTGTTGTAATGTAAGTTAATTTAAAAAGATCTACATTTTTAAAATATATTGGAACTTGGTTTATTTATTTATTTATGAGACTTATATACCGCTTTAAGTGCAAGCACTCTCTAAGCGGTATACACCAGTAAGCAATATATATATACATTTACGTTGCCCCCAACAATCTGGGTCCTCATTTTACCTACCTCGGAAGGATGGAAGGCTGAGTCAACCTTGAGCCGGTGAGATTTGAACCACTGACCTGCTGAACACAGTCAGCTAAAGTGGCCTGCAGTACTGCACTCTAACTGCTGCGCCACCCCGGTTCTTGGTTGAATTGTTTTTTATCAGTTCTTTTGACAACTGTGACTAATTCTATGAATCTACACTCTATAAAAAAGTAAATTTTTGGTGTTATCTGTTTTTTTCCAAACTTCTTGTAATTCAAAGTCAAAGTTTCAAAGATTGGACAACTCGACAAGTTCAAGCCCTCTTAAAAATGTTTGCATAAGATCTATCCTTATTTGTTTGTTTGTCTGTTTCCTGTCTATATTTTTATAAATAATTTAAGGTGGCAAACATACTTAATACTCTTTTTTCCTCCTATTTTCCCCACAAAAACGACCTTGTGAAGGTGGGTTGAGCTGAGAGAAAGTAATTGTCCCAGAGTCACCCAGCTGGCTTTCATGTTTAAGGTAGGACTAAAACTCACAGCCTCCTGGTTTTTAATACGGTGCCTTAACCACTAAACCAAACTGGCTCTCTAATTATTACTCTAATTTGTTATATAAGTTATAGATTTACATTTATAATCACTGTATAAAAACAGGAAGCCATAAATATGAATTTAGAATTTGCCCTTACAATAAATTTGAAAAACATTGATCAATTTCTTCTGGATTTATAGTGAGGTTTCCTTTCAAATCTGAACAAAATTGTAATGATATAATATCTGGCTGAAGTCAGCTGTGATCAAGTATTATTGAATCAGTGAAGTCACTTAATAATGACTAAATAATAATTATTACTGAAAAAAAATCTATGAAATAAGAGCTACAGTATTACAATGTGTCTCCTTATAAGGCTTCATCCTTAACTGTGATTACTTTTAAATGAATTGGGCTGATTTTGTGTGAACTATATTATTTTAACAGTATGTGAGAATGACCTTGGGAGGCATGAGGAAGAGCCATAGACTAGCCTAGCATCATGCAAAAAGTATGTCAGTCCATAACAACAGATGGGAAGTGGGATGTGTTTCAGAAAGGATGCTCCCTAGTTTTTTGGATAGTAAAGGTAAAGGAGGAAATAAGTACTTTCAGATTTGCAAGATTCTGTTACCCTAATCTTACAATAAAAATCATTTTAGTACTCATGGTTTCTGCTTCTTGTTTGAATTACCTCAAAGGCCTGACATTTGATCTCCAAAAGTGTAGTTCTTTTATGCTATGATGTCATTCTTATATCCTTTTCACATCCTGAATTAGAATTTTGTTTTTTGCCTTTCTATAGTATTTTGAGGTGAAAACATAGCTCAGTGGTAAAATCCAGGATTAGTAGTTATAGAAAAGATTCACAAGACTGCAGATCAAATTAAATATGGGAAGATAGACAAATGGTGTGATCTATCACAGGAACGTTTCTTATACAATATTCATAAAAATTCCAGACTCAGTTTGTATTAGAGAAATGTTGATTATGGTTCCAACAATCTATTTTCTACATGTCCTCTTATTATTGAACTCATTGTTAGCATGGTATTAACCAAGAGAGTTTTATTAGGGTGAAGGTCCATGATTAATATAAGCCTCACTTGATTTCAGTGATAATATTCTAATTATGACTCTTGACATGCCCATAGTATTTAAACAAGGAGTTTTATGAACCATTTTCACAAATAAATGCTTGGTGGTTTACAATTTATTTAAACTAAGCTTCTAAATAACTTGTCTGAGGAAGATTAGTGCGGACATACTATAACATGAGTCTATATAGATGGTATTTTAGTTGTGTGCGTATGTTTTATAGAGTAACATAATCTCTTAGCCAAATACTTGAAAGATTTTGTAAAATTATGTTTTATATTACATTGAGCATATGGGAAATAAGGAAATGCTACCACATGCTGAAATATTTTAGAAGCTAGTGTTACTATATGCTTTCATAGAGTAAATTTTCATTATTTGGGATATTTTCAGAAATCTCATCTTAGTAATACATATATGAAAACTACTTTGAAGTGTCTGTTCCACCTCTGAAGCAATTTGAAGAGCAGTTCTAAAAATATTTGATCAATCAAAAATTGTTCTCAACAGAGCATTAGTTTCTTCATTGTAGTCATGGTACAGATATACAATGGATTCTGTACTTTTTCAGATTGTAATTTGCAACTTCCTAGTAAGCATGAAGAATTTATCTTTTGATTGCACAGGCATGTCTCACCTGGCCCTGCTCCTCTCAAGCCTTCCCTATCTTGACAGTTTTTAAATTACAGTTTTGTCAAGTGGTTACCTATTTGTAAGTCTTTATCGAATAGTATACATAGAGTGTTTGTCATGAATGTGCAGTCTGCAAATCCCACCCCACATTTACTGACAGTGTGATAGCATCTGACTGTCAGTCAACTTATAAAAGGGGAAGCTGTCCTTTGTCATATAGGAATGAGATGTCTTTGGCACATAGATTTGGCCATGCCTTAACTGCTTCGTTTCCTGAATAGAAAAAAGCTTCACTTAAAAGAAAAAAAGACTAGTGGTAAAATTCTGGGGAAATGGAAGAAGAAACTGCTATATCTGAGGTGAGGAAATTAGCATGGTATAGCATCTCCAATAAGGAATGGGACAACTTGCCATGGCCAACTCGCTTGCAGCCAGCTTGCCATAGCCAACTTGCTATGGAACAATTTGACACGGCCAATTCTCCGCAGGCCAACTTGCCATAGGGCAATTTAACAATTCAGTTTAATTATTCAAAATAAATAAAAATATTTTAATTTTTGACATTCACATTTCATTCTGTCTCTCCTTTTAAATCCTTTCTTTAATTATTCCACCATTTCTTTAATATTAGTGTAACTCTTGTCCCACAGCAAATTATCTTGTGGCGAGTGGGCTATGGTGAGTTGGCCATGACAAATTGTCATAGATCTTCCTCAATAGCACTTATACATAGAATTACCGCAAAAGTTTGGAAAAGTGCAAGGAGAAGAAGTACAGGACTTTTTCCTTTTCTTAAGGTAGGACTAAAACTCACCGTCTCCTAGTTTTTAATATGGTGCCTTAACCACTAAACCATACTGGCTCTCTATTTATTATTCTAATTTGTTATATAAATTATAGATTTAGGTTATAATCACTGTATAAAAACAGGAAGACATAAACATGAATTTAGAATTTGCCCTTACAATAAATTTGAAAAACATTGATCAATTTCTTCTGGATTTATAGTGAAGTTTCCTTTCAAATCTGAAAAAAATTGTAATGATATCATATCTGACTAAAGTCAACCGTGAGGGCTCAATGAAAACAATATAAATCAACAAATATCTGTAGTAGATATACATGTTATAAGATTTGTGACAAAGCAATGGACAAATGCAAACTTCCTCAGCTTCCTCCCTTGTGAACTTACATGTAGTGAGAACAACTGAGTAAAATTTTCATACTTGTCCATTTTCCTTATATGTCTTCCTCTCTCATTCAATGTTTGTAAGAAGAGAAATTATAGAGAGAGAAATGGCAGCTGCAGTAGAAACTTAGTCTTAGCCTGCACACTGGGATTACAGCTGACTGATAGCTATATCAGGAAACACATTCATTCAAGCTATCTACAGTCTTTAAAGCTGAAAGCTGAATTTATTCTTCTCTTAGATCTGAGAACTGGAATGTCTCAATATCAGCTTCATAGAACTCATTTCATAAAATGCAATCCTTAACTAGGAATTAAAGAGTTGGATCTAATTCTACCTCTCTATGCCAGTTGTTCGTAATAAGTTACTGTACATTCAGTTCGGCTACTATTAATTTTGACAACAAAATTGCTTTGATGGTAAGATAAGTTTATAAATGTGGAGAATCAATTTCAGTGTTCCGGGATGGTTGGAAACAAGACTGAAAGAATGTTAACGCACCTCCACCCAATACTAGAATTCAAGAGACAAAACTCCAAGGAATTGCCAAATATTCATAAATTATTTAGTATTTTGCTTTTAAATTTCCTACTTGACATTTTGGCAAGCAGGGCAGACTATCAAAGTAGGACATAAGTAATATTATTACAGTTAGGGTTTGTGTTGCTTAACTAATTGTTAGTGATTAGCTGAAGCTGGGATAAAATTATTCTGACAAAACTACTTTTTTTTCCATCATTTAACAAACAGTATCTAAAACTAAAACAAAAACCTGAGGGCAATTTAATTTGTGGCATGGGAGGAAACTGCCATATTATTCTTCTATTTTAACGTCTGCAAAATAAAGTAAGAGTTTGAAATGGAAAATCTTGAATGGGCTGAAAAAATCCCAATAATTTCAATTTCATGATTGAATAGCAGAATATAATATTCACTGAATCAAAGGATTATCTGTTTTCTTTTAAATATTAATACATGTTACTAATCAACAATGAGTTCATTTTGCAGCAGATTGCTTTTTTTCATTGTGTTCAAAATGTGCAAAAAGAATAAAAATAATATGTTAGTTTTGACAATTCTAAAAATGTTGGAGAATATAGTAATTCAAAATGCTGGACCACAAGTTTAGCTACAACTTAAAAAACAACAACCTGAAATTATGAGTGATCTGTCCAGGCCAGAAGTGACTCCACAGTTTACTGAGCCACAGAAGAAATAAATATTCTTTTGCCTCATGTGTAAAAAACTATTCACCTGGAAAAGCAAGATCTCCTCCAGATAAAACCCTTGTTTGACTTTCACTTTAAGTGTATGAATTACCAATGGGATAATATTAAATTTTAAAAAGTAATTTGTTAACAAAGAACTATTGATTGTTTCCAAGTCATGATCGTCTTCCTTTATTCAGCTGTCTGAAGAACAATGCCTTGTCTGTATTGAAAGAAGTTATTCATTTGCTTAATTTACCATTTTCATTTTTTAAAATCCTATCCAAAACTACATTTCTAATTGAGTTAACTGTGAGGACAAAATTAGATAGCTACTTCATTTCTTCTGTTTCATTAGATAATTAAAATGATGCTAAAAGATGAGCATAGCTAAATCAGATACTTGTCATTCAGGAAGCCAGCAACTCCATCTCTGATCAATATATTGCTCAGGATATACTTTATTCTATGCCGTCTTGAGAATGCTGCAGTAGTTAACATCCAGCCGATGCACTGAATCAGGAGAAAATTCAAACAAAGAAATTGAAACAAAGAAATTCAGTAATTTTAATGGATGTTTTGCATCCACAGTTTTTATTCAATCAGCTTCAGTCTTAGTGAATCAACTACTGTATTTAGCTTAACTAGCTGACTCAAATCATGGATGCTCTGCTTATTTCCAAGATATATTGCATACCTAATATTTTAGCATATAAGGCAAAATGCAGATTTAAACTGGCAAAATACAATAGTATTTATGACATCAACTGTGTTCTAATTCTTATATCAAAATAATATTTTTTCTGCAATAAACTGGGTCACATGAAAATTAAACTGAAAGCATTCCAAACTCAGAATTTTTATGTATAAAATATTGCACAAGGTTACTCTTGAGACCTTTTTTTAGCTATCTAGAATTTATATATTCTAGATTGTATCTTATTTACATTTTCATATGCTGGCATTGCATAAGGCCTAGAGATTAAGTTTTGAGTTGTTTCTAAATAAAGATATTGAAACTTGGCTTGCACTTATATGTTGGTCTGGCATCCATTAGTGAGTGGCACAGCTGAGAAAGGATTTTATAGTATTCCCCCCGAAAATATTTTGTGGCCTAAATACTTGTAGCCTGTTTATAACACATTACTGTGGTGTTGATTGTCAATTAAACTGAATAAACAGTGGAAAAAATAGGGTACTGATGATGTATGCTCATGGATGCATTTGGATTTAAAATATATTACTAAAATCTCATAAGTGGATTGTCAAACTATATTCAGATTTCAACATGAAACTAATATTTTTAGTTCTGTTAAATTCAATAGATCTTGAAAGTGGAATTAAGACAACTCATTTCCTCAGAAATTAAAAGAAACTCATTTGCTCTGATTATTTTTTATTTTCAGTAAATTTCAGAGGACCTCTTATTTTAAAAAGTAAATTATTTGGAGAAAACCTTATCTTTCAGGTAAACACAGTATTTTGACTTATTAAAATTACTTAATGATATATGAAGCATTGAAAGGTGCTTCAGAACATGTGGGAGCACATGCAAAGCACTTCTTTTCATGCTGTCAAAGCAGCTGTTTCTAGTTGTTGATAAGACTTGCAGACTTCCAGATGCTGCACATGCTCAAATACTTAACATCTCTGGGAAGAAACATGCTTTGCATGGTCCTATTCAGATAAGAATATATAACTTTGCAGAATTATAATTATTTCTTTATTTCTGTATTATTTTAATTTATTTATTATTCTTCACTGGCCAAGTATGATTGGACACACAAGGAATTTGTCTCTGGTGCATAAGCTATCAGTGTACATACAAACAAAAATGTGATATAATCACAAGATACCAATAGGAGAAGGTAATAGGAAAAATGAGAAGGATAATAAATTTAATAAATTTAAATTTAAACATCTAGAACAGGGGTCCCCAACCCCGGTCTGTGGACAGGTACCGGCCGCAGCATGCCAGCAACCGGTCTGCATCCACAGGATGCAGGCAGCTCACAAAACCTCCGGTGCACAGAAAGACCTCTCTCCATGGAACCAGTCCCTGGTGCCCAAAAGATTGGGGGCCTCTGATCTAAAATATATATATTTTAGTAAATACAGCACTGTTAATGGTAAAAACAATGGATAAAATAATGTAAGCATTAATACTATGATTTCTTGCACATATGAGCCAAGAAAGTCCAGTTGCCTTGTGAAAAACCATCTTTGGGACAACTATGACCTGGATAACTGAGAATCTCCATAGACATTTAGCTGTATACTATTTCCTATTGTTACATATACTAAGTAATTTACAGATAATTAAAATGCAAATAATATATTAAAACAATTTGAATCCCTTAAAATTATATATAAAATTTAAAAAGTTAACTGGAGTGCAAAAATAAAATCTAAGCCATTCATTCCACATTCATACAGGTAAGATATTTGGAGGGAAGCATTGCCTAAAATTAAATCTTCATCTATTTCCATCTGCAAGTCAGTCCTCCTTAATATCTGCTGTATTTCTGTATGATGCAATTATACTATTTGATTGCTGTTTGATTGTTGAGCCATTTCTTGGCTAGTCACTATTATACCGGGGAAATGAATTATCCTTTTAGTAATGGCTGAATATATTAGACTGCAGTTTGAGAGAGTTGACAACCTCATTTATAAATATTTGGTTCTCAAACTTTTATAAAGTCCTCTTTGAAAGTCATGAGATCTCTGGGGTTCTTCCTTATCTCTTTGCCTTTTTCAGAAGTAGCATAGCAGCCAAGTACTTAGCAAGTAAACCTCAGCCTATTTTTCATGTTTTAAAATGTGCACTGACATGAATTGCCAGTGAGGCCTGAAGTCTGTCAGTTGGAACAATTATTTCTCCTGACTGCAAACAGGTCTCTAGAGTCTCATGCAGACCCTTTCTCCAGGCCTAGCGCTGAAAGCTTTTAAACTTGGAATATGAAAGGTAATATATATGCTTGTTTGCTTATCTGCTTAAAAAAGCAGCAAGGGGTGGAAAAAATCAATAAAAATAGTACAGGAAACAAATGAGAAAGAAATTGGTACATGCTGACAAAACATATTTTGTAAGTATAAAAAGATCTTGTCCTTTTCTTATGTTCTGTTTTTAATTCTTTTGCTCATTAAGGCAGAGAGACTTGCCCTTTATTTTTATTTAATTTCTAGAGCTGTCTCATGTCTTTGTAAGCATGGGAAGAAAGATTGAAGGATATGATGAATAAAGTATAAATATGATGCGATAAACATTCAGTACAAACCTGAGACTTTGCTGTTAGGAATACTTGAAAAAAATGTAAGTAAAGATGACACATATTTATTCATTCACGTGATTACAGCGGCAAGGATATTATTTGCGCAAAAATGGAAAGCTACGGATGTACCGAGTGGGGAAACATTAATTCACAAAATCATGTATTACGCAGAATTAGACAGGATAACTAAAAGATTAAAAAATTAGGATGAATCAGATTTTTATCAAATATGGAATAAATTTTATAGATGGTGAGAAAAAAATGGAGGTCATTGTAATGAGAAAAGCCAAGATTGAGATTAGAATGATGTTACTGTAAAGAGATTTAATTGTAATTAATGTAAATATGGACTGAGATATCTGTCAAATGTTGATTTACCATGTTCAATGTTTTTAATTCCTTTTTTTTTATTCAATAAAATTTATTTTAAAAAATGATGTGATAAGGGGAAAGTGGGAAGTAGTAACTTCTTGCATCATCGTAATCATTGGGAAAATAGAGGATGGGCTAAGAATAAAAGGAAAGAAGGCTGATGCAATCATCACAAAAAAGGGAGTTTGGACTTGTTACTGTGGTCACTTGGGAACCATTGTTGCTGTGGCTGCCTTGACTGCAAGCAATTTTCTACAATTTTTTGTGGAATATTATAGAACCTGTCATGCATGATTTATATGAACAGCCTTTTGGCTTCCTCCAGAGACCTGTTCCAGCAAAGAAGACTAGTGGCAGAAATAAGTGGAAGTCTCTTTGCTGTCCACAGTGAAAAGCAGAAGAGTGCAGGGATAGGGAGCATAGACTGCATGTTGAATGCCAAGAGAAGATTTGGGGTTCCCAATCCAGGAACAGGTGCAATTGACATCTGTTGAATTTATGGATCAGATTCACTCTCAGTAATGGCAACCATGTGTCAAAGCTTGGATTGGTAGTCTCCAAGGATACCCCTTTTTATGGACCTAAAGGGCGTCTTTTTCACAATACTTATTTGTATGTTGCATTCGGCTTATAAAGGAATATTCTGATTTTCCTCAGCTAAGAAAGTAAAGCAAGTGAGGACCAGAAGCTGCTCTCACTCTTAGGACTATGCTGTCTCCCAGATCTGGCTATATTGCAAAATGGTTGAAATGGCTTTTCTGAGAGGCATTTGGTGACTAACACATAGGCTTTATTTCCCATCTGTAAAGAGTAAAGAAGATGAACTTGACAGAGAGAAGAAAGACCTGTTACCAAGGCAATGAACAGATAAACATTGCAAAAGTATCTAAGACAAACACAACCCAAATTCACACAAAAATCAAAGGAGAAGAATATTCATGATTCAGTAACAATGGGCAATCTTAATAGAAGTAATTTTAGGGAACTCAGCGTCTCTTTCTTGGTCTGATCTACCTTGTAGGGCATGTCATTATCTGATTGGCAAGTGCGCTATTTTTAATTCTGTAGAAAATTTATGAGCATTATGAGCCATGGTGGCACAGTGATTAGAATGCAGTACCTGGGGAGGAAAGCTATGGCAAATCTGGACAGCATACTAAAAAGCAGAGACATCACCCTGCCAACAAAAGTGTGTATAGTTGAGGCCATGGTTTTTCCTGCAATGTATGGCTGTGAAAGTTGGATCATAAGAAAGGCTGAACGCCAAATAATTGAAGCCTTTGAACTATGGTGCTGGAGAAAACTCCTGCGAGTCCCTTGGACTGCAAGGCATTCAAACCAGTCAGTCCTAGAAGAGATCAATCCCAACTGCTCTTTATAAGGCCAGATCCTGAGTTGAAACTCAAAAACTTTGGCCACCTAATGAGAAGGAAGGACTCACTGGAGAAGAGCCTGATGCTGGGAAAGATTGAGGGCAATAGAAGAATGGGACGACAGAGAATGAGATGGCTGGATGGAGTCACTGAAACAGTAGGCGTGAGCTTAAATGGACTCCAGAAGATGGTAGAGGACAGGAAGGCCTGGAGGAAGGCCTGGGGTCGCGATAGGTCGGACACGACTTCGCAACTAACAACAACAACAACTGCAGGCTACTTCTGCTGAGTGCTGGCTGCCAGCAGTTTGACAGTTCTATTCTCACAGGCTCAAGGTTGACTCAGCCTTCCATCCTTCCGAGGTTGGTAAAGTAAGGACCCAGATTGCTTGGAGCAAAATGCTGGCTCTGTAAACCACTTAGAGATGGCTGTAAAGCACTATGAAGTGGTATATAAATCTAAGTGCTATTGCTATTATGGTTATGGTTTGTATCATTTTTATTGATTTGTGACATCTACTGATGAGTAACTGTGGTGGTATAGAAATATCAAAGATAGATAAGTCTATTGGCACAGAGTTTATCTCAGGTATCAAAAGTCTTATTTCACAAAGGACAGTTTTGTGTTTGAAGAAAATCCTAGTTGGAATCCAGCACATAGTTAATTGGGTTTCAGCATATGCTCCCATGAGATGTATTGCATTTCTATTTAAATGTAATCATATCATTACCATCGTCATTATGATGCAGGATAAAAAAATTATGCAAATATTCCTCTTTTTTCTGCAGGCATTGTAAAAATGGCCATTCTGGATATTTCCTTTTGTATTTCTGTTAAGGCTAGAACAGAAAATGATTTCTCCATTGGCACAAGAGATATTCCTTCTAAGCAGCTGGCAAGTTTACAGATGTCCCTGCCTTGTGCTTTCTTGCCTTATATCTAAACTAAAAAAGGTTTATAAGTGCAGTTATTTACTAAAGTGTGCTGATGTTATTTTTAAATAGATTGTTTTCAATGCGCAAAGAATAAACTAAGTGTTTATAGAACACTTACTTCATTCTTTGCACATTGAAAACAATTAATGGGACATTTTTCACTCCTGCCTCATAGTAGCCTGCTCATTTAAGATAATTTGTGAGTGTTTTTACTTGCAGAGAAGAAAAGAAAGCAAGGTCATAGGGGCTCATTATATTTCTATGCTATGTTCCCTTATATCAACCAAATGGCAGCAATTTTGAAAGTATTTCAATATATTCTTTGGTATTCAAATTGATCTTTACATCATATGTTATTAGAGACACCTGCTGCCACTTCTGTGTTCAAAGGCATATTGAAACTCTCTCTTAATGTGTTTTTTATTCGCTTTGATGCATGTTTGTCTTCAATTTTAGACCATAGCAATTCTTTCGTGAACAACTTGGTAGTACTAGTTGTGGTGGTAATGGAAACTGGAGAGAAATTGGGTAATTCAGATGAAAAGTATGACAACTTAGTTTAACACATATTTTTTTATTTGTGTTTATGTAAGCTAAAGAGAAGTAAAATGGAATCAATTATAGTAAGAATATTTCTCCCATGTTAGTGCTTCCTTTGAAAGTGCCATTTCTTTGAAAACAAACTAAAATCAGTCTTTTAGGATGATTTACACTCTTTTGCCTGCACAATATCTACACTGCACCCTTAAATCGTGCCCTATCCTCTGCTGCACTGATACCAATTCAACCCTAAGCCAGTTTAAGGCAAACCAGTTCAGATCAAGATATTTTGTCAACTGTTTGCAAAATATTCAGTTCATACTAAGAACTCACACTTCTACTTCGGATACATTATGCGAAGACTCAGCTTTCTGGGAAAGGCTGTAATATTGGGAAAGATAGAAAAAAGGAAAACAAAATCAAAAGATGGCCAACAACTGGATGACTCAGAGTGGCAATGAATGCACTATTGGAAGAATGAAGGCAAATATACATGTCCCTATTGGAAGACCTGAAAGACCAGGCTAAGAACAGATTGTCATAGAGAAAATTTATCTCTATGAATGCTAGCAGTCAAAAGCAACTTGATGGAATATAGTTAATCACAGGCTCAACCCAGTACCCTTCCCCTCCCCCCAGTAAGATAATATAATAGCCTTGTTGCTCTGCCCTCTCAACTTTCTACTCCAGGAGTTAAATGCGTAGCGCTGTCTGTCTGTCTGTCTGTCTGTCTGTCTGTCTCTCGAGGATCACATATGTCAGGCATGTCAAACTGCCGGCCCGCAGGCCGGATGCATCACATCAAAACCGCACCCACCCCATTGCCGGCAATGGGAAAAAAGTTGCAATACATCATATGAAAATATACAATTCAATAGTGTTTCCCACTGACTGTTGTATTCATTTGCTTAGTTTGCATCAAATTAACAGAAAGGACTCATGTTTGTCATTTAATTACTTTACAATTTATGGTAAAAAGTTTTGTTGATTGAGTTTGTTTTAGTAAAACTGGGTGTTGGGCTGTATTATTGCTGCTGAACAATTTTTTTTCATTCGTTTTGTTGTTTTTTTATCTGTTTTTTCACATTAGTTTTGATTGCATTGCTCTTCTTCTCATGATATTTCAGTTTATTCTTTGGATCTTACTAAGTTGCATGGCAGTATTATAAATTACTCAAAATATGAACAGGTTCATAGTATACAATAATAAATAAATAAATAAATATACACATACACACATACATAAATACATACATACATGCTTGTTTTTATATCTATGGAATGAAAGTAATGTAAATGTGAGGCATGCATAGCCTTCAGTCAGAAGATTTGCCTAGCTCTAAATCCTACATAAGGTTGGCATTAAAGATTTAACAATACAGCTGTCTCTAGCCCTCTATCTAGAGAAGACTACATTTAGCCTTTGCTGTCTGCTGGCAACCTCTTCTCAATTGAGTTCATTAATTCACTTGTCTACCCAAAACATTACTCTATTTGTCACTGTTTTGGCTACCACTAGCTATTTAGAGGAGAAGGGCCGATTTCATCAGCCAATACTATTGATAGGAGTTTTATGAAAGTTCGCCTGTGCTTCAAATAATGGACTAACTCATTATATTTTGTACACATCTCTCCTTTGCTCTGATTATTATTGCTCCATCTTTAATATGATAAATTGATTGATTGAATAGTAAGATATAAGCATATCTATAAAATTAAAGTACTTTATATAATGGCCTTGCAAATAATTTCTTTTCCAAATAATAAAATGTAAAAAATGAATAGCTTCATAAAAGCTACAGTTGTGATCACTTAAAATTAACATACCTATTAAAGATACTATATCAATTTTAATAAAATAACATTTTATTAGGAAATAGCAGCAACAAAAGAAATTTGAGTGATGAATCTAGATCTGTCCAGCTTTCATATTCTTACAGTGGTAAAGTCCCATTAGAGTAGAAGTCAACACACTGACATTATTTTCTCAGAAATACTATGGAAATAGCTTTTCCAGGATGATTTTTAACCTTCCAGATTACCTATAGCTTTAGCAATCCCCAAATCAGGAATTTGGTTCAACTATATTCATAGATGCCTTACAGCCAAATCAAGGTGGCCAAAAAATCTTCTATATAAGGGTTTGCCTACCTAGTCTCGCCTTAGCCATGCAAGCCAGCTGAGTGACTTTAGGCCAATCATTCTCAGCCCAACCTACCTCACATGTTATTGTTCTGGGAAAAGAGGAGGAGGAAGCTGTGTTGGATATTTGCTGCCTTGAGTTATTCATAAAAATAATAAAGACAGGATATAAATAAATAAATATATCTGTAAAGAATTATAAAGAATCTTTATAATTATTAATTTATCAATATGTCACTTCCTGGTGATAAAGCTGGATTCAGTCTTTAAGATTGATGCCTGCTGTGTGTTAATATTTTAATGTGTTACATAAAATAAACTGCACTGAAATCTGCAGAATTGTTCTTATATACCACTCAGTCCTCTTTACTTAAAACATGCCTTCTTTCTGTTGATTTAATGACATGATTATAAAGACTGTGTGAGAGTCCTTTCATATGACCATAATGATCTGGAAAAGCTAGCACTCTATCTATTATAGAATATTGTCATTAAGAAATACCTGTATATGTAATGGTATATGAGAAAGTCCTTGGTGCAAAGAAATAGGAATGATGAGGTAAGAGAGGGTGTAGCCTACAGCTGCATAATGGGTGAAGAAAGCAACTCAGAAGAGACTTTCCCCAGTTTCTCACACTGTTTAGGAGATGATGGAAGATTTGAACTTTCAGATTT
Organism: Crotalus tigris; assembly: GCF_016545835.1. NCBI lineage: Eukaryota > Metazoa > Chordata > Lepidosauria > Squamata > Viperidae > Crotalus > Crotalus tigris. The sequence goes on from NW_024097011.1 coordinate 167,375, forward strand.
GCAAGACTGATACCAGCCTTCCTAGATAAACTAGACAGGAGACATCATCAAATTAGCTAACTCTGTTTTATTCTAAAACTGCATTAACAGAATCTTGCGAGTAAAAGAATCTCTATGTAAAAGAAATAAAAATGACTCCAGAATTTATCCAACTGCCATTGATTTCATAACACAAAAATATAGTACAGCTATTTTAAAACACTGAACAAATAAGTTCTGTTTATTTCAGCAATTCTTATTAATTAAGTCCTCCCTGGACCCATATAAATGGTTACTCGAAAGTATAAAATGAAGATTGTTTTGGCCCCTGGGATTATCATGCATAATGAAATCAGGTTTTACAGCATAAACAATAATGTGCTTCTACTTGAGGAAAGATTGCAGACAAGAGCTTTCCTTGTGTTAGCAAGTTATAAGCATATTATTGTTATTTATTTTTCAGAAGAGAAAACTACATATCTTCAGCTTTAAGTGAAAGGTTAAAGCTTGGCAAATATTACCTACCCATTCTTCCTTACCTACCCATTATTGTTTTATGAAAACTAGTAGTAGTTTTCATAAAACAATTAAATGAATCAATTAAAGTTTGAATAAAGAAAGGGAAATAGAAGCCTTCCTCATCAATATACTCTATACTGAAGTCATAACATAGTTCTAGATCAAGTTTATTCATACTGTATCAACTTTAAATTTGGTGGCAGATAGTCCTCCACTTAAACTCATTTGTTTAATGACAGTTTGAAGTTACAATGGCACTGAAAAATGTAATGTACAATCAGTTTCACACTTATGATTCTCACAACATCCTCATAGTCTTATGATCAAAATGTGGGCACTTGGCAACTGACATGTTTTTATGATGGCAACATCCCAGGGTCATGTGTTCACCATTCTTGACCTTCTGAGCTAGTTTACAACAAACAAAATCAGTGGGGGATGCAAGATTTGCTTAACAACTTAATTTAACTGCAATGATTCACATAACCATGACAAAAAAAAATGGTTGTAAAATTGAGCATGACTCACTTAACCATCTTGCTTAGCAACAGAAATTCCCAAATCTGGTTGTAGGTTGAGAACTACTTCTCCTCCCCGCCTCATCTTAGCATTTTTCACTATTTTACAGTATCCAGAATTTAGACAAGCTTGCAATGACAATGGTCAAACAAAACCACTTTATACGTTTTGGAGTGAGAGAGGAAATAAACTGTTAATATACAGTACCTAATAGCTATACATTTATTGATGGGTGCAGTTGTCAGGGCAGCCCATATATAGCAGAAACTGAAAGTATAAAAACACATTGTGATATTTGATGCAGAAGCAGGATAGAAGAATTAAGGCAGAAGTTGTGGTATGCGATTTCCTTTCATGCCTGTAGCATGTTTGATTGTTTGTATTTGCAGTGTGTAGGGCTTTTTTTCTTCAAAAGATGATGATGATGATGTTACCTCATTTAGTAATGAAACGTGCAAGAAAACAACAATGCTCAGAGAGCACCAAGGATTCCACAGTTCAACCCTCAGCTACACATATTCTCTTCCATTGGTAGTGTTATCTGTTTTCTGTATGGCTGTAGTTGCACTATGTTCACATGGGTTGTGTTAAGTTGTAGGAACTTCAATAAAACATTCAAGAATCATCAAATCCAGGGTCAGAAAATCATTATTTTTTCAAAACGTAATTCTATACCAAGAAAGTCTTGAGAAAGTCACAGAAGAACATGATTGAGTTATTTCAAGTTGATAAAATACAACAAGGGAAAATTATTAGTCTACCTGCATTTCACAAAGCATTCTTCTGTGAGATCTGCCTCTGTTTGCCGACAGGAAATTAGCTCCCAAGTTAAATAATTTATTCCCTGAAAGTTTATTAAGAATTGATAGTAGCATTCCTGTCTGAAAGACTAACCCACTACAGAATTTGATAGCTACTCTTTCCAAAGTGAATTACTCTTTCCCACGGATGGGAAAAAACAACTCACCTGACATTTTAAGGAGCTTTGTTAATCTTTGTGTATAAATTATTGGCAGATGTTAGTCTAATGCTCATTAAACATTTACCTTGAACAACTATTTCTGAAGCTAATGAAAAATGATGAAGACTTTAGAAAGGGAGAAAGGCAACCAGAGCAGGTTTTTCCTTTTCATATTTCAGGGGAAAGGAAAATGACCAACTGAGGACTAAGTGTATAAACACTGCCTTTTTGCATTTCATGAAGTTATGACTTATTCTTAAATGAGTAAAAACTGGCGCTCGCTCTTAGCTTTCCAATGAAGCTAAGCAGAGCCTCTCTGAGGGAGGTTTTAGATATAAAATATAATTATGCATGATGAGATCAAGACTCCATCTAGTATTCTTGCCTAAGAATTTTTTTCAAACACTGATAGAGAAGTGTTGTACAAGTTTGTGCAATTTTTATGAATTAGCCTCAACAGATCCGAGGGAGCAAACTTACTTTCTTTCTTTCTTTCTTTCTTTCTTTATTTATTTATTTATTTATTTATTTATTTATTTATTTATTTAGCATATTTTCATAGAGTAAAAGATAAATTGAAAGGGGGGAAAAAGAAAGAAAATGAGACTCTTCAAAATCTATTCCTCCACTGCAGGAATTTCATTATTCTTTTGTTTTTGTGCATACAATAGTCTTGCTGCATTTTATCATGTGCAAAATCAATTTACCATCTTTCCTAATTCATTGTTCATAAGTCCTAATAAAAATAATTCTGTTTTTATATTAATCTTTAGCATTCTTTGCATTATTGTGTGAATATATACCCAAAATTTCTTAGCCCTCTTACAAGTCTATCATGCATGATAAAATGTCCCTTTGTGCTTTTCACATTTCCAACACTGGTTTGAAATACCTTGTACTGATAATTTCTCCAGTGTCATGTACCAATAATACATCATTTTACAATGTTTTCTCTTAAATTGTGACACAGTGTAAATTTAATATGTTATCCACATTCTCTCTCAAGTGTCCATCTCTATATTATACCCCAAATTAATAGCCCATTTTCACCTAAAATCTTTCACTTGTTGTTACAAATTTTAACAACAATGTATGATTTTCCTATTACATGTTCATCATTTGCACATAATTCAGTTTCAAATTCTGTTTTGTGTTTTTAATTCCAGTTGTCTTTTTATCTACATTAAACCTTACTTTTAGCTATTCATATGAAAACCATTGAAAACTATGTCCTTCTGTAGTCACTTCTTGACTTCATCTTAATTTCTCCATCCTGCTGTATTAATAAAGTCTTAATATGTTAACTATTTATCTCTAACTAATGTTTCCCTTCTTTAAAATGCTCCCTTTGCTGAGGTTAATAACAACCTGAGCTTGTATTTTTTCGTATTCTCAGTATGCCATTGTCACAAACATAATGATTTTTAAAATCCACATCAATTTTATCAAACCATAAAAAACCTGCCAACCAAATCTCAGGTTATGATCATCTAATTCTAACCTTTTATTTCTTAGCAAGACTCATTCTTTCATCCAAACCAAGCAGCAGCCTGCAAAATACATTTAACTGATCAGAAGGAAACAGGCAACCATGCATTCCTTTCTTGGGTCAGTTTTTCATCTGATCCAACAGAATAAACAGTCTCAGCTGAGAGAAAATAGAGCAACAATAGTTTTAGTGTTGCTGAAATTTAAATTTAAACTATCATTTAAAATGCCTGGTGTCTTAACCAGTACACCAAATTGACTCTCAATTCATTATTATTACCTTAAGAAACTAACATGGAAATATACAACTCATAACCTCATTTTCTATTATATTTAGAATGATATATTGATACATGACACTTTTTTTCTGTTGTGCAAAGGTGCAAAAGCTAACCAGTTTCATTAAAGTCTCTAATTCTGACCTTGTAAATTTTGTCTGTAATTTTAAATGATAGTTTAAATTTAGAAAGCCAGTTTGGTGTAATGGTTAAGGCACTAGACTAGAAACTGAGTGACCATGAGTTCTAGTCCTGCCTTAAACACAAAGTCATTTGGGTGACCTTCACCCAGTCATGTTTTGCCCTAGGAAGGAGGCCATCACTTTTGGCAAATCACTTCCAAAAATCTTGCCAAGAAAACTGCGGTCATCAGGAGTTAACAATGATGATTGATGATAATAAATGAGAATACTCATTAGGTGGAGAGAAATGCCAAATCTAGCCTGAATGTCTGGCTGACTGTGCAATGAACCATAAATAATAATGGATTAATGGATTTAATTTAGTGTAATTGCTTGCATGTTTAAACTTCCTCTTTTCTCTCTCCTGTATCTTTACTCGCCCTACTCCAGAGAATCCTCTTCACTCAAAAGGAGCTTTGCAATACATATTGTAAGTCACATGAGGGAAAGAAAAGTCTATTTGTCAATAATATCTGTTGCGCTGATAGATAAGCAACAACAGAAAAAAAAAGATAATTAAAATGAAGCAGGGGTTTCCCCAAGAAAATTAATAGTTACTATATAAAGTAAATGCTCAATTAATTGGCACTGAGTAATTAAAAATAATATACTTGTGTGGTTAGTCATCTATGTTTAGCAAACATAAAAAGTATACCATATTAGTAAAAGTTTGATTTGGATAGTGTTTAGTTTATTAAATAGTTATATATAAACATACCATAAAAGAGTGAGGGTTTCTACATCTAACCCCAATATTATTTTAATCACAGACTGTAGAAAACTATTAAATTTCAGTCTGGAACTTGCACATATGCTTTGCTAAACTGGCACCTAGAAAAAGTGTTTATATAGAAATTCCAGACACCTTCTGTATAACGGTGCTGTGAGTAAAGCAGATGCTTTTTTTGTTGTTTTACCAAACATTTCTGCCATATGTGGATACTTTAGTTACTCGTAATCTTTAGAAAGAGTATCAATGAGCAACTCTTCTCCTCTGGCTCTTTGTTTTCAGCATCACCAGGTATCTTTCTTAAAACCTGCTATTATGTCCTGGACACATGAAGCAGACAGATGCTTTTCCAAGAGGCAACTGGACTTCTTGTTTTTCTTTGAAGATGTTTCGCTTCTCATCCAAGAAGCTTCTTCAGCTCCACTGGAGAAGCTTCTTGGATGAGAAGCGAAACATCTTCAAAGAAAAACAAGGAAGTTCAGTTGCCTCTTGAAAAAGCATCCTTAGGATAACTATGATCTGGATGACTGAGAATCTCCATAGACAGATAGCTAAGCCTCATATCGATCTTTTTAAGTAGAGCCAAACTTCAGGTTTTGGTTGGTTGGTTGGTTGGTTGGTTTTTTGGGGGGGTGATATTCCAATTAATGCATTGTACTTTACAGCGTTGATAGATTTTCCCTACTCCACTGCCATCCCCTCATAAAAATATGAGCTATTCCTAAGGCTAGGGATGGTTCCCTCCTAGAAATATTTGATATTGAACTTTCCATTTTCCCCCAGTCAAACTATATGGTGTGAGATTTCATTAGTTTGCCTTACTTTCTGGAATTAGTACGTAGCAAGAATATAAATACTGCTTGGAATACTTCCTCTGCAAGAGCCACATTGGGAGCAAATGGCAATAAGATAGAAGAAGGAATTAATTATCTTATATAATTTTCTGTCTCTTTATTTTTATTGGTTGTCAGAAATGACTAATACTAGAAGAGAACATAATTGAGAATGTAATAGAGGACTATCCAGAGGTTCATATTGGGTGAACATCAATATCTCACTAGTAGCACAGAGACCAGTTTGAATGGAGTGAGGTGGAGATAATTTATCCCAGATTTGTCTCTCTGAGTTTTTCTACAAAACAGCAGCCAAATTTAGGACCAAATGTAATAATTCCAGTCAACTGTAATGCTAATTACCTTTATCAGATGTATGAATATGTATATATGAAAATAGGTATAATAACTGAATGAAAATGATTGAAATTTTTAGTTGGAGAAGGTTATAGCGTGAAAATGACTTGGCTTTTTCATTTCCGGAGTTCTACCCAAATATGCAAATAATGTTTTAGTCCATACTCCTCCCCCCCTCCCTCCAATTTAGTGCCCTCCAGATGTAAGATTGTCTGGGACACTACACATCCTCTTCATGACCTGTTTTCCTTGTTACCTTCTGGGAGGAGGCTCCGTGGTATCTGAAGCAGAACATCCAGATTCAGTCACAGTTTTGTTCCATACAGGATTAACCTTGTGAACTCTAAAGCTTCCTCCTTCCATTATGTGTTCAAGATGGACAGTGATTAATATTTATATGTTACTTATATGTAAGGGTATAGGCCTATACATATGTTGTATATAGTATATTTAAATGTATGTTATGTATGTGTAAATTTTGAGAGCAATCAACTAAATTTCATTTTTAATGTGTGCCATGTGCCCACAGTATAAAATGACAATAAAGGTTATCTATCTATCTATCTATCTATCTATCTATCTATCTATCTATCTATCTATCTATCTATCTATTTCTGTCTGTCTGTCTGTCTGTCTGTCTGTCTATGTATTGGTGAGTATAGTGTCTACATTTCCAGGTGGCTGAAAATAATGATCAGATTCCAAGAATTTAGAGAATACTTCAATCACTGGGACTGTTGGTAAAAAAATTTAGCACTCCATGAATAAGCATATAGATTATTGCTTTGCATAGTGATGGGAAGCAAAACTCCATAGCATCTGAAAACCCAACACAGAATACAAATAGTCATTTTATAAGATAGAGCTTTTCTTAGTAGAACATGTGTCAATTTCCATTATTTTTATGCAATGCACCATTAACTAATAAAGCACTAAAACTGAGAAATCAATAAAACCATGCCAAAAAGTTTCCAGAAATTCTTAGAATTTCTAGGGAAACATTTCATTACACTTGAACCATGCTACAATATGTATCCTTTCAAATCTCACAGTGGGATTTCAAGAACAAAAGACGAGTAAAAGTGTCAGTAATTGATGGATATATCAAGTTGGGGGGAAACCAAATATTGTACACAAACATAGATCTTATGTAAAATCTTGGCAAATTTAACCCCATTAGCTAAAATTAATCTTAATAAAGGCAAAAATTATTATTGTAATTGAAACTGGCACATAACGTCTTCAGGCTGAGAAGTCAGGCTGAGAAGTTCCCAGTTTAAGAACGCCCTGGTTTAAGGGTGTCTCTTAGTTAAGAATGAAGTATTGTAGTAGAACTTGAATTAAATTCACAATGATTCAAGTTAAATACACAATGCTACTTATACAATATTATAAAATAATACTTACATATAAACTTGACTTAAGGGCAGACCTTGGGAATGGAACTCATTCTTAAACTAGAAAACTACCTGTATCTCTTAGCCTGGGTTTAACATTGTAATTTTTTAAAAAAATTGCAGTATTTAACTTTGTTCTGTCACACATAGCTTCATCCTGTCAGTATTAGGATAGGCACTATATCATATAAGGTGGTTAGTGGGTTCGGTGATTTGTCTATTGAGATACTCACATTTGCATTTTCAGTTTATATAGCTCATTTCAGCTAAAAAAACCTAATACCTAAAAAAGCTTACTTTCTGTTAAAAAAAGTTAAATTTTGTACTTTGGATGTAAATTCATAGTCATACATGCTTCCTTATTTGGAATTATATTGACATTGGAAGGTAGATATATTTATGCATGGTTTAATTTTGGCCCCATTAATTTTAAATCAGCGGTAAATTTAACATCAGTCCAATATGAGGAGAAAGTGAAGTTGAGAACTGAGAAAAATATTGCAGTTTTCAGCCATTTTTGAGATAAGCAGGGGAATATTCTCCCTAGCAGGAGTAGGAGTTTCAACGGAAGCCTTCTCCTTACTTGACTTGAGTGGAAGTGGAGGTTGGGGGAATTATGGAGAGGAGTTTCAGAGGAGTTAAATTTGATAGTTGGCTTATGGATAGTTAGACTGGTGGCTGTGTAGTGACATCAGAGCAGCCACGGGAATGAGTGTAATGTGACTGATTAGTAAGGAATTGGGGTACTAGAACCAGGCGCCATCCACTGTGATGATGAATGGAATACAAGAGAATGGTGTCGACAGGAGGAAAACTGCATTAATGTGGTGATATACTGAGAGAGATATGGCAGAAGATGGAACAGGCTACCTTGTGGGAATGGATGTCTTAGGCTACTTTTGACCCCTACTTTTAATCTGGGAAATCATGTTTTAGTATGCCTTGAACTAAATAAACTTCTTTGAAATCTTGCAATATTTCAAATATTTTTTGTACAATGCCTGAGATAACTTTTCAGGTATATTATATGGTTGAATTCAGAAATTATGTTGGTGCCTGATGTAATACATGATAAACAACCACATAAGTAGTTAAAAGAAAAACCAAGGAAAGAAAGATAAAATATAGTATTATTATTGGGTGACTGAAAAAGATGAGGGTGAGGATAGATTATCTTGTATTTGTAAGAGAGTGGTGATCTTTGCACAGTAATAGGAATGGATTTTGTTATGCAGATGTAGTGACCTCTCGTTCTTTAATTTTGCTGAGTTTCAACCCCAGCAATTTCAATCAGTATAATCAATTAAAAATATTGGGGACTATATTAAAGAAGTAGGAAGCCACTAGTTATTCTCCTATGTTATTTCATCATATGTAGTTCAGTTGTCTTTTTTAAACAGAAAAAACATTGTAAGAGAACAGGAGGAATTTCTTCAAGAAACTCGTGTACTTTCAGAGAAGTTGAAAGTAGACCCAGAACATTTCAGTGCTTTTCTCTTGCTATTCTCCTTCATTAATGTATTAAGATGAACATAAATCAGTTGAACATAGAGGAATTTCCAAACATTCCAAATAATGCTTAAATTACAAAGACCAAGACTTCTTCTGTTGAGTTTGACTACTGGAAATGTCTATGTAGCTTTCTTCAGCAGCAACATGAAATTATTTTGCCATGTCTATCTTGTAAGATTTTTGGAACTTTCCTGTTTATCCTGCAGCACTTTTCTGGTTGTCTATCCAGGTCTGATCTTGTTTAGCTATTTTAAAATCAGCTAAGAATGACTAGGTGCTACCCTCTGCTAAGATGGGATACACAAATTTTTTAACATCTGGGTACCTTTTTTAAAAAAAGAAAAGAAAAGAGCCACTTACTGGATATACAGAATATAAAGCCCAGGAACTTGAAATGTGATTTATTCTGTATTGTCAAAACAGTTGAAAATATTATAAATTGCATACGAGAAAGTTTAAAACCCCTCCATATTACCATCTACTTCATTGCTTGAATTGTTATTATATATATATTTGGAATTAAGACAATTTAATAAACGCAAACGTGACACTATCCAGTTCTATAATTTAAATGTTGATTTTGCCATAACACAGAGGAACAAGCCACAAACATCTTTGAAAAATATTCTTTCTCTCCCAAATCTGAATCAAGGTTCCATAGAGAATATTACAAGATAATGTTTTGCAGTATTGTGCCTGCATGTAATTTTATAATTTTAATTAATTTTATAATGTGACAAACATAACTTTATTTCCTATGTCTTGAACTTTAGACTACATCCCACTCTATCAAAATCGACAGAGAGGCAACTGACCTTGAAAAGGGCAGAGGAAAAGAAAAGCACAGATGACCCCGAAGACCTGTTTGATGATATCTGATTTTTCTGGAAGAAAGCTACAATTTCACTACAAGTTGCTAAAAATGCCATCAATTATCCCTTCCAAAGAAACTATTTTACATGTAGCAGTGGAGGGAGTTATTTGTACTGTAAAATAATATTCAACTACTGCTTTTTCATTTGTAATAAAGGTTGTACCCATGAATCACTAACAGTCAACACTTTCCATTCAAGGTGTTACAGACTTCAAGAAGTTTATCTGCCTCCAGTTAATGTGAATGAAAAAAGTTAATCTATCCTCAGGATTAGGAAGGACAATTAGTAGACCATCAAAATGGCAGCAATAAAAACTGGGAAGAAAGATGGCAGAAAGGTGTCTTGAAATCTCTATAGTGGCTTTATGAGTAACAAAAATATATTTCCCAAATTGAGAATAGATACAGTGACTTATCCATCAGACAAATGTTTTCTTTCTGTTTGATCATCGCTTTTAAATGTCTAAAATGAAGTCTTCTGCTGCAAAGTTATTTTCGGCCTTTACTCCATTTACTTCTGAGTAATGGTCCCTAGCAACCCTTGTTTTGAGAACAAAAGCAGTGACCCACAACTTCTACCAGCACTCTTGGATATCAGAAGCAAGGGTTTCTCTGACATTTTAGAGATAAAGCAATCTGTTGTACATTGTTTTACATTTTGAATTGGAGAATTCTTATAGATAAATAATTGAACAATTCAGTAATTGCCATAATATGCCATTTTGTCCCCGGTTTTATACCTGGGAGCATTGAATTAAAACTCCCAGAACTCTCAGCCAATGAGGGAATTCTCCCAATTTTAAATCTAGGAGATTGGGGAAAGTCTGCACAAAACTTTGAAAAAAGCTTATGATAATAGAGTAATTGTTAAGATTGGAAATTAAGATTGAAAATATTCACGTTCTGTTCTCAGCTATCAAATATCACTATTGGATAACTTTGGATCAGCTGCCATCTGTCACCAAACTAATTTCACAGGATTGTTATGGATTTAAAAAAAGAACTGATGAAAGTCTGCTATGTATATTTTCTTGATCTGGAGCAAAAGTAGGATTATAAACTAATGAATAAGAAAATGGGCACATATGTATGCAATTGGGACCCTGGGAGGCACTTGACAACATGTGCTTAATGACATCATGCAAATTATATAATTTACATCTTGGTTAATGGCATTTGTTCATCAACCTTTGAAAGTGACAATGACACTGAATGAGGAGACTTATGGCTAGTCCTTGAAGTTGCATTGCAGCATCTCTGTGATTGCATGGTTTTGATTTAGGCACTTAGCAGTAACTAGCTCACAGTTATGAAAGTTGCCTCTTGTCAATGTCATGTGCTGTCCATTTGCAACCTTCACTGCCAGCTTCTGACAAATGAAGTCAATGGGAAACCTGGTAAGAGATTGCCCAGGGCAATCATATGATACTACACCAAATGACCATGTGGGATTTGCCTAAAGGCCACAACTGAAATTTAGGAATGAAGGCAAATGTATGTGTCCCAAGATCTTTCATTCTGGTGAGAGAGGAATCCCCTGAGGATGGGCTCTGGCATGGGTCCGAAAGCTCGGAAGACTAAATCTCTGGTCCCAGTGACTGACCCAGATTGGATCCTACAACAACCGAAATTGCTGAACTGCCATAATTAAGATGGTATAGTCATGTGACATCACACTTTATTACCATGTTATTTAGCAACAGAGCTTCCAATCCTGACTAGCTAATTGAGAGCTACCTGTTCTCATAGCCCATGTATGTAATTGGGACAATTGAGCAATGATGACATCACACCCATAACATTTGATGTCAACATACTTAGTTACAGAAATCACTAGGAACACATGCCAAATTAGAAATCAAAAGCATGTGGGAAGCCATTAGAATCCAGATTGCCACAGAATTGAGACTGTTTTATTCTGGGAGCTTAAATTTAATTTGTAATATCAGTTGGAAGGATATTTATCTGCTTGCTTTCCAACTACTTTTACAATGTATGTGACCTTTGAAAAATTGCCTTAACCTCTCATATAAACACAACCACAGGGTTTTAGTTCAAGTGTTCTGCTGTGGAAATTATTCTAGTGTTAAGTATTTATGCGAAGTACTCCGATAAGAAGTAATTTTAGATCATTTTAATATTTTCTAATTAAACTTTTGTGGTGTTCTTTTTTTTGTCCTATAAGCCTTGAATTTCCTTTCTTCTCTCCCCCCAACTAAGCTTATATGATCTTTTCTTTCTTTTAACAAGACAATTAAAATACAGTTCTAACTATTAGCTTTGGTTTAATGGTAACCTGGAGATAGCCCTTAATGGAGCAAGCTAGTTTTTAAAAATGGAATGCAGAAAGCAATTGCTTTGAAAGAACCATCCATGAGAACAAAATATTGTCTGCAAAAACATTGTTTTTTATGGAAAGGACAGTATGAAAATAACCCCTGCTTCCTATAATTGTCCTCAAAAGTTTCTTGGAATAAAAAGTAATTTAGACAAGTAGCAAGGAAGGTCAGCTATTTGGCTATTATTATTGCCTATCTGGAGCATGGGAAAAAAAATATCCTGTGTATATGAAAAAAGAAAAGGAACAGATCTCCAGTTTTCTTTTAAGAGAACTGGCTTGATCACATGATTTTAACTTGATTCCAAGAAACTAGCTACGATTTAAAGAATTTTAGCTACAAATGGGACTTTTTATTGTATTGCATACAGATGTGATATTCTAACAACATAACACTCTGAAAAAAAGCATTATTTAATCAGAGATGTTACTGTTTCATTATGAAACATAACTAGTAGTAAAGAGGTAATTACCCCACTTCTAGAATTCTAATCTGGTAGATTACAGGTCAAGGATAATTGGATCCAACTAGCAGGGCACTCTAAAGCGCTGCCCAGTTTCAGAAAGAGGAGGAACTAGAGAAGCTATAAGCCACATTTTTAGTATCTTTTTAGTAGCTGTGTTAAGGTTTGCAGAGAATGCTTTCCTACTTTGAGATACTGAAGTTTTCCCAAGATGGCTATCAATAATGAAATCTCATACCAAACCAAACCAAATATAAAACTGCAACCATTGATAAATCCATGAACCTAGCATTGGGTTACTATACCAAGTACTAATGAGTGCAATTAGGTTCATATAAACTAATCATCTGATCTAAGTGCCTTGCTTCCACCAATGCTTGGGCAATTGACTTGGGCAGTACATGTGGACCTTATCATAATAATTCTGAATGTCATTTATGTATGTGTAATTTAGTGCATGTTCTCATCTTTTCACAGAGAGGTACTGCTGGCATATTTGTGTAATAAAGTCATCTTAGATTGCCATAATTATCTGCGATAAAATGGGAGCACTTCAAACTGATTATAAGTTTTTTTCATAGTGACAGCACTCCACAGTTAAGACTGTCCACTGCCCATGGTTTCCTGCTTAAAATACCTCCATCATATATGGATTGAGTTCTGTTTCAATCATTATTCTATAGAAATGGAATAAATAAATTATTTTCAGTTGCCAATGTGTACAATTTATAATTGTTTTTGTGTTTTTATATTTTTAATTATTGTGACATTGTTTGCCACTCAGAGTCAATTTGAGATAGGAAGCTATAGAAATTGAATGAATAAATAAATTCCACAAACAATCGCTACATAAATCTCTCTCAGTGTACTGTCCTCCAGATGCCTTTGAACTGTAGTTTTCCAACCAAGCTGTTCTAGGATTAGGAATTCTGGGAATTGTTCCAAAACATTTTGGGGATAGTTCTTGAGAGAGATTACACTAGCAGTTGATTTCAGAATTTCCAGGCATGATTGGACCACAAGCTTTAAATTTTAAAATGCATTGCAGAAACATGTTCTCTGCAATCTTGAATACACCCTTGGGAAGAAACTTGGATCTATATGTTTTTGAACACTGAATTTGACCAACTACCATACATAATGCTTTTCTGGAAATTGAAAGGAAATTATTTTTCTAAATAATCTCAGGCACAGATGTTAAAACATTAAAAATGAGTGAAAGAAATTTAAAATTTAGAACAAAACTCTTGAATCTGTGAACTAATAACCCATTGTAATGATACAAGTCAGAATGTTTTTCTTGACCTTAAGTAGTTGTTTCATTTCTAGAATTAAAAAGACGGTTCCAAGAAACTTTATGTTCTGGTGCCATTAAACTTTCTGTAATTAAGCACTGGGTGTTTGATGATGACTGCTGGAGTTGCCTAGCAACATTAGCAATGCAGTGATTCCCCTTTCACTCTATCGTGGAAAAATGAACACTGCATGGGAAGCAGCAGAGAAGATAAATTCCAGAATCTGGATACTTTCAGCAAGAAAAGTTGCTGTGCCAAATGATGCATCATGGAGTTCCTTAACTACTGTATAGCTATTGACAAAGAGAGGCTGCTACTAGTTATGAAATCATAGGTTGTGTGTCTAGACATATTCAAGTGCGTATGCAAGAATCATAAATGTTGAAGATCAGCCTTTTTCTAATCTTCAGCTGTTTGAGATTGCAGCTCCCATCATTTTCAGACAGCAAAGTCATCGGTGGAATTATAGTTCAATGTATCTGGCTTGTACCACATTGGGACAGCTCTTGTAACAGAAGAAGAAATGGCAGGAAAATAGTTTATTGTCTTCAAATATATTTGCCACAATAAATCAGATTCTTTGCAATAATATTTTTCTTAGATGTCATGGGATCATTAATCTTTTTCCTGTTGAAAATAAGCATAAGTACTCTTTGGGGTCTGAAGGATAGCAGGTTAGGGAAAGCTACCTAGATCTTCCAGTTTTTCTCAAGCATTAGCTCCTAATGTAGATTTTCTCCATGACCTGCCAATGTTGTACTAGTAACTTTTAGAGTGAAAGAATATGACAAACCCTATAGCTATACCCCCACTGCCATTTCTTCATTTTTTCTGCCCTGGAACCAAATTCTTTCAGGGTGGCCATTTCTTTTTAATGTAATGTGACTCTCTTGCACTGCGGTCCCATTTGCATATGTAACAACAGTACTTAGTATATCTGAGCTACATTCCAAAAAGAAGAGTCATTACTTTTAGTTCTTCTCCGATATTACAATTGTACTTGGTATACTCGATGTGTTTTAACAAAGTTATATGTTTCCATATGTTTCTTTCATGTGTGCAGCATAGCCAACAGATACTAAGGGCAAACACTACCATTGTCATAGCAAGACAGCCTTGAGGCTTAAAACTGATGAATCAATAAAGGCACACCATTCTAGTAGGTTATGCTGACAACCAAAAGCTATGAACAAGTGGTCAATATCAGTACAGAAAATGAGGTTGTCTACCTCTACAAAGAGATTTATTAAATCATCATGATGACTTCAAAAGACTGAAATTTTTATACCTGGTGATAGCAAATGCCATCCTGGCAGTCTTGAACCCAGTAGTTCTGCATTTGATTTTAACAAACCTAAATCCCTGACCAGGTAGTTTAATTCTGACTGTGCTATGAGATGAGGCTCATCAGACAAACACAGTTCAAAATCCAGATCATTGTCACTGTCCATGCCTGGCTGGTGCACTGCAGCATTTTAGTCTGTTTCATCTAAGTTCTGTTTCTTTGGTGGCTTCGGCAGATTGGCAGATTGTCATTATGTGACACTGGTCTCATGGCTGAAGGCAGATTGGGGTATTTAACTGATTTCTTATTTACAGCAGAGAACTAGAGATATTAATCAGACAGAAGTAACAGTCTGTCTCATATGCTTATTCTGTTCTTGCCAAATCATTGGAACAGCAAACAGCATTGACTTCTGAGTTCCTCTGAGTCAAGATCTAAGATCAACAGCACCTCTTGCACAACCCATGTGAGGAGCCCTGACCTTGTCTTGATCACCCATCATATAACCAAGTTACAGTTCGCATGCTTTCTTAATGAGTCCAGTTGTGGTATGTCTTTGAGGCTTAAGTGTGTATTTGCCACAAATGCAGCAGAACATATCATGTTCTGACATTGGTGAGACATTTCTGCTGCCACTAATTGTCCAATAGCAAGTCTATAACAGGCTTACTTGTTACATGTACATAGACAGTGCTATGTCTTGAAACAATCACAACAAAATACATGAAAACTGATATCAACAAACTGAGCAGCATCTGTGTAGGCGAACTGCTTTTATAGCCTTTCCAAATAGCATCCATCCAACCTAACCATGCCTAGAATGCATGGTGGGATTCAAATATGTGAACAACCAGTTCTCTGTGTGGATGCCGCTTCTGGAAGTCCATTCTGGGCCTGGGCAACAAAAAATTAACTACCGGTTCTGCCAAACTGGTGCAAACTGGCTGAATCCCACCACTGCCCAAACTTACCATTATGCAACATGTGCTAAGTGCACACCTGGACATACATGAGCTACACTCTTAAGACACACACAACACATCTTATAAGCAAGCAAGTGAAAATTAATTTAAAATGTGTATAAGAAATTGCAAAAACAGATTTCTATAAAATGGTATGTGATAGATTAAATAACAGGTTATTTTCATGATTAGCAGCAAAAAATCTATACCATACACCCAAAAGTATTCAGGAAGCAAAATCTTTGTTGTCCTATGAAATAAACAAACTAGATTGGCTTAACAACATTATGCTGTGGCCATACATATTTGTCTCTCTATATACACACATACGACTAGACATATGCATACACATATGTATGCGGAGTGAATCAAGTCAGGCTCCAAAGACAATTTATTATATCAGTTACACTGTTGGAATGACTGCCATTTATTTACCTTTAACCCCTGAACATTCTTAAGTACAGTAACATTTTCTCTGGAAAAAATATTAATAAACTTAATAAATACCTGTGATTGGCCTAAAGCAGGGGTAGGCAACCTTGGCTCTTTTATGACTTGTGGACTTCAATGGCTGGCTCAGGATTCTGGGAGTTGAAGTCCACGAGTCATAAAAGAGCCAAGGTTGCCTACCCCTGGCCTAAAGTGTCTGACTTTTGGTATACCTTGTATGTGTGTATGCATGACTATATTCTCATTTTATGACATAAATAATAATAAAATGTAAAGCATTATTAATACCTCATCTTTTGTCTCAATAAATACAGTTAAAGCCATGCAGTGGCGGACAATGGGTATTATTTCTGTTCTGACAAAAAAAAGTGCCAGAATTTTCATTCACCGTGAACAGCAAAATTGCTTTTCAAATTTTTGTTTTTATTTATAGCCCTTTTCTCATGTAATGAGAAACTTATTAGAAAGAAAAGAAGTAGAAATAAATCCTTAGTTT
Source organism: Crotalus tigris (assembly GCF_016545835.1). NCBI lineage: Eukaryota > Metazoa > Chordata > Lepidosauria > Squamata > Viperidae > Crotalus > Crotalus tigris. The sequence goes on from NW_024097011.1 coordinate 184,294, forward strand.
TATATTGCATGATGTGGAAATAGCTGCTCTTCAGATAACATGATGAGGTCCAGAAATGCATAGTTGAAGCATAGTAACTTTTTGATAAATTGTTTAGTGGCTTTTAATGGAAATAACTGTACGGTAATATACAATAGCTGCTTCTTTCACTGTCCTTGATGGGCAGTAGAAAACTGTTGCAAATTGGCAGTCTTCCAATCAGGTTAAATGTATTCCTTATTCACATTTAACTTTGGGAGGCTGTTAAACAAGGTGAGTCATTCTGATTTATGACAACTATTCAGCAGTGAGGTGAAATATGAACTTATCTTGATACATAGTTCACTTGGAGAATTGCAGAACACAATGCAGTGCTTTCCGCTGAATTAACCTTTTTTTTTTTTTTGGTAGCCAAGACAATCTTATTCTTTCCCTGAAATAAACACAATGTCTATTAAGGTAGGTTGATGAAAGGTTCAATAAGAATAAAAAACCAACCAATCAGAAAGATCACAATGTATGATAGTGGAAATATACTCTTCCATCTGTTTCCATGTGTCCTAAGGATAATGAGGCCAAGGAAGCTTGGCTAATTGGAGCTGACAGCAATTCATGATAGAGATATGTATCAAATAAGGCAAAAAGGTTGAATAAGCACTTTCTAAGCTCGGATAAATACCACATATCACCTAGTGCCCTCTGCCCCAAAGCTTTGGGTGTGATTCTCAGAGTTTCTCCAAAAGTTGTTGCTGAACTGTAATTTTGGATATACTAGAAAGAGAAAATTATTAACTACATGGGAGGTAAGGTGATCATATTAATTGCCTTAATTTGATTTAATTTAACCTTGAAATGAAATTAAATCAAACCCAACCTTTGTGCTGCCTTTGTCTTGATTGTAATCCCCAGCATGACATGCACAAATGCACTGAGCCTCACATACATACACACTGCTTTACATATAAATAGGGATGAACCACAGCAGTATGTTCCAGTTAGATTTTTGCATTCTAAAATGCATTTCCAAATAGTGGAAAGAGTATATCAGAAGGAAATAGTTTCATAATCACTAATGAATCATTTTTTAAAACAAAAGTTTATCCCTTCTTTGCATTAGAATAATAATTTTTGCATTTCCATGGGAAGACAACTTCTTTTTCTTCATTGATGTGGTAATTAATATAACTGTAAAAAGAACAGGAAAAGATTTACTAAGATGTACTTGTTTATTTAATTTATTTAATAAATGTATATGCTACCTATTCTCAAGGCTATGGGCTTCTAGCAATAATCTGGGAGAAAAAATATGGCAGTCATAGAACAACTAAAGCCCTGCCTCTGTTATATATATGTGTGTGATATATAAAAGGACTGGGGCTTTAATCATGATCTGATTGACACTTTGTCATTTCTTTTTTCTTTCTCTTTTAACCATTCTCTAGCCACTGCTTTGTTCTTTTGTCCCTGTTTTTTCCTTCCAACAACCTGGTAAAGTTTACTTGCTGAGAGATAACTGGCCCCAAATCATTTATTGAACTTGATGGTTGTGAGAACTTGAGTTCAACCTTCTAACTACCCCTTCAGACATTTCATTTTTGCATTTTTCCAAAGTCTGCTATGGGTCTCATTTTTCCAACTGGATTTTGGATAGATCTCCTTAACAATACCATTTAAGCAAGAAGGAAGCACACAGAATTATGTCCCAATTGTTACTAGAATGTGAAGCTTCTTGTATAGTAATAGCCTCAGTATCACACTCCTAAATTCTTCCAGGACTTTTGGATTGCTCCTAAAGGCTGTTCTTGTGTCCAACTGCATTATTTAGCTCAGTGTATTAGGCTGATATTGCCTCAGTTAAAAGAATAAGATTTTTAAATTTTTTAGCAGTCTTTCCCTTATTGAACAAAATGTAAGAATTGAAATAAGTAGTAGAGCTGGGCAATGCCTCAGCTTTAAAGAATCCACTTGTTAAAAATAATGAGGTGATTAAATCAACAGCACACTTTTTTGAGATTCATGCAGAAGCCTGACAGAAGTTGTCATGCTTTAATGAAAAATAGAGAAGTGCTGTCCTAATGTAAAATTAAAAACAATTCTTTTGAATCATCATCAAAGAGTGAACATCTCTAATAAACAATTTGAAGACTATCCTTCTGCCAAAGCCACATGCAAATATATCTTCGTTTGGTCACATGTTTCTAAAATGAAGCCATCTGTGTGTGTGGATAATGTTGCTGGCATTGTCAGTGGGTCATACGTAGGTCTCTGGGAGGCTTCTGTATATTTATTTTTTATTTATTTATTAGATTTGTGTGCCACTCATCTCATCTAGAAGTGACCCTGGGTGGCTTACTAGCATTAAAAACCAGTGAACATGAAAAGCATAAAACAATAAATAACAATAATAATAGTTAATTTATTTGTGCTTGACTGTTTGTATTTCCCTGAAATAAAATTGGGGACCATTTAGACTTGGTCTCTTAGACCATAAAGTTCTCAGCTTGAGATGTTTGTCTCATGTTACCTGGAATCATTTTGCTTACAATGGAGAGAATGGAACAGCGTGGTATATAATAATATGTTCTTATTTTTTTCAAACTCAATTGTTATTCTTCTGGAATTATGAATAAGACTTGATTTACAAACAGATTGGAATCCTGGCATATATCTTATTCCTAAGGAATACAATCCATTGAGAAATTAATCTGCATGAAACTCACTTTTTTAAAAAGGTGGAAAAGAATCCAAGTATGCAGTTCTTATTTAGTTAACAGGGCTTGTAAAGAACCAAATATTTAAACATTTATAAAGGGTACCATTTAATAGTTCTGAAGATAAGATCTTGCAGAGAAAGTGGAATTATGAATCATTATTTGTGAATGCTTGTTGCTGGGATCCCTAATACAGGGAAATGAAAGCAGAAGTCATATGAAAAAATAAGACAAATATTGCTGACATTTGTAACTTTGGAGCAGTTTTCTGTGTGTTCAAGAAAAGCAGCTAAAACATGCAACTAGCATCAATTCAGCTTTCTTTCTGTAACATGTAGTAGATTCTCAAGACAAAAGTATCATGTGAAAGGATGACCATTTATTTTCACTAGGAATGGGGAAAAAAACAATGTAAAGAATCAGACTGTGGTCACTCATCATACAAATCCATATCCCAGCTTAATCCACAGCTGTAACTTTATTATGGAAGCTTATTATGGCATGTGATCAGCTTGAACTGAAATCTGAAAACAAACCCATGTTTTATTTTGTTGGTTATTTCTATCATTTTGTAGCTTCTTAGCAATGAATCAAGCTAGAATCCTAGTTTGCATATCTCACTAAGTTTGCCTAGCAAGTTACAGATTACTTGTTAGCCATTCTCAGTTATGGGGTGCAGTCAGTAGGTCCTTGCAAAGGTTCAAATACTTTTCATAGATAGAGAGGTTGAAATAAAAGAAAGATTTGTTTGTTTGACTGCATCAGAATATGACAGAATAAAATTGTATGCTTTGGATATCCAGTGGATTTTTTCCTTGTTATATAACATTAGAAAACAAAATCATTTATTAGTGTATTTAAATTAAATATTTACAGAAACCCTGATATTAAGCTCTCAAAGTGAATGGAAACCTAGAATGAGAAGGAAAGTTATGCTTTATTTGGAGTTCTGCTTTATTCATCTCTGTCTCTCAGAACCATGACAGTGAAATTATTTAATATTTTATACACCCCTCTTATATGCAAACACATTTTATTCTCTATATTTTTCTAGAGATTATATTTGCAAATCTAAGAGTAATTCTTTTATTTTTTTCATACAGTTGTATTTTTACAGTATTGATTAAAGATGATTAATGTTCTAATTCTTCATTAACTGACCATTAAATATAAAAAAGAAAGAAAGATATCAGTTTTAGCTATGATTTAAAATGTCATTCATTCAGAATTTAACATAACATTTAAAAAAAACTGCTGCAGATTGTATCAAAGTATTTGTTGTATAATAAAGGTTTTGGTCTTAAGCTGATTACTTATTATTACCATTTCTACTGTAATGTATTATGTAATTTTCAGGATAATATAATAAAGTATTACTATTAAAAAAATCTAAAGATCATTCCTAAGAAATTCTGACTACAAATAATCAGATAATCAATCTTAGTTGATTATCACTACATGAATTTATAGAATTCACTGCTCTAAGATGTAACAGCCATGACTTTAGAAGATTTTTAAAAGACAATATTATTTTTTAATAATTGAACAAGTAGTTAAAGTATCCTTCAGGTTGAGGTCAACTCTGCTCATGTCATGGATAGTTAGTTTCCTAAATGATCATGCAATGGCTAAAATACTGGCAATTTTGCCAATTTTAACTTCATCTTTGTCCAGTTTCCTATTGTTCTTAAAGCATTGTTTTGAAGTATATTGATGTAATTTCTCAATACTATGAATTAATATATGCAGCTGCTACTTTCACTTCCAGAAGAAGCATACTAAGTATCTTGATATTATTTGCAGAAATGCATTGAGATTGTTTAGTCTAAAAGTTGCCATAAATGATATATATTCCAATTTTTTATCTTAAAATTATAAAAAATAGTCACAAAAACAAATAGTTACTGTTAAGGATTCTCTATTTACTTCTCCATTCCTTAATTTGTTAAAATTGTGTCCTTGTTCTTCTATCAGCCACAGCAATTTAACAAGATATATAGCTGTAGTATCTAATTTTCTGTTTGCCTCTCACAATAGCTCACTATAATCTGGACACATTGTGAAGTGGACACAAACATCATTTGAGTTTATCCAGTGTGAAACTGGCTTAGTCATGCTCAGATGGTGGGTCTATTTACCCAGAAAAACCTAAGGCCCCGAAGACATTGTCAGGCTACTCTTTAGGGAAACCAAGAAGATATAGGTAAATTGTGGAGTCATATATGTGCTCATGATCTGCCAATGATTTGCAAGCATATGTTGCTGCTATAGTCACAACCTTGCTGTCTTTACAAAGTTTCTGATAGCTTGTGGTCCATGCTTCTAGTGGATGTTGTTAGGTAAGAAAACCAAATGCATCGGTTTAGAATAGATAATACCTGGTTTAGTGGTAGTAACTGTGAGAGGGATCTTGGAGTCCTAGTGGACAATTACATCATATTTAATATGAGCCAGCAGTGTGGTACAGCTGCCAAAAAATCAACATACTCTTAGGTTGCATTAACAAAGGGATAGAATCAAAATCATGTGAAATGTTAATACCACTTTATAATGTCTTGGTAAGACCACACTTGGAATATTTCATCCAGTTTTGGTCCCCACAATATAAAAAAGATGTTGAGACTCTAGAAAGAGTGCAGACAAAAGCAACAAAGATGATTAGGGGACTGGAGGCTAAAACATACAAAATAATGGCTGCAGGAATTGGGTATGTCTAGTTTAATGAAAAGAAGGATTATGGGTGACATGATAACAATGTTCCAATATCTAAGGGGCTGTCACAAAGAGGAGGTCAACCTAGTCTCCAAAGCACCTGAAGGCAGATCAAGAAGAAATGGATGGAAACTAATCAAGGAGAGAACCAAACTAAGGAGAAATTTTCTGACAGAACAATTAATCAGTGCAATGACTTCCCTCCAGAAACAGTGAGTGTTCCAACTCTGGAGGTTTTTAAGAAGAGATTGGACAACCATTTGTCTGAAATGGTATATGGTTTCCTGCTTGCGAAGGGGGTTGGACTAGAATAACTCCAAGTCCCTCCCAGCTCTGTTATTCTGTGTCTCTTTGAATGTGTTATTCTTCCCCAGAAGTTCCAAAGTTGAATCTGGTGATATTAAGCAATTTGCTGAGAAATGATGCAAGGGGAAGTTGTGGGTGAGTGTCTCCATTCCTATAATGCTTGCTCAGCAGTTACAGTTAGTGAGTCTAAATCAGATTTTCTAGCGTGTTTGGGGACAATAGATAATTTTTTGCCCATCAACAGAGCATAGGATAGGGCTCTTGTATGTGCCTACCTGGGTCTTCAGCCTTGAACTCAGTGAGATAAATGATATGAGAGCATTGCTGATAGAAGAAACTGTCAGTAATGAAAGTCTTTAATATATATAAAATTCCAGTTATGGTATTTTTTTTTTTGCTTATTTGGCAGGAGGACAACATAAGGGCTAATAAGCTTGTCATCCTTGACAAGACTCTAATATTGCTTCCCTTCTCAGAGAGCAATCACTTAAATTTGGCCTTGAGGGAGATAAAGGAACCTCGTGACATTGAACAGGTTTCTGTTTCTCCCTCTGATTTAACAGTTGTTGCAATGAGCCAACCATTGCTTCTGTTTTTTCCTTTTGTGAAAAGAGTGGTAAGGTTATAGTGAGTATCTCCAAAGATTCTAATTTGTGTTATTTGAAATGGTCTCATTAATGCTTTCATGAGAAACAGCACTCTGGGAAAAATTCTCTTCTCAAACTCAGTAATAGTTCTGTCCCCTTCATAATAATATAATAACCATTCTATAATCCCAGATGATCAGGTAAATTTGATATTGCATCAGCTGTCTAAGGGAATTTAGAACTGCTTTATGTGAGGTCTGCTTTTCTGTTAATGTTGATACTTCTAATATGTAGAAGCATTTTGTTTAATTGAAAGTCTATATGATAGCAGAGTTTTCTTATCACTTAAAGAAGGAACTACATTTTGGAATTGATAAAGTTGTCATTTTCCTTTGAAGTTGACTTTGTTGTATTCTTTTATTATGTCTTTCCTCTCTTTCACTTTCTGTATGGCCTTTTTCCTGAATTAATTCATTTAATTTAACATTTCTAGCCTTTTATGTTTTTCCTATCATAATATGTATTGTATTAATAAAGCAATAACAAATTGTTTTAACTCCTCATTTTGTTATACATGTAATTCTTATGTAGTTGTTTGAAAATAGGAAGCACAGTTTACACAATTAAAAAGCATTGGTGAGTTGTTAGCTTATATTGACTTATAGTTTCTCTGAAACTCATTTATCTGCTTTGAGGTTCTTGCTGATTCTGTTTCTTCCCTGGCAACTAAATTCAGCTTACTCTTCTAATAAAGCTAAGTCCTTATATCTATTGTTCAACTATAGTAAATTTTAAATAACCTAAGTACTTACTGAGACTTTGGATATCAGCAAATTGTCAGTTGTCAGCTGTTCTGACAGTTTGTCCAATGTTTCTCCAAAGCTTATCCTGACTTGTTTTAGATTCACTTTTATTTCCCACCTCTGTGTAGCTCCCAGCTACCTGTCCTGCAGATCTGAGAATAGCTCAAGTTGTAAATCCATTGTTTTAATAGGGTTTACCAGAGCAAGTTCTGAGTACTTGGATTTCACCCAGCTCTGGGAGAATATGTGTATGTGCAGCATCAGACACAGAAGATTGTGTGCATGCCTTACTTAACTGCCAACAGTATGCCCTAACAAGGACTCAATATTAGTCATTGCTGCATTAACAGAATACATTGGGACAACAATGTATTATTTCCTTCAGGGCACAGACACTGTAGTTCTATAGTCAATAGAGTTGCTTAGTTTATATAGTTGGAACTGTTCAACTGAGAACATGTTTCATTGAAACATTGGGGTAGCATATAAAGGTGATGTATTCATTTAAAGACATGAACTTTTCTATTTTAGCACACATTTTATTTTATACTTTGGTATTCTATCTTCCATTATTTTATGTCACTCGATTTTATCTCATGTTACTTCATTTTATCTTAACTTATTCTAGCCTATTTTGTTGCAGCATTCCCATTGTTTCTTGATATGGCAAATTGACTTGCTATATTTAACAATAGCAATGTAATATAAATAAAACAAATTCCAAGTTAAACAGTGGATTAGCCTGGTGCTTAGATTGTGTCCTACTCCCTCAGGGCATTTTGAAAATCCATTCATATTGAAACTTTATTTATACAACCGCTCTGTCTCTCCCTCTTGTTTGCCCATTGCCTCATCCAGTAGAGTTAAAACCTGTATCAGTTAAGACTCTCCATGCATCTGAAGTAAGCCACCTCTCATGAAAGCTTATGCCCTGTAATAAAATGTATTAATCTTGTTACTCTTCTCTACTAGACTATAGTTTTTACAGTAGTTATCATAGACTGACACAGCTCCCCTCCTATAATGTCGACAGAGATATACTAAATAAACCTGTGCAAAGCCCTTGAAAGAATGTTTTGCATGGCTCACTTATAAAATATTTCTTTTAAAGCAGCTATGTTATTTGAAGGCCTTGATCAGAGGTTTGGGAAGCTGTTCTTGGGCAACTCCAAACATATATGCATGCATGGTCACTTTATTTTGCTTTTTCTTCAATGAATTTGAACAGGTAGTCTTCAATTTATGACCATCATAAATTATTGCAGTCATTAAATGGGTCACCAAGGATCATATCTGATTTTACAACCTTTTACATGGAGGTTATTAAGCAAATGCCACAGCCATTAAGTGAACATGACAGTTGTTAAGCAATCCAATCTGCTTTTTGCCAGAATTTCATGATAATTAGGGTGCTGTATCTGTAATAATTGACATAAAAATTATTTCCTCCTAATCTCAAGAGCAATTGTTATACCTGCTTCAAAATACACAAACAAGTGGAAGGTGATGAGAGCTAGAAACAAAACCAAGATCCTAGTTTTGTCCATCACTTGTGCACCCTCATTCTGCCATGTATGAAGCAGAAATAGTTGGGAGAGTATGCTCTTCAGTGAATCAGTTTGGCTGATGCTTCACCCTGGGACCATAAGGTCTCAGCCCGTCTGTCACAAGGACATGTCTTAACCCAAAGTGACAATGTTTGGATTTCCATGCCAAGTCCTATTATGGACACATTGTTAAAAAAAATAGCTTTAGTTCACAATATTTAGAAATGAACCGGACTGAAGAGAACCTGATATCCATGCTTGTCTTGTACCTGTCAGCGAATATCTTTTCTATTTCTGCCGCATTTGAAAAAGACCACACATACTGTATTAGGCCTGTTGACAAAATGTGAGGTTTCATGCATTTTTCTGAGCTTCTTCCTTTTAAAATCACACAACTCTGAGAAGATTCGTTACCACCTCTAAATATCCAGTACTTTCTTTGCTGTTTGGTTTGTGGGAAACTGCACATTTTCAATGGAATTCTTTTTTGCAGCTGTTTTCTTCTGTTTATCTGGATCTGTCACTAAAGTAAACTGTAGCATTTGCTTGTTTAGGAAGCCACAGTGATGTCCAAGGCCCTTTTCTGTCCAAATTAATAAAAGATCCTGGTTTAGTATCTTCACTTAAAGGTTATAACTCTGCAATATTTGAAGAGAATGCCCACTGACTATAAAGCAGAATCACTTAAGTCATTCAAAAGAAACATTGTAGGTTTTAATAAAGCTACTTTGTATTGTATTTTCCTGGCTAGAATTTCCAAATTTAAGTTACAATGTAAATAATATATTTGGGTTTGGTTTTTTTTTGTTTTTTTGCAATCATTTCCAGACACACCAGGACCCCCTACATCAGTTCTTAGTCACATTGGCTTTCCTCAATCATAAATTAAACTATCTAGGCTATGGTCTTCTCAAAGAAAGCTATTTTGTAAAGAATTATCCTATTCATTTCCCACAAATCAATTATCTTAATTCCATTATGACTCCTTGGCTGGCAGTCATTTTCCAGTATTTCTGACAGGGTCTTTCTCAACTCTTCATAAAAATACATACTTGTATCCTTCTGTATATTTGTTGGAAGATATGCTTTTGTTTTTAAAATCATATCCCTCCAGCCAGGCAAGTTTTAAAGGGAAATAGCACTTCTCTAGTCATTACAAATTGCAGCCCCTTAACTACAAACTCCAGATTGTTCTATATTTTTTGCAATTGTAAGCAATCAATTATACAACTGAGGCCTAATGTCTTAAGAAAAAAACAAAAACAAAAGATCTTTCATGTTTTCCTTGGCTAAGTAAATACAATGATCAGAAAAACAGAATAATAAGAGAGTTGGAAGGGATCTTGGAGGCCTTCTAGTCCAAGCCCCTGTTCAAGCAGGAGATCCCATACCATTTCAGATAAATGATTGTTCAATCTCTTCTTAAAAACCTCCAGTGATGGAGGATCTGCAATTTCTGTAGGCAAGTTATTCCACTGATTAATTGTTTTGTCAGGAAATTTCTCTTTAGTTGGTTGGTTCTCTCCTTGATAAGTTTCCGTCCATTGCTTCTTTTCCTGCCTTCAGATGCTTTGGAGAATAGCTTGACTCTCTCTTCTTTATGGTAACCCCTCAGATATTGGAACACTGCTATCATTTCATCCTTAGTCCTTCTCTTCATTAGACTAGACATACTCAGTTCCTGTAATTGTTCTTCATATGGCCTTCTGTTGCCTAATCATTTTTGTGGTGTCTCTCACTCGTTCTAGAGTCTCAACATCTTTTTATTTCATGGCAATTATTTATTATATATGATCAGGCTTTTAAAAATTCTGATTATGAAGAAATAATGCAATTCCCTTTGAAAGAGATTTTCACTTAGCTGATTTGGTGAATCTAATTCTTATCTGGATATCATCTGAATAGTAGTGACACATCATATTATATATTCAGATAATGTCTCCCAGCATTTTCATATAAAAACTGTGCCCTATAAGTCTAAAGAGTGAACAAATGAATATAGCATGTATTAGCTTACTCAAAATTTCATACTGTCATTGCCATATCTAACACTGAATGATAATGATATTGGAAAAATTTCTGCTGAATTATTCCCTAATCCATTTATTGTTGGTTTAGGAAATGATTCATCCTTAATTCTAAAGACATTAAAGATAGATAGATGATAGCTAGAGATATATAGATATATATAACCCTCCCAAACACATCCTAGATCTGACCAACCACTGCCTATCCAACACATACTTCATCTATAATGGACAAAAATGCAAACAAATAGAAGGAATACCCATGGCATCACCCCTTTCACCTGTCATTGCAAACCTCTACATGGAACACTTTGAAACCCAAGCTCTAGAAAAATCTGATCACAAACCCAAACTCTGGCTCAGATACATAGACGACACGTTCATAATCTGTCCACATGGGAAAGAAAAACTGGACAACTTTTTCACACACCTTAACAGCCTACACCCCAAAATACAGTTCACCATGGAAACAGAAGCTAATAACCAACTTCCCTTCCTGGATGTCTTAGTATACAAGAAATCCAATGGCTCCCTAGGACACACCATCTACCAGAAGAAAACACACACAAACCGCTATCTGCATGCTCTCTCACACCACCACCCAGCACAGATCAACTCCGTAGCTAAGACACTCATCTCCAGAACAAAACGCTTAGCTGATGAACAACACCTAAAAACCGAACTACACACTCTCACTAATGTACTAACAGCCAACGGATTCCAAAGAAATAAGATTACCGAACTAATCCAAAAAGAAACCCCCACTAAAATCCAAGACAGAAAACAAGAAAACAGCAAAGGCCTCCTCCCATACATAAAAGGCACCACAGACAGAATCAGCAAGATCCTCAACAAATACAACATCAAGACAGCATTCTTCACAAACAGAAAAATATCCACCATCCTAAGAAACCCCAAAGCAAAATTGAGTTAGAAAATCAAGGAGTATATGAAATCCCATGCACCGCTTGTCCCACTACATACATCGGACAAACCAACAGAAGAATAAGTGCATGCATTGAAGAACATAAGAACTCAGTCAAAAAAGAGGAACCAACTTCTTCCCTGGTCCAACATCTTAAAGCCACAGGACATGAAATTGACTTTAAAAAGACAAAAAGGCCAAAACTGAACACTTTAATAACAGAATAATCAGAGAAGCCATCGAGATAGAAAAACGCCCACACAGCATGAACAAACGAGATGATACCTCCCACCTACCAGCCATTTGGAAACCCGCCCTTATTGACAAACGAGGCCCTAACACAAAGAATGACACCAGACCCACACTCACAAAAGCCACACAAGATGTCACCACAACATGTCCACACAAAAAGCAAACCCAAACCCACAATGATGATGAGGCACAACCACAAACCAGAAGCCAGACCACAGCTGCATCATTAGCCACTTTAAACCCCTCCAATCCATACATGAAGCAAACAGACACCCACCATGAAGATGAGGCACGACTACGAATGCAAAGCCAAACAACAGCAATGCAGCTCACCATCTCAAATTCCCCTGCAACTCAGACTAACCCGAGCACAACAAAGCCCCCACCCAAACAGAACACTCCCCCATCCAATCAAAGCACAGCCAACCCCCCATCCAATCAGAGCACAGCCAAGCCCCTAACCAATCAGAATACACCTCCACCCAATCAGAACACAGCCAAGCTCCCATCCAATCAGTTCATACCCCCACTAGCAGTTAAAAGGAAGAAACAACTACGATCACACATTGCTCCTAGAAGCAAGAAGCCAAAAACACCAGCCTGAAGATGACGAATGGGACTTCATCGAAACGTCGCCAAGACACTTCCAATTTGATGCAGGAGAAAACCCGAATAACTGGAGATCTACATATATAGAGAGATTTATAGAGATAGATAGATAGATAGATAGATAGATAGATAGATAGATAGATAGATAGATAGATAGATAGATAGGCAGGCAGGCAGGCAGGCAGGCAGGCAGGCAGGCAGGCAGGCAGGCAGGCAGACAGACAGACAGACAGACTGACAGACAGACTGACACAAATAGATAGATAATAATTTTCCCTTCTCGGAACTTATTTCAAATAACTAATTTCAAACTTTTGCCTTGGAGCCTGAAATCACGTAAAATTGGCGAGATGGAGGATAGGTTACCGAAGCCTCACAGAAAAGCTTTGCTGGGAGCTCACATTTGAACAGAAGTAGATGTTGGATGGATGGATGGATAGAGGGAGGGAGGGAGGGAGGGAGAGAGAGAGAGAGAGAGAGAGAGAGAGAGAGAGAGAAATGCTCAGGTAGTAAGTGAAAGGAGGGCCATGATAACTCAGGCATGAATAAAGAGCACAAGGAAAGAAGAGGTAATTAATTCACTAGAGTAGGAAGTTATTTTTTTAAAAAATCTAGGTTTTACATCTTCCAAAAAGTGAGAATGGGAATGAGTGCGTGTGTGCATGTATTTGTGTAGAATATTATTTTACCATAAAGTTGTAATATGGCTTTGAGGCAAGTACTTATTGTATTGTGCCTCCTGTTTCTTTGCTATAATACTTGAGAATAAAGCTTTCAAAGTTGACATCTCCATGGAAAGCATATGAGCATTCTCCTCATTACATTTTTCTCTTGCTATGCACAAAAAGCCATCAGATACATCTACTGTCAGGCTCAGTCCAGGAATGACATAGATCAAGCTAGCCAAAGTTCTTGCCAGACTAACCCTTTACTCCTCTCACCCTAATGAATATACCCTGGGGGATTCTAGGGAGTGGCTATCCTAACTCTCTTCTTTGGTCTCCTAGTTGTGTTGCCTCTTGCTTTGCTCCCCTCTTTGATGTATGCTCCCTCCTTCCTGGGAAACTGCTGCTTCATCTAATGGTTGGTAAAAACAAGGGAGAAAGACAAGTATGGTGCATGAAGTGTAAATAATTATGTGAGAATAAGCAGAGATCCAGTCCATAACACTGGATGTGCATCCTGAGTAGAAAAAAAAAGGTGAATCTCCTTTTTGATGATGCTTTTTTGAAGGGCAGAATGGATATGCTACAGATGTGAATTGATCCATTTCTGAAATCTGACGGGGGGGGGGGGGAAATGATGTCCAAATGTTTTCATGGATATTTTTCATTTCTGCCCATTTAACCATTCCACTATGAGGGTGATGGATATGTTAGACATATCCATCAGAATGTCAGAATTCATGTGTCTAAGGAAATATAGACTGCATTAAAATGTGATATCGTACAGCACAGCAATAAATGCTTAATGAGAGACTCTTATTTATGGATGGTATCTTTCAGTAGTGGTGTTGACATCTTTTTATTTGGAATCTAGCCAACATGAAACCATGGCTTCCTAGGTGGAAAAATGTATGTCTTTATCTTGGGGCCAAAATTTTGATTGCTGTTTCATTCTTTATTAGGCTTAATTGATGTAGCAAAATTGATTAGGAAGATATCCTAAGGCCCTATGGATTAGATTCAAATGTATGAATACATATCCTTTGCTCCAGGCTAAGACATCTGTCACATAACCCAGTTCTATTTATTTTGGTTGCATATTTGCTCAATATTAAACCAAGGCATATAGCTGAAGCTGATATTTAGTGAAATATTTTTTTCAACCTGATAAACTAAATCAAAGTATTATACTATTATCATTCCAATTTTTAGAGATCTCATGCGCCTTCATCATCAGAATCTCTAAAGGAAGCTGACTAGGAATAATGTTTATTCTATGAAACCAAAAAATATCATTAGAGTGAATCAATAGTTCTTATGTGGTTTGTCTGTAGCAGCAGAGGGAGCCATGGTCTTCTACCCTTGGTCTTATCTGTCCGCAAAAGTGTGTGACAACAACAAAACATTTCCTTCAGTCAATGCCCTGAAATGAATTAACTGAATGTGTCTTTCAAAAAATCATATTAGGATTCAACATACACCAAAATCATAAAAAAAGATGGCAAAATCCTGTTCTATTGCTTTGGCTGGGATGACTTTGTAAACCTATAGTCTGCTGGTAATTAAAAGAACTTGAATCTGAATCTGATCACTTCCATTTTCAGTCTATACTGATTGAACATGAGATTTTGGCAGGATGGGAGAGGGGTGCAACTGCACTAAAATTTTGCCAAGACAATCTGTGTTTGCTGATTTTTTAAAAAGTATCATGGCCTAAGCAAAATAGCTGTATATAAAAGCATGTTTCTGCCTACTTTGTGTTATGGAACTGAAAACTGGGTAGATTAGAAGAAATTTAAATGGAAGTGGAATACAGTAGGAAAGAAATAGTTAAGAACTGTGTGTGATAAAACAGAAAGAGAAAAGTTGCAGAAGGAGTGTGGACTGAAATAAAGAGTAAATAACCAGTGTGAAAGAAGTGCAATGGTGAATAGGGGTGGGGGTCATATAGTGAAATTGCAAAAAAAGGAAGTATGTTTTAGTACTAAAGCTGAGAGACCTGGAAACATAAGACATTTGCTTTGAGCTCTTTGGAAAAAAGCAGATTTGTAGGGTTGAATTTTAAAGATGTGAAGAATAAAATGTATACTTAGAACTACTAGATCTAGAAAAAACAGGGCTCAGCATCCACGGTGCATCAGAGAACAGAACAGATTATGGTCTTTCAGTCGCCTTTTTCCACATGTTGAGTTGATATGTAGGTAGCCCAATCTACATTTTAATTATCCATATGCTGAAACTGGTAAGTCTTTTATAAATCAGATTTCCTTTAAAGGGAATACAGTTCCACATGTAGAAGGCCCATATAATAAAATAAGAAGGCCCTAATATATATATATACACAGAAGTTTAAGTAATATGGCAAAGAGATCCTAATTAAGGGAAAATCCTTTTATTTGTACACGTGTTGAAGTTATTTTCATACATTTCATTTCAGAGAAGTTGAGAAATTAAAATCTCAAAACTTCAAAATTTCGGCTGAGAGGAGTAGGGATGCTTCTTATCTTATAGTAGAAAGAGTAGTAATTATTATTTATCGCCATGTTGCTAAGATAAATCAAAAGCTGTTTTAAATGCCAAATTGGGACATTCTAGCTTACTTATTCAGATATTATAGCAGCAAACACACAAGAGTAAACCAAGCCCCATGGTCATAATAATAAGGATTAATTCTATTTTTAGAACAACTATTTATTTTATTAAATTAAATAATTTAACAAATGTTAAAATACTATTAAATATTTCAGCACTGAAATTATTATTAAAGCCTTAAGTATTTGTTGCTAAATATAAGAAGACTCTAGAAGAATTTTTGTGGGTCCAAGTCCTACACCCTTCATGACATTTCTCAGCCAAAACTCATTAGATCACCTAAGAGAAAGTACCATCAATGGATGCTGCATCATTTTCTTTACCTTGTTGTGTTGATTGAATTGCTTGGGATATGGTAGCACCTGTCTGTTATGTTTTATAATATGTGGAGTGAGGTTTATCCAGATGTACATGATCTTTTTGTTTTCTTTTCATTTTTTTCTATCATTTTAAGTATATGCTGTTCAGAGTCAGGCAACCTCTAAATGTAATCATGAAATAAATAAAATTAATGAATAAGGCAAACATTTTATTAATAATATTTGAGCTTCTGGGAATCAAGAGAGGTGAACGGACATATTAAAATGGCATAAGCTTCTCTCATTCAGCAGGACCGTGTGATACTGAAAGCAAAACTGTGTGAGCTCCAACACACATTCAAGCATTTTCTTTTCTTTCAGAGCAACAAAAAATGTGGATTTGGGAAAACTAAAAAAGAGATAATCAGAATAATGCAAGAGCAGCATAGAAGTACTAAAGCAAAGAACAAACTTTTGTAAACCCCCCTCCAAAAAACCCCACCCCAGAATCTAGCAGTTCCCATTAATAGGCTTCAACAACTGCAGAGATAACTACGGATAAATGAGAATTTTAGTTTTATGGGGACTGAGAAATAGATTGTTTCTTTTCAAATTCACAAGAATGTAGGTAGTGGCTTGGGAGTCAGTTGTATTATAACTTAATTGTGTGAGTCATTTTGAATTTAAGCATGTTTAGCTGGATGGGAATAAGTAATGGCAAACTTTAATCACACCCATTTAATGTAATTGAAGTGCTCTAAGGTGCCAGTTGAAATGCTGTGCTATTGGCTGTAGTCAAAATGGAACAAAAATCTCATACTCGTAGTTTAATACTTTCCCTAGCCATTGAGAGCTGTGAATCAGAAATCTCAGTTACCAAAAGACATACAGATCTACTTTAATGACACAGACTGTCCTTTAGGATATTCTTTACAAATATAGAAAATAAAATGTAACCTATTTTAAACAGGCCCCTTGTCAGTTAACAGGAGTGCTAAATTACCACCAGCCTGTCAAATACTTAGGAACCAAGGGCTTGGCATCCCAAGGAAACAATAACCAATCACCAGCCATCGACTCATCAATAAACCAATAAGAAGGCACCACATAAATACAAAACAGCCCAAAGCACATATTCCAGTAGAGAAATTCCCTGAAGATGGGATTCAGCATGAGTCCAAAAGCTTGGAAGACTAAAATTCTGGTTCTGACCCTAATTTAATTTTGAAACTTATTTTTTTATAATGTTTCATTTTTAGAAAAGAACTTTAAAATAAATCACGAAAAAGGACATAAATGGGTCATATACTAAACAATTAGAAAACTAAAAATATAATGTGTCTTATCAATGATGGGCAATGACTAATAAACTCCCTGAACTAGGATTTAACTCCCTGAACTAGGATTATCTTTAATTTACCCTTCATTCTTGGTTTGACTAGCCCAGCTTTTATCCAAAGTCAATACATACCCATCAGACCATATCCTTGAAATATAAGCAACATTATGTACAGTACAAAAAAGAAATAAGAAATAGTAGGCCAAAAATTTAAAGGCGCGGATAAGAAAAACTAATGAAAATATAACTAAGATTATTGTACATCAAGATTATTCTCTCCATATCTTTCTACCCTTGAAAACTAATCACCACTTCATACTTTGCCTTGTTCATTGAACTTTTTAACTGTTATTGAAAAATCACTTCCATTCAGCTATGACTTTCTGAGTCATTCCTTCCCTCTTGACCCATTCACTCTTTGACCATACACTGTATTTGTTTTGTAATTCAATTCTCAGATGTTTTATTTGTATAACCAAGCTTCCTCAATGTGCTTCCTTCGTAGTAGTCATAAAATTTTTATTCAGTTTACATCCTTCAACAACCATTTATTCTTGACCTACATTTTTTTTGAACTTCCAGATAAGTAACACATTAATAACCCATTTCTAATGAATTCAATTTAATTTATATATTATCCTGTGAACCAGCTCTTACTACCATATAACAAACTGAAGCATGCTATTATACATAGCTAGATTGATTTTGTTGGCAAACAGTCTTTCCCTTGAAAAAGCCACATACTATCTACTGTATTACTATACTTTATTATATCTTGGATTCACTTGTTCCATTTTTTCCTGTCATTAATTAATACATTAATTTTCAGATACAAATACCTGTATCATACTATCTTATAATGAAAAAAATGGAATTTTCAGTCAGTGATACAGCATCAACTGCATATAAACTCCAACCAATTTTCTACCATCGCCACAAATATATATTTATTTATATTAAGCAGTCCAAGAAGACATGAAACATACTTGTCTTATTTTATGCTCAATCTTTAAACATTAGCTAGAAATACTTTTATTTTCACACATGCTTTATTTCCATCATATACTACCCTTACTACATTCCTTAACCAACCTTAAATTCCCTTTTCATAATTCAAATTTATTCACTTTATCATATAGTCTTTTGATTAACAAAGCAAAAATAAACTGTTTTAGATGTATGTATTTTTGGAAGACCTCTGAAGAGCAAAGAGCTGTACCTTCTGCCCAATAGAAAGGTACACAGCACCACACTTTTCAAATTTGGCTCATTGTTACCTCTCATACCATTTTGATCAAAATTCTACCAAATATCTGCCCAAGGCAAACTAAACAAGTGAATTTCCTGTGTTTTTTTTAATTCCCTCCTGCTACTTTCCCTCTTTCTAAGAGAGTAATAACATTATTGCAGTCATCAGTCATAACACACAACTTAAACAAGTGATTCAGCAATTCTATAAGTATAGGCAAACTGTATCTATATTGCAATATTTCTCCAATTACACTGTTTATACCTGTAGCTTTGGTATTTTTCAATATTTATATTTCCTTTTCATCAGATTTTTTATTCAACAATAACCTTTCAGCATTAATTTCATTTCCACTCTGCCACATATCATTTCCATAGAGATCTCTAAAATCCTCCTTCTTGGATTCACCTACTTCATTTTCTTTCTCTCTATATTCATTTGTTCATTTGTTCGTTCATTCATTCCCTTCCACCATCTCTTCCATTTCATCATTCCACCATGCATCTTTTTTCATACTTGGGTGACATTATTTCTATTTTGTTCCAAGCAAAATCCTCTTTTGTTACATTTACTTTAATTTCTGTTCAATGATTAATCTACCTTTTCATACTTTTTCATACAGGATCCAGATGTTCTGTACCTATTGGTGTTCCACTTTTACTCTCTTTTGTTTTACTTCATTCCTTTTCTTCTAAGTCCATTCCCTCCCCCAAGATCCATTCTAGACATTGCCAAAAAAAAGTCTGTCCCACATTCAAAATCCCACACCGCCCCTCTATTCCTCCCAAATTTCCTCAATCTTTTATCATAAACAATTACATCAGTCATAATTTTTGATTTATTCCTTTTCAGTCTGTATGTCTGAATAGACTTATGCTTCAATCACATATTTAAAATAAATAGAATAATTGTTCTGATAGGTATTTCTAAGGTATCTGTAATTACTCTCATACTGCATTTCAAATGTTATAGTTAGTGTAGATCACAACATGACTTTTTTGTATTAAATCAGGAAGGAAGTTAAGCAATTAAAGAAGCAATTGATGTTTGAGAAAGAGCTTCAAGTGAAAGGTGTTGCTGAATTAAAGAATTATTTGGAAGAGAACAAAGATGAAAAACCCCAAGAATGTGAGATAACAGTAATGAAGAGGAAGTGATTGAATCAGAAATGGATTTTCAGAAAGAAAGCAATAAGTTCCAAGCATTCCTGATACAAAAAAGGAAGTTGAAGTCAGCTACATTTTAAGAATACTGTGAAGATATTTTATACTTGTGATTTTATCATGTGGGATGAATAACTTTAAATAACATTTCTGAACTGTTATGGTCAGTGATTACTTCAGTGGTCCATTACTATTGTTTATAATTATGGAGATGCTCCAAAGCTTGAGCATCTTTCAGAAGTGTTGAAATGTCTCTTTTCTTATTCCAGTCTTAAAAAATTGTCCATTGTTTAACGCAGCTTTCCCCAACATGTTCTCTTCTTGGACCAATTCTCTGTAATGATACTGGTGGAAATTATAGAAGGTAAGGACCAGGAAGATTACAGATTTGAAAAGGCTGATTAAAGGATTTATCTAGGAATTTTTCTTATAGTTGTTTATTTATCATGAGTTAGTAGGTTGATTCATTCTTCAAAATATGATTATTTTTCTCTGTTTTCAATAAAATGAAATAGGTCCAGATCAGCAATAATCAAATAATTAGCTTTTACAGAAGAAAATCCTCCCCATCCCTGAGTAAATATAACTTGCAGATAAAAGTGAGATGAAAATTGCTAGAGAAATACCAATATCTTGAGCAAGAATTCTAAAGCATGGACACCATGCTTCAAAAGTGAAAGTGGAACACTTTTTTTTTTTTGCTGTACCAATTAGTAATAGCAGACATGCCCTACATACTGTTTGTGTGACATTTCTGTAAGTGCCTTTTCCACTCAGAAATTACTTCTACAATTTCAACTCAAATTCAGTCTTAGTAATAAATCCCCTTATGAAGAATGCAAATAATCTAGTTTACAGGTTAGCTGATGTGGGCTTTAGTTTCTTGCTTGGACTGGTGCAAAGTAGAATTTGAAGTGATGAGTGTTAACATCCTTCTAGCAATTCTAAGATTCTCTGTGCAATAGCACAGTTTTCTGTAAGACCTTGTGACCTTTGTGCCTTTCGCAAAATTGGCCTAACAAAAACACAATGCTGTTTTATTACCCACATAAAATACTTACTGATAATCCTTATCTACATTAAATAATTACACTATAATTACAGTAGGTAAAGCAAGAGATAAAGCACCACCTAGTGGGTAAAATTTTCGTCCTTGTTGCTCCCTTCATTTAAAAATCTCATTGTTCCTCAAAATCTACATTTGCTTGAACTGAATTTATTGCTACCATATTAGCACCTACTGGACAACTACTAGTAGCTAACCTTCAAAATATGAATAGGATTCTTCTTTTAAACTGTCCTAACAAAACACTGGGAAGCAATATTTCAGATCATGTATTAGAAGAGATAGTGTGGTATCATAGTTAGGATTTTGGTTTAACGCTTAGGGAAACCCAGGTTCAAGTGTACTTTTAGTCATAGACATTTTGGGACAGTCACTTCCTCTCAGCCCAACCTACCTCATAGGGCATTAATAGTAAAATTAAAAAAAAAGACTGTGGCAAAGAAAAGCAAAGATAGGTGCCTTGGGTGCAATTCCCAAGCATCTAGAGCGGAGGTCCCCAACCCCCAGTTGGTGGATCGGTACCGGGCCATGTCATGCCAGCAACTGCACAAACAAGCAAAGCCTCATCTGCGGGATGTAGGCAACACACAAAACCATGCCCCCTCCAGTCCACGGAAAAACCTTTCTCCATGGAACCGGTCCCTAATGCCTAAAAGGTTGGGGACCTCTGATCTAGAGCACAACTTAAACACTATCAGCAGTGACAAAATCATCACCAGTCAATTGCAAAAGGCAGCTTTACTTGGACCAGTTTACATTCTGCACCAATATCTGTAACAATAGATCAAACAACAACAACATCTACCTATCCCAGGTCCTTGGGAAGGACTTTATAAAAGGAAAAAATGCCAATTCCAATCTGAACATTTGGCTGTCTTTGTGATACCATAGTAGCAATAATAATTTATTAAACTTGTATGCCATCTGACTCTCAATGATTCTCACTATTCCACTCAGAACAAATAAAGAAATTATAATAAAAGCAATAAAACATAAAAGATTAAAGCTTTTAAAAAAATTCAATAAATACTAATTATGAAATGTATTATCTTGATATTATTGATATGATGTGTTAAGAATTGCATGACTCTATTAAAAATGTGAAGAACCTTTTATCTATCTTTATCTTGATAGATTTACCTGATACTGAAAAGTTTAAACAACTGGTCAGCTTTTGGGTTTTTTTTAAAGAAGTATAATCCCATTTTTTTAAAAGCATGCTGGACTCTGCTTTTAAAATGTCTTCAGTATTAACTTCTAGATCATGATAGAAACAGGAATCATAGTTGGAGTATTGTTAGTGGCTGGCAGAGCAGCGGTTAATTTCCCAGAAGGAACTGACTCTCGCTGATCCTTCACATTTGACAAAACGGAGAAGATGACTTCACAGAGGAAGAGGGGAAAAATGAAAAAGAAACTAGGAGGACTTGCTTAGGAACATCCAATAATAAGTCCAGATGAACTGCCCCCAACCATCTGTCTTGGTAGTCACATGCTATAAAGCCAGGGGTTTATTTAAGGAAGCAATTAGTAACTTAATTAGATGGGCTGATACATTGATTTCCCTTGGAATTTTGTGCACATGACATTCCTTGTTCTCCATAGATTTCTTTTTTTCCCATAAACTTTTTATTTTTATTTATTTGTATCCCACCTTTATTATTTTTATGAATATATCAAGGCAGCAAACATATTTTACACACCTTTCTTCTCCTATTTTTCCCACAATCACCATGCTGTGAGGTGAGTTGAGCTGAGAAAGACTGACTGGCTCAAGGTCACCCAGCTGGTTTTCATGCCTAAGGCAGGACTAAAACTCTCGGTCTGCCAGTTTCTAGATTGTACCCTTAACCATTTGGCTTCCTTAGATTCAAAAAGGACCCTCTTGTGAAAATCTCTCTATCATTCAAGAGAGCATGCTTGTACAGAAATTCAATATTTCAGGCAGTGGTGGATTCAAATATGTGAACAACCGGTTTTCTGTGTGAATGCCACTTCCAGAAGTCCATTCTGGACCTGGGCAATAAAAAATTATCTACCGGTTCTGCTGAACTGGCTGAATCCCACCACTGATTTCAGGAGTCATTAAGATTTGTAACATTCTGTATTTCTGGGCTTTGGGTAGGAAGATCTAAAGCTCCTTCCTTTCCCTATTCCTGGAGCTGGTCTGAAGAGAGAAATCCTGGATAGAAAATGACATTGCAACCTATCATAGTGACCTTTTACCAAAGAACCCTGGGAAGGATTGGTGTGCCAGAAAGGTTTTAAACTATCCGCTCCCTGATTTATAATAACAGGTTTCAACATTAGTATATTTTTATGCATAATAAACTGATTTGTAACTGAAGTACAGATGACATTCAGTTTCATTTCTGCTTTCCACCGAATTTTGTAACCTTAATTGTCTTCTGGGTATTTGATTAGGGTTAGTAATGGATTAAATAACATTGAATAAACTGAAATTCAAGAAAGTCAAAATGTACATATACATATGTATGTATATTTAACCTATGCTACTTCCATTTATTTCAGGGAGATTAGCTCAGGAAAATCCTCCAGCTCATTTGAGTCTCACAGTAACTGCTTGAACATGGATCAAGTTTCCATTTGATGTAACATTTACCAGAAATGGGAACAAAATACAAGACAAAGATTACTGCCTGCATCTCTCTTTTTGCCTTGATTTCAAGAGTTTCCCTATCTGTGTGGAACCAGGCTAAGTCTTTACACAGTTGGGATAATATCATCTTATAAATTACGAACATCTGGTGGTGTGAGGTAAAAAGAAAAAAGAACAAACCCTCAATTGAATCTCCAGTATTACTTCTGCATCAGTTCTTTGCAATTCAGTCTCTGCATTATCAAAATGAAAATAACATGAGCCAAGGGTAAAATTTATCAGAGGAAGTCTGAGACAGTAAGGATTAACACAGGATTTCAGTGTGATTGGAACTCCTTGGAAGTGATAAGTTCCTCTGCCTTCATTGGATTGTGCTTTGTTCCCTTCAGATCAACATGCAGAATGAGACAAATAACTTGTGACCCTTCTCAATCCTTCTCCACCAGCTGCCACTGTAAGCTACTATTTGTCCATTCTTCAAATATATAGACCACATCCTAGAAGAGCAAAAAAAGCTAACTGCTTGACACTGCAATAAATTTATTGACACTGCAATAAATTAGGGCATGGTTGCTTAATCCAGCTAGGATTTTCTTCCATGGGGTGGGAATTTGATTTTCAATTGAATTAAAGAATGAAGATAATCAGTACACAATATCATTAAATATATCATATGACTCAATAGTGTAAATTTTGGCAAATGAAGAAAGGAGTCTAGGTTTCTAGAAAACTAATCATGGTGCTTGTAAAACTTAGATATCTCTGAAAAACTTCTCTGATAAATCTTTTTGGAAATATTGATAGTTTTCTTTAGGTGATTTAGTGTCTCATTTTGAAAGTAATGTGACAATTAAGCCATTATATTTATACAGTAGCTATATTCACTTACCCTCTTAGATACAAGCTCCCATTTCATCAAATTTCAGACTAATCTTGAGAAGACTTACTATTTTGCCATCTAAACATCAGCAATAGTCACACTCATCCTGATCCAGTAGAAATCCAAGTATATATCTCTAGCCTACAAAAAAAGTCCCAGCTGTAACGATTGGGCCACTACCATCTGGGGATTGAATCTGATTTTTCTGGTAAATCAAAGCTATATCAAGAACAAACTGGCATCCTGTAACCTGGAGAATGAACTACTTAGATCAGAGGTGTCAAACTGCCAGCCAGCGGGTCAGATGCATCATAGCAAAATCGCATCTACCCCATTGCCAGCAATGGCAAAAAAGTCACGATACATCGCAACATGTCACGTGATATTGTGAGTTTGACACCCCGACTTAGATGAATGTGAAAGGGTAATGAAAGGTATCACTTCTTCTATGGCCAATGATACATTTTTCTTTCTATTTTTTTAGATTCCTATCAATTCTGATATTTTTTTCAACATCACTGACAGCCAATTCACATAGTGTTTTTTTTATTACAGACAAATTTCTGATGCTTGTTCTGTAGCAATAGCTTCATTGGATTTCATTCCTATGAATGGGTTTACTAGGGAATCCATTGGTCTCTTGCTGTCCAGCTGATTGAAGGACAGCTTCAGCACTTATAAGGTCAGGTTATGCTAACCCACTTTCAGTAGCTTTGCAATGCCACACTTGTTAATATTGGGAGTTTTAGGAGCTGGAAGATCCTTAGTATCTATGAACTCCAGAATCACTAGATATATTCACCACTCTGAACAATAAAGTTTATGTCAACTCAATTTGTTATAACAAATATTCTTATTTTTTCCTACAACTTTAATGAATGGATCTAATGAATGCTTTTAGCTGATTAAAAGAATTGTTATCTGCTGATTACTCTGCTTTTTAATTACTTGATTTAATGTACCTGCATATTAACAAAGGTTCCATTGCATTTTTAAATATTGGGAAAACTATAAAAGAAAAGAATTTGTTTTTAAAGCTGCTATAAATCTGTGGTGATGAAATAAATAAAAACAATAGAATATAAATCAGCTGGTAAGAAATATGCCAAGGTTAAAATATCTTCAACAATTAAAATGTATTATTAACTGTAATTTAGGCATTCTAATTCACATTTATCAGGGCTATTCATTATTGACAGTGCTATTCAGAATATGATTGAAGCACTGGGTTATGTAAGACAAGATAATATTATAATAATTACTTATTAATTATTATTTTAATAGGTGTTATTAAATCAGCCTTTCTACCATAGCTCCTGCCCTCTGGAACATCTTGCCCTCCTGAAGTCAGATCCACTCCCACCATTTTGGCCTTCTGAATGGCCTTGAAGACATGGCAATGCCAACTAGGCTGGGGCCCCAAAGGAGGTGTGGCATATTGCAGGTGGCTAACGGAGAAGAGAAGACCTCCCCCCTGTTTACCATTTCCTCTCTCCCTTTCCATCCACTTCATTTTGTTTTAATTGAATTTTTAAATTTAATATCTTTGTTTATTGTTTTAATATTTTATATGGTATTTTATTCAATATCTGTAAGCCGTGTAGTTGCCTTGGCAAGATGGGTAATATACATTTGACAAAAATAGAATAATAAGTAATAACTCAATAACTCAAGCATTATATTTCATCCAAAAAACACAAAAACAGTGTGCTTGTGTAAATGTTAACTAGTAAACCTATATTGTTTATGAATTTTACTCAAATTTTACTGGTAGAGAAAAATAAATCTTTATAAAATGAAATGCAGGAGGGAAAGATAGTTGCAATTACTTGGGTAATAGTGTCCATTCATAAAATATTGATAGAGTATGGCACACACTTCTTTGCATTTGTGAATAGTTTAATAAATATAATAACAATGTGACTTGTCTGTTTTTACTTCACAAAGGAAATAGTTATAGTTAATTTTATTGTCTCAGATTTATTTACATTATCCATTTGCTACAAATAAATATGTTTTCTTTTCACTCTGCTCACATTGCCAAATGGCAAAGCTGATGCCTAAAAAGCAAAAGTAGAAAGGACAGATTTAAAAGACACATGAAAATGATAAGGAAGCCATAAGTCTATAAAGTAAAGCAGCCTGAACAGGTCAGTTTGTGACATTTATACCTTTGTTGAGCTCATTGTTAATGATATTTGGAGCTGGCCCTAGGGACTAGCTATTAACAAAGCTGTAAAGATAATGGATATCCTTTTCATGACGTCTCCCCCTCTTTTCCCTTTAACTAAGGTTAAAGATGACTGCCTTATTATGCAGGCAATTGAGAATTATCTCCCTGCAAAAACAAATGCTAAGAGGTGGCAATAGGAAACTATTGGGGGCAGTAGGAAACTACAGTAATGAAAAGAGAAAAAAAAAAAACAAGAAGAGGGGAAAAAAACTGTAGATGGTGAAATTGAGCTGCAGTTTCCCATGGTGAAAGCAGTCATGTCCTGGCAAATATTTTACCCATATGTCACGAACTGTTTGATCTACATTGGAGAGTGTGGGGGAGCTGGAAGAGCAGAGTAGTGGTAGTGGGAGCGAAGTTTCATAAATGCATACACAAAAACTATGTTGCACAAAGGTTAAAGGGTTGGCTTAAGGCAACATCTGCAAGGAAATTCAAAGTGAAGGCTGAAAGTTTCTCCTTTAATTGCTGCACTGTGCTTGGCCACAGCAGTTGACAGGGCCTTCAAAAAGGTTCATGTCTGGAAAAGTTTGGGAGGAAAATAAAGTAAATAAGCACATGTTAACATACTTGACTATTCCGATTTCTACAGATGGGATAGCTGTCAACCATTTATTTTGAGATAGGTTGTCTTGCTTTTAACCTACTATAAACAATCAGTGAAACAGTGAGACTTATTACTGGAAACATTTTCAGGTCATCTGAGAGAAATAACCCCAACATACAATTTGTTGCACATTGACTTTCAATTGTTAATTGATTATTGATTAATTTAGAAATGATGTAATATTCATATCAATGAATGAACACATAAATCATTTGCAGCAATTTTATCCAGAAAAGTAATCCATTTTTAAAAGCTGAAATTTTACACTCTATATACTTCATGCTACTTCTTTTTGAGATTACCAATATTGTAAAGATTTTAAATCAAAGACATCAGATAAGAATTTTTTAAAAAGCAAAAATTTAAAACTAATTTACATCAACATCTTTCACTAAGCCTCTCCCTAGTTTTCAATCCTACATTACAAACCAATATGTCTCCACTATATCCATCCAGGTAGTCCTCAACTTACAACAGTTCATTTGGTGACCATTCAAAGTTACAGTGGCACTGAAAAAAGTGACAATTTTTCACACTTACGACTGTTGTGGCATCCCCATGGTCACGTGATCAAAATTCAGATGCTTGGCAACTGACATATATTTATGATGGTTGCAGTGTCCTGGAGTCATGTGATCACCTTCTACGAACTTCTGACAAGCAAAGTCCATGAGGAAACCAGATTAATTAACATCCATGTTACTAACTTAACAATTGAAGTGATTCACTTAACAACTGTGGCAAGAAAGGTCGTAAAAAATCACTTAAATCTCTAACTTAGCAACAGAAATTTGAGGGTCAATTGTGGTTGAAAGTCGAGGACTACCAATACACAACTTCATACGTTACCTTTTGTTCTTTGAATGTTATTTCTTTCTTTATTTCATCAACCCAATCCAGCCATGATTTTCTCAGTCTAGACATTTCTATGAGTCCATTCACTCTTCCTTTATGTTTATTTTACAAATATGATGCCTTGATTCCCATTCTTTCTCTCAATGTGACCAATCCAACATACTCAACATACTCTTTTTCTTTTCACATTCGCATTTAGCCATATTCATTCAGCACCTATTCATTCTTAACCCTATCTTTCTCTAGATATGCTGCTACTATATGAATCAAAACAGAAATGAATATTGCAAAAATTATAATCCTTAAAGTATCTATCATCTCTGTGTCTCTCTCTCTCTCACACACACACACCCCCCTATCTCAAGCATTGTTTCAATTACATGGGTATTTCAGTTAACCTAGGCATCCAATTTACTCTTAGGTCTCTTCTGATATACCAAACTCTAATTTCCATATAATAGAATGGGCACATACGCAAAGCTCTTTTTGCTTCCACTTGACATTCTTCATAACATGCCATATAATGTCACTAGTTTTATCAGTGTTTGTATGTCTTAAAACTATTTCCCTATATTTAGTAAATAGTCTACCAAGATATATAATAAATCTACATGCTGGCAATCTATTTTTGCCACTTATATAAAATAATCTGCAGTGGATGTGTATATGTAATTACGATAAAAAGAGGTTTTGTGCATGTCAGAGTTGTTATAATTGTTAAGCATTAACTGCTAGTTGTAATTATTGATTTTATTTGATTCTCTAGTTTGTCTTTAATATACGGTATGTTTTAAAAATGTTTTATTAATTCTATCAACACTTTAAAAGCTGTTTAAAAAGATGTGTTTTAAGTGAGTGTCTTTCAAATTTGCAGAGAATTCATGCTGAAGAGCTGGAACAGGTACAGAAAAGTTTCAAATCCAAATCTCGACCAAATGAAATCACAACAAATATAGGCAAGCTTCGTTGGATGATCTCAGCAACAATAGAGATATATTTAAACAGATATGTTTTCTCAAATAGTAGAGATCTAGGTGAGCAGGATTTAAATGTAACTTTGAATTTTGTACAGAAATTGTACCAGCGAGTACAGTATTTTAAGCAAAGATGTAATATAGGTTTGTTTTGAATTCTATCAAGTCTTTGTCTGGAATCAATTTTAATTTAATATGTCTCACCAAGAGCATTACTGACTGTAGTTAGGAATTCTGCAGACCATATCACTTTTTTGAAGATGTCACAGAGAAAAAGATTTTGGCATTATCACCATACTGACAAATCTCCTGATGATTTCTCTGAATGGTTTTATTAAGCTATTGAAAACTTGTTGGAGACAAAAGGGAGCTCTCCACACCATGCTCCTTAGCTTGATCTCATCAGATGCTACCAGATACTTCACATGGCATGGCTAGATAAGAATCTTTACTGCATCCTCTAAATTGAAGCAATTTAAAGCATTTGATCACCTCAGTCAACATGGATTGCTATCTAAATGCTATCTAAAACCTAGATGAATAGCCATTTTAATTGGGTTCTTAGTATGTTAGTAAGTTTCACACCCATTTTAATTGTTTATACTGTATGTTTTTAGTTTTCATTTCAATTACAGTTTTCAGGAGTTATGTGCTGCTTAGAGTTCATTAATTTGAGAAGTCTATAAAGTGCTATAAATAAATATCTACTGATGTTTAAATGCAGCTCCTCTTTTTGACACCTTCACTATGCCTTAATAGGCCTCCTGTCTTGCATTTCTCAGGCTTGGGGATAAGTGGCAGTTGGCTGTTGAAATAATTGACGTTTCTATCCTGAGAACTTCAGATCCAGTGCAACTCCCATACTGAAAGAAAATACTCATATTTTCTCTTCACTTGTTCTCCATTTTTTTTTATATATTCTAATCACTAGGTTAATGTTTTATACCATAAGTGTTTTACTCAGATTTATAGAATAATATAGGTTCCTTACTTGATGCTCAGGTTACAATACCTACGTAGAAGGAATTGGATTCAAATACTCTTGTTCCATCTGCAGAGGAAATGGCATTCAGTGGGACACTCCAAGTGAAAGAAGGGACAAGAATGGCAATTTTTGCAAGCCTCCATTATTATCTCCCATGGTATTTTGCAGGTTCCACCTAGTGTTTTTCTTTCATAGAGATTGACTTGACTTAAAACCGATATTAAAAAAGAAGTCATGCCACTTGCTAAGTAAGTCATCACATGATTGACCCAATTTTAATAGCAGTTTTGGAGATGGTCATTAAATGAATCCATTATCCACAATGGCTGTTTTTTTCTGGAAACTAGAAGGAAATACACAGCAAAAATATTATAAATCACAGTCACGTGACCATGGGACACTGCAAATGGCCATAAATGCGGGCTACATGCCAAGCTCCCAAAATATAATCACATGACTATGGCAGGAAGGTGATCATCAGAACATCCAATTCAAGTTTAAGTATGTTTTTTGTGGTCTTCATAATTTAGAGCAGTTACTGAGTTACCGGTTGTAAGTTGAGGATCCCTTCTATTTATGGAATTCCATTAATTGTATGAGACGATCCAACCTTGTGAAAGGAATTAAACTGAAATAATTTTACATTAATCAGATACCATTCAAGCACCTACTGCACGATGCTAACTTTTATAGTGATAATTTCAGACTACATTTAACAAAACTGACCTGTCTTGATAAAATTATATGTAAGGGTATAGGTCTATACATATGTTGTATATAGTATGTTTAAATGTGTGTTATGTATGTGTACACTTCAAGAGCAAGCAACTACATTTCATTTTTAATGTGTGCCATTGTGCCCACAGTAAAAAAAATGACAATAAAGGTTATCTATCTATCTATGTAAAATTAGGATTTTTTTTGGAGTAAGGTATGTTTTTTTTACTAAGATCCTGTTTTCAATTATATTAGTAATAAAGAGGCAAATATCCCTTAAATAAGAGATTTCTATGGGTCCCAATCTTTTTTATGCAACCTCTTCTATAGAGGGATAGCTGTCATTTATAGGAAATGGGGAGCTTCCTATTAATCATCTCCATGGTGGAGCTGCTATGAGACCATGATATGGTAATAACCAATACGATTGCTAAAAGAGAAGATCAGTCATGCAATGCTGACACACAAGTGCAGTTGATGTGAAGAAAGGCAAAAGATAAGATTTGATGAGAGAGAGAAACTTTGGAGCTATTGAGAAGCTATCTTTTTTCCTGGGAAGAGAACAGGAAGGCCAAGATACTGAAGAGGTAGTAAATTGTCGGTCAAAAGATCAAGGGCAGAGTAAGGAGTCCTAATGTCACATTACTGAGAAAAAAATACTTCGTGAGATCTCATACTAGAGCTGAAGATAATCTATTATGGAAAGTTTGCATATCAATAATTTACATAAATAAGTCTAACAAAATATATGGTTATTTATTAATTCTTGAACATTCACTGAATGCATGGAGACAGATTATAAAATCATATTTGTCCACCAGCCTCTAAAATTTAGCAACAAATTTGAACTTATTCTTTATATGCAGTATACAAATATATAGTCATAGAATCTATATGCGCATTTGGGACTCTATATGCATATTTAATTAAATAGGAAAATATAGCCATTACTTAGATTTTGATAATGAAGGCAGTATCATCATCTTCTAGGTTTTTACATCTTTCTGTCTGTCCCTCCATCCCTCTCTCCATCCATCCATCCATTCATCTATCCATCCATCCATCCATCTCCCTCCCTCCCTCCCTCCCTCCCTCCCTCCCTCCCTCCCTCCCTCCCTCCCTCAGAATTCAAATTAAAGACATTCTTTGTTTAATTTAGATTACAAATTGAATAAATTAAATTTAAATGCCACGGTACTGAACATGACACCAAGCTTACATTTCCTGCCTCCCTCCTCTCTCATATACACATGTACAGAGATACAGTTAGAGAAAGAAGAGATAACATATATTACTCATCTTTCATTCTGCAATTATAAGCAACCTTGAACATCCTTTAGGTTTAATTTGCAATAATCTCTGTGATGTTGGTATCATGGTGCATATATTCCAACAATTTAGGATTATTGCTGATGATGGATGGCATCATGTTCCTTTTGTGGGGCTTAATTCTCTGAGAAATTTCCATCCAGTGTCTTAAATCTATCCATAATTTAGTTGAGTGAAGTGTAAATAATAATTCAGAGAAGATTACATGCAACCACTTCTATTTTCTATAGTAAATCTGCCTGGTTTTGTCTTTTGCTGATCATCACCATTTCATACTAAAAGAGAGAAAACAGAGCTTTGACTTACCATACTGCTTGCCATTTCAAGCCTTGAATTAATGAAGCTAATTAATTACTCTTTGCCTCCCATGTTAACCTTAATTCTTGAAACAAGAAACTACAGGATACTTGTTCTAGGACAATTGTTGGACATCTTTCCTTCTGCAATTATCATAAGCATCTGGAAAATGTTTTAGGCTTAATTTGCAAGAGAGTCTCTGTGATGTTGGCTTGATGACCCACATATTCTAACAACTTAGAGTAATTGCTGATGTGGTTTCCTAAGTAACTACTTTGTGGTTTAATGCCTAAACCATGGTATTTTTGATGAGGTGCAAAAGAAGAAGAAAAATTGTTTAGAAGCCATCTAAATTAAATTAAGGAGATGGGTAGATAAAATGTTTTACTCCTAAGGTCTGGATCTCATCTGCCTGAGGTCAGAGGTGGGAACTTTAAACAGACTTCTGTGATGACAGCTAGGAATTTGGTTCACCTACACTTGGTGACTATTAAATGTTACTCCAAAGTCATTCTCCAAATGACAAGTATGGGTTACCTGAAGCAGTCTTTGAAATCATGACAATATTTAGACAAATTGAGATAAAATACTAGATAGAGTAAGATTGCTATTTCTGGATTTGTAAAAATCTAGGCAACCACAACATAGTACCAAATGATACATATAGCTTTTCTGCTGTCTTTCCAAGGGAGATGTATTGTAGGTGAAAGAAACAGTGGGTAGATTCCATGTTCACACAACATACTAAGTTAAAGTGTTTGATTTTGGCTTAGGTCATTATACAGAAACTTGCCATTATGGCTTGAAAACTATGGCTTCTGAAAGTAGATACAATACTTTCTATTCAAGATGTTTTCATGTAAATGTGTCCTTTGGTTCATACTTCTTTGATGGTTCAATTTCAAAATATTTTTTTTATTATTGGGACTCTTCCTGGAATACCAAAATTCAAGAATAGTATAGACTGCTTCAGATATTTAAAAGAGGCAATCTTTGGCCAGATGCCCTCAAGAAGCTTAATCATTTTCATACTGTAGCCACTTCAACCAATTGCTTGTCATTTTTCACTGGCCTACCCGCAGAGATGTCCAGAGGATAGTGGAAAGACATATACTGTATTCCATCTCTTCTGCTTAGTGTCTGTTAACTTCCTTGAAGAATATGACATTCCATCTTGAGCAATCCCAATGTATACTAATCTGTATAGTACATCTAGTCATTCACACCATACAGATCAACCATCATAGATTAATATGATTCTCTTCCTATAATGTCTTCTAATATTAACCTATTGAGATTATGGGGATGGTCATTCTTTATTAGTCTCCCTTCAGTCACATAAAGCAGAATTCTTTCCATGAGCTATCTCCCCTTTATTAGCCCATCCTGAAAGATTTGCCATTCTAATTCTGTTGGAGTAACAAAGATAGCAAGCACAGGGCAACATTCCCATAAGGTTGTTCTCTTTTCAAGAAGAATTAGAATTTATCTCAAAAGCTAAAAGGACAGAGTAGAATGATTTAAAGCAGAAGTCTTCAACCTTTGCTGTAAACAAAGTCACCCTAGCCAAGAAACAAGTGAGGAACCTTCCAACTACAATTAAACAAAAACAAACAAAATCTAATCCAAACACAAGGACAAATGAATCAGTGGAAAAATTAAAGAGCATGGTGTGCTTGGAGATAGACAAGAGTAGGGTGGTATATTGGCAAAGAAAGGCAATGGCCAGCTCTGATAATAAACACCACTGTGGGAGTATAAGGTATAAGATTAGGATATTTTGAGAGAGAGAGAGCTGAGTCCCTGTTCAATGACCTGATTCCAAAGAAGTTCATAAAGGTGACAGAAATTTGCTGGGGAAAGCTTGCATTTCAGTTAATAACCGCACTTCCTCTATTTTACTGTTTAAGAGCTGAAAATTCCTAAACCTCAGGAGATAACACCCCTGGCTAGAAAAGCTATAGATGAGTCTGGCAGAGAAGGGAATGAAGTTAACAATTACAAATGTATTCTTTTGTAGACTCCTATGTAAGCAGAAGGATTAGAGAGGTTTCTTTCCTAACTTCTGTCCCTTATCCTGTTTACTAACAGGTAAGCACTCTATGGAAACTCAGGAGATCATTTATTCACCCATCAGTTAATCATAAGTTTTGTGCATTAAGCAGGTTAAAACGAACATTTCAGAAAATGATTAGCTCTCAAGCCTATCTGTGCGCACAATATTAGAGTAGATTCCATTTGAGAACAATTACTGGTAAATGTTACTTTATAAAAAGAATCTAAACCTTACAAGGATTTGTGATGGCTAGTATTATTTCATAAATTTTTATTGTGCCTACCAATAGCACATATAGATGTAAATGTATTCCTTGGAAGGGCTAAAGTCCACTTTTTAGTACCTGCTTGTATTACGGTAAGTCTTTTCTTATAAATACTTCTAAGAAGCAGAAAATTGACTTTTTATTCTGATGATCTGCTGACTTTGTACTACTGAGAGCAAATGGACAGTACATATTGAAATGGAGCTGATTAGGACACTCCATCTTCATATTTATAATACAAGCATATTATTATAAATGAATAGGCATTCATTTATGGCCTCAATAAGCAGTTTT
This sequence comes from Crotalus tigris, assembly GCF_016545835.1. NCBI lineage: Eukaryota > Metazoa > Chordata > Lepidosauria > Squamata > Viperidae > Crotalus > Crotalus tigris. Next base: position 219,237 of record NW_024097011.1, read on the forward strand.
ATATTTAGAGGTACAGATTGCACATGCATATATATATGCACCTTTCCAAGTTACTGTCTTTATTTTTTATTACAATCCCCATCATCCACATGCTGATTTGGGTAATAGTCTTACACATCTGGAAGTCACCAGGTTTGAGAAGCAATAAATAAAAAATATTTCTGATAATTCTCATTCTTCCATTATCCTCCATTGGTATGTGATGAATTTTGAGATACTGATTTTGATAGAATAGGTGAATAATAGCCTAAATAGTTTACAATTTTATACACTTATCTACTTGGTTGCATTTTTAGAATTTGTCTTTAAGTAAATGAATATTTAATATTCTCACAAATTTAAAACGGCTGGCATAACAAATCACTACTTTTAAATGATTTTGTGACATTACATTACATGTATATTAAGTATTACATTACAACTCTCTATATTATGGGTGTGTGTTATACATATTTTGTATATAGTATGTTTAGTTGTGTGTCATGTATGTGTTTCACTTTGAGAGTGGGCAACTAAATTTCATTTTTGATGTGTGCCGTTGTGCCCACAGTAAAAAAAAAGTGACAATAAGCCAAATATATTGAAATTTTAATTCTTTTCCAGTCTCATAGAGAAACTTTTAATATTGCTCATAGGAAAGTTTCAGCTATGATGCCTGGTATGTACATGACAAAGATGAATAACTTAGCATGGTTGAACTCTCACACACAGCTTTATTAAGTATTTCTGTACTATTACATATAGCTTTTATTAAAGCAGAATAGAAAAAATGTACTTTCAAAAAACCAAGTGTATATTTTGGCAATTAAAGTCTGAAAAAGGACAAACAAAAAATATTGCAAAGCACAAAAAATACATCAAACATGTGTTTGATGTAATTGCACTGGCTTTGCCAGATATGTGGACGTCAACTAGGAAGAATACGCTTTCAATATGTGGTAGACTTGTAACAGAAGACTGCAGCCAAGAATGGTGGATTTACCAGACAGTGCTCATAGACTGGAAAATGTTCACCTTCCCTTTATATAAATTGTGCAAGGAAAGACATTTTAAATTTCGCTAACAAGCCTGTGGTTGTAAAAGTAGCCTTCAGATTTTAGCCTCAAAAATCTCTTCTTTGAAGGGACAAATTTACTGAATGATATTAGAAAAATTTCTAAATGTTTAATTTGTAAAATGGGCACTTTTAGAATTCCTACCACAAGAGCCAGTTTAGTATAGTGGTTAAGGGATCAGGATATAAACTGGGAGACTGTGATTTCTAGTCCTGCCTTAGGCACAAAGCCAGCTGGGTGACCTTGGGTCAGTCATTCTTATTCAGCCCTAGGAAACAGGCAATGGCAAACCACTTTTAAAATCTTGCCAAGAAAACTACAGGGATTAGTCCAAGCAGTTGCCAGGAGTCAGCTCTCACTTGAAAGCAAATAATAACAACAATAATAAAAATAATCTGACTTTTCAAAAAAACTACCATAATCAGAACTGCCTATATATTCAGATATTTCATTAACAACTATTAGGTCCTTGGTTAGCACTTGAACTGTTAAGTTTTTACCAGTCCCAGACTGTGAATCAAATTGAAGAGTAAATCAGCAACAAAAACAACAGTAGTAGTAGTAGTAGTAGTAGTAATAGTAATAGTAATAGATTTTAGGTTACTATGAAAACACTAGATCACTCATATAGTATTTTTATACATAGCTTCTATCCTTGGGCCAATAAAGAGTACATAGAGCTTCTAACTACTCAACTTAGATAATACCTTGGGCTGAGCAGTAGATATATTCAATATATGCCAGAAAATGGATTTTTCTTCTTATTAACTGTTTCTTGAGATTCAGTAGGCAAAATAGATAAATAAATCCTAGAAGCACTATAAATACTAGATTGAGCATATTAATAATTGCACATTTTCTCACAATATGCATGGTTTGGCTTTGAAATTTTTATTTTTATTATTTGGATAATGATTTGTACTTGCAATTATTTATATTGTTCATTGAATATTCGCTTTTTGTGTTATACTGATTGTTTTTATTGCATTGTTGTATTGATTATGTGTAGGGTAAACCTTGTTTAGCGACCACAGTTGAGACTGACATCTTGGATGATCAGGGAAGCAATTACTAAGTGAAACCACATCTGTGCTTATAATCTTACTTTGGCTTTCCTTTACTTTACAGATCTGCAAAAGTCACAAATGTGAGGCTTGGTAACAAAGTTACTTTTTCATCACTACTATAACTGTGAACGGTTGCTAAATGGGACAGTGAATAAGCTAAGACTATATATATATATATATATATATATATATATATATATATATATATATATATATATATATACACATACTGCTCAAAAAATAAAGGGAACACATCCTATAAGAAATCCTATAGGATGTGTTCCCTTTATTTTTTTGAGCAGTATATATAATATGAGCTTCTACCACAATTGGAGCCCTTGTCAATTCAATCATCAGACTGGTAACTAAATTTGTAACCTTATTCTCATAATTCAAATCATTATCTGTGTGATGTAGTTAATGAAAGAATTGTGCAGAATTGGTACAGCATGGATAAAGGAAAAAAATGGAATTGTGTGTAACTGTCAACAGGATTACTATGTGAGGCAAGCAGGCAGACAGAGATGATGAATAGATGATATATATCTTTTAATCTGTGGTAGTCTATGATGGCCACTTTTAGAGGGCCAATCATTCTCTATTTTGATGATAATGGAATAACCATCCCATCTACTTGCAAGGTAGACAGTAGGGAACCACTGTGTTCATATAAAAATGTTCAAGTGGGACTTTTAGGCTCAAAAGGAGACAGTTGAAATATATGGTAAGTGAACTATAATCTGGGTCAAAATTAAACAGGACAATTGAATATTGTGCTTTGTTTGACTTTATACAGGTCAGCTGGGGCTAGAGCTGTCTTGAATTCAAATCTCCATGAAATTTAATTGTCTCCAAATGATTAAACGAAGTTGAAATAAGGGTCAGAGGAGAATCATATGGTCTTCAGTAGAAAGAATATAAAACATATGCAGAGGGGAAGAGACAGGGAAGTATTTTAGTCTGTAAATCCCCTTTTCCAACAGAACTAATTTAGGTTGTCACTTTCAAGATATTGTATTGTCTCACGGGGTGGTGCTGATGTATCCTATTCTAATGCAGAAGTCAATTTTGTCCCCCTTCCTGGCTTGCACTCCAACTCATCTGTGGTGGCAATTAAAGGTTGCAGCTTTTTCCAGACCACAGAGAAGCAGTCTAGCTCTTGTCTTCTATGCCTCACTTCTGTCCCTTACTCCTTTGCATCCTTCCTGCCTCACCCTGCCTAACCATGTGGATGGTCTTGCAGCTATCCCCAAGACAGGGAGACCTCCTTTGCTGGCCCCAAGGCTGCTTTTAACTCAGTTTTGGAACAAAAGAAAGCCACCCTCAACTGTTATGCTCAGGGCCATGCCCTCCCTTCTTCTTCTCTATAGAGCCAATGTGGCTTGCTCCCAGGGAACATACAACCGAAAGGAAAGGAAGGACAGCGTTGCAGAGAAAGCAAAGCCAACCTTGTAACCAACCAGGCTCCAACACGGGACAGAGAAATATTGGGAATCAAGTTACAATACTGAGAGGAAGAGAGGCAAAATTTTCTAACAATGACTTGAGGAAGCCTTTGGCTAAAATGCTCTTTTGTTTTGGCTGCTTCCACTTTCACCCTGCCTGCGGGTACCACATTCTTTTTGTTGTTATTGTTTCAAAAATAATAAGGGTAGGCGACCATCATTTACCCGCGGCTACCGGCCCGCCGGACTCCATTAGCCCGGCTGTAGCTGAGCGTTGGCTTTCAAACATCTCGGAGAGTTGGTGGCGCGGCTAAAATAGGAGCTGGGCATGGTCGACACACCCGCAGTCCCTCTCACCTCGCACATTTGTATGTGTGTATGTGTGTGTATGTTTTTTGCCGGCAGTCACAAAGAGGAAGCCACCATCCACTGCGTTTTACCCCGATTTCCTCCCGTCCCAATTTCGCCATCTGAAGCCTCTTGCCGTCCCTGGGGAGGGAAGGGGAAGGGACCGTGGATAGCCGCCTTTCTCTCCCCCCCCCACCTCGTGTGGTGCCGCGGCGGCGACGGGGGTCTGCAGAGCCTCTCGGGAGATTTGGGGCTAAGGAGAGCGAGGAGGGGTGGGAGAGGAGGAAGCCGCCGCCGCTCTCCTGCGGCTGCCCCTCGTTGGCTCTGGGATCGGTCTTGGCGAACCTCGGCGGGTGTGCAGCCAGAAGAGCCCTCCTCTCGGAGAGGCAAGGCAGGGCCCCTCCTCTCGAAACGCTGACGGGACCCGATATAATCATGATGGGTGGTGAAGTCCGCATTTGAACTTGCAGGCAAAGCGCGCTGGGTGCTTCGTTCTGCCGGGAGCTGCAGCGCTTCTCGCGCCCTGGTGAGATCAGGTGCTCGCAGCCGTAGGAGAGGAGAGGGGGCGCCGGGCGAAGACCCAGAAGGACCCGCTGCTCAAGTGGCTACTAGACAGGGGACTTCGCGCCCGAGGGAGCCTCTGGATTATCAGCCATCCCTGATTGGGGCTCTCTTTTTTTCCCCTCTCCCTCCCCTCTCCTCTTTTCCCCCTCTTCTTTTTGGCAGCTTCTGCAATAAACTGCTCAGAAAGGTAATTATACCACCCCCCGCTCCATTTTCTGGTGGTCGGGGGGGGGGCAAGAAGAAACACCTAAACCTGCCGTTGGGGAGGGGGTGGGTTTACCTGAAAGACAAAAGAGTTGGTAAAAGCTAAGGGTTGGGGAAAAGAAGAAGAAGAAAAAAAACTGATATTGATTTTAAAGCTTCCGGCTCTTTCATTCTTTCTTTCATTCACCTTTGGGGAAGGCCAAAGCTTTTCGAGGAGGCGCAGAGTGTAATGCACAATATTGATTGGGGGGGGGGGGGAAGAGAACAAAGAAAAGTGGAAAGAATGGTGGAAGAGTGTGTGTGTGTGTGTGTGTGTGTGTGTGTGTGTGTGTGTGTGTGTGTGTATGGCCAGACAAGAGTTCTTGAATGGGAGGCAAGGTAGGGGAATTGGGCGGCTCGGAAACGGTTAATGGCTGGGAGGAAACGTCTTTTAGGGTCTGGAAGACACAAAGCGGCTCTGAAGGAGGTGCTGGGAAGCGACGGACTTGGCGAGCAGGTTCGGCTGCGGGGGCTGAGCCGGGCGGTGGAAGCTTTGGAGTTGGTTTGGGTGATTCCTGGACAACACTTTTCTCCTTTCCGGGCTTGGCCGCGGAGATTTCCTGGCAGAAAGATCTGGGGCGGAGAGTGGGGGCCGGGTCTCCTCTGACCATAGTGGCCAGGGGGCCGGAGATGATGGGCAAGATCACAAAGGTCAGAGAAGAAAAGGCGTCGCGGATGCTTAATTTTCCCAATCCTTCCCTTGCTTTCGTTGCCTCCCGGCGCAGCCTGGCTGGTGTTGCGGGGAGCGCTTCCATCGGCCACTTTTGGGCTTTTGTTTTAAGAGTGTTTTTTTTTTTTTTTTTTTACATGCCGGGAAAACTACCCAAGCAGTAAGGAAAATGAAGAGGGGAAGTAAATCCCCTGTTGTGACAAACTTTAGCACCAGGGTGAGTTCCCTGCAAGGCTTTTCTGCGAGGCTTGGGTAACCTATTTGACCCCCCTTCGCCAATTTTACGTGATTTCAGGCTCCAAGGCAAAGTTTGAAATAAGTTCCGAGAAGGGTCTATCAAAAGCTAGTGTTGTTTAACTGACCTACTGATCCAGATTGCAAACGGCAACATCCTGGGAGAGAGCAGTCGCTTCATCCCAAAATGAGTAAGACTTGGCTAGCTAGCAATGAATGCAACATGGAAAAATCGGGGTGGGTGTGGTGTTGGCGGGTGGGGTGGGAACGGGGGAAAGGGCACTGTGTTTCTTGTGAATCTAAATGTGGTGGGATATGAAGCAGTTTTGTCTCGGCTTGTTGCTGCTGAGTCGGGGGGGGGGGGCGGGAAGTGAAGAAAAATCTCCCTTCTCGCCTTTTCTTTCGGAGCGTTTATCTCAGTCTTCCTGTGCGTGGCGGCAGCCAAGGGGTTCTGGCTCGATCTCTTTGGCGGGCTCCAAATGCTACGGGGGCGGTGCAGGGGGGAGTGTCAGGGTTTTTCACAGGAAAAGTCTATGTCATCGTCAACTAATCGTCTTCTTCCATCCCAGCTGCTTCTAGGCAGACTCTCCCCCTTTCCCAAACTCTGAGAAACCCTGGTTTTGTTTTTTTGCTTCCTCCCTGTTTTAAAGCAAGCTGGAGAATAAGCCGCTATCCTGCCCCGCCCAGCGGCCGCGACACACCTTCTTTCCTTGAAAACAGGCAGGAGCAATTCTGCCACCCCGAAAGAGATCTGCGAAAGACTTCGCCGCGGATCCTCTTTCTGTTGAGCAATGAATGAACTGGCGCTTGGAGGCCGGCAACGCGTGCAGCTTTCCCGGTCAAGGAGCATTGGCGCTCACGTCGCCGGCGCTTTAACTTGGGGAGCCGGGAAGGAGAGGCGTTCGCGCGTCTTAACTCCAGAGTCTCCCAAGTTAAGGGATGGCGCGTCTTCGCGCAGTTCCGCTGCTCCCTCTGCTGGAGAAACTCTGAACGTCGAAGGCGTGAAGGAGATTCAGCCACACAGACACAGTAGCGTCTTGGGAAATTTCTCACAAGAAAGAGTTTTTGTCAGTGCTATTCTAGGTTACTGAATGAAAGGCTATTAGCAACGAATGGCCAATGATCCCCCTGCAGATATTTCTTCTTCCTCCGAGACGTTTGTTCCTTTCTTTTTCTCGGCTACTTTTATTTTTTTACTTTAAAAGTTTTGCGGAATAAACCAGGCAGTAGTAAACTAATAATTTAGCAGTTGCATTCGCACAACAGATTACGCTTGGTTAGTTTAACCTTAGCCTGTCTCGATGCTTATACCTCCAGTTATGATTAATTCAACAAATCAGCATCATTCGTTTGCTTTATGAGCAGGTATATTTTGACGCAAAGAACAAACCTCGATTCCCAGGATTTATGTACTAAGTTCAGACCTTGATTATGTGAAAGCAACATGAAAATGTGTTTCAGTTCTGGTTTAATCTGTTGTCAATTTGGGATTTACTTGGGTCGACAGGAGACGAAACTTTTTTTTAAGTGCTCTGTTCTCTCCCTGGGCTAGAGAGCCAGTGTTGGCGGGAAAAGAGTACATACATGTAGGAAACGATTCTGTGCAAACGGGAATAGGAATTTGCCCTTTTCTTCCTTTCCCTTCTAGTCAGTTTCGGAAACAACCCATTCCTAAAGACGGGCTTCTCTTTCTAGCAAACTTTGGGCGCTTTGCCCGTCCACACTATCCTCACAGAAAACCTAGCAGGTCTGTAGCAGCTCCGTGATTATAATCTAAAGGAGACGGAGAACGTCCCCCGCCGACTCGTTTATCTGCCCTGATTTTCTTGCCATTTAAATAATCAACTTGCTGGAATTTAAGTTCCCTGACCTATCGCGTTACTGGCCTGTGTCCTCAACGAACTCCTCGATCTTTTCATAAAAGAAGTGGGAACCTCACCAAGGCATGGCTCTCCTCACATAAAGGGTTAGGCTGAATGGCTCCTTCAGCTGCCTCTGCAGTGAGTGATGGGGAAGATTATGTTCCAAGAGCCACGTTTCCTCTTTCCTGGAGAAAGAAAAGCCTGTTCCCATTTTCGCCCATCTGGGGGAGGGGGTGAGGAAGCGGGGGGGTGGGGGAGATGGGAGGGAGGAACGTGCCCACTCCACGTCTTGCTCTGTGCGAAAATACCGTTTGGCTAGTGAAATGAGGTTCCCGCCCTCGGCGATCGGCGACAGCAGCAAGAGTATAAATTTGCCAAAGTTGATGCCCAAAAGTCTCCCCAGTGCGAGTTTAGAAGGGGGCGGCGGCGGCGACTTCGGAACTCATATCCCCGCCAGCGCTAAGTCCTACGGAAAACCCCTCTGCCCAGGGCGCTCGCAGCAAAGCCGGGCGCAGGGCACTCCCAAGAGGCGCATCCCCGGGGCTGAGAAAGGGAGCTTGGGAGGTCTGGTCCTCCGGCAGCCACGTGGACGGATCATTTCATCTGGGAGGGAGTCTGGCTCCTTTGTCCTTCCTCCGCGTCCTGGTGTGTGGAGTTGGGAAGTCCTGAGCCACTGGCCTGGCGCCTTTTGTTTGACGGAGACCCAAGTGTGAGCGCGCACGAGAAAGAGGTGGTGGTAGAGAGATTTGAAAGGGGGGCGGGCGGGGGAGATTCAGGGGGTTGGCATCCCTACAAGCTAAGGAATACATTAAGATGGTGCTAGCAGTAGCCATGGGGAAAGGAAGGCGGTGGAACGGTATAGAGAGGGCTGTTCTAGTGTCTGCTTTATTAGCCAGTATCTTTTTAAATAAAAGGAAAGTAAGTTTATTGTTCAAACTCTTGACAACCAAAGTAGTGCTAAGTAAAATTAGGAAAACTAGTGGCATGTCCTCTGCTGTGATGGAATCTACCCCTGCAGAAGGAAAGGGATGAGTAACAGAATGACAGAGTTGGAAGGGATCTTGGAGGTCTTCTAGTCCAAACCTGTGCTTAAGCAGGAGACCTATACCATTTCAGACCATTCCAGCCTCTTCTTAAAAACTTCCAGTGTTGGAGCACCCACAAGAACTTCTTGAAACAAGTTGTTCCACTGATTAATTCTAATTGTCAGGAAATTTCTCCTTAGTACTAGGTTGCTTCTCTCTTTGATTAGTTTCCATCCATTGCTTCTTGTCTTGCCTTAAGGTGCTTTGGAGAATAGGTTGACTCTCTCTTCTTCATGGCAACCCCTGAGATATTGGAACACTGCTATCATGCCACATGAAGACTACTAGCGGGGAACTCTGGCAAGAGGTTTCTAAGAAGAAAAGGTGTATTCTGGGCTTTCAGGAATGAACTGGCCTATCTCAAAGAAACCATGGGACATCAGTGGTTTCATAAGATCTCAACCTCCTCAGACCATCAACTTTCATAATTAACTGAATACCAAGGCAAACCAAATGCTGCTGAGTCAGCACAGAGTAAGCATCTGTCTGGCATGGCAAACCAGTTACAGAGATGGGGGGGAGGGGAACGGGAAGATAGCTTTCCCACGATGAAGTTATTTAAAGTGGATTGAGAAATTGATTGTCTCAAAGTCACTCACTGAACTCAGGATCAAGTTGGGATTGGATCTGGGAGGTCATAAGTATGCTTTCAACACTGGCTTTCAAAAGTATATGCCTCTGAGACTGACAGTTCCAACTAGGTTCCCTCTTTTAAAAGAGGTTATTCAAATTAATAACCCTGATTATATCTTGTAACATTATATTTCTCCAACCCCAGGCCTTTCAAGTAGGTTAAATTAGAATTTTCTTCATCACCAACCAATACTAATAGATTAGAGAAGCTGCTGTAGCAGAAAAAAAAGTGATAACAGTAAGTAATTTGTTGGATCACATGTCCTTGTCCTATAGAGAAAATATTTCTTTGCTCTATGAGAGCATAGAATATAAACATTGATACACTTTCATAACTGAGACCAACAAAAAACACAGAGATGTCACTTTGCTCATTGCCAAAACAGTTTTATAGAATCTTAAAGATTAGTACACTGTGGTATAACTTTCATGTTACTGTTTGTAACATCTATAAAAGGTGTTATGTAATAGATAAGACAGTTACATGACTGAAGTCCATTTGAAATACAGAAAAAAAAAATATAACCAGACTGTTTATGTTTAGTTCAAGAACACCTTATTCATGAATGTTGATGTCAGGCCTGAGCCCAGAGGTAAGAGACGAGATCCAATTGAGTTTAGTCTTTATTTTAATCCAGAGAGCACCAATGACCCCTCATTTCAATCCTGAGCTACAAATATTCTCCTTTATTGGTACAATATTTGTTACCTGAGTGAATATGGGGACAGAATTAGGGTCTGGACTATTGCTATAGGTATCTGAATTTTGGTAATGTGATCATGGGGATGCTACAATGGACGTAACTTTGAAAAACAGTCGTAAGTCACATTTTTCAGTTCTGTTGTAACTTCAAGTGTTCACTAAACAAACTGTTGTAAGTCAAGTACTACCATTATTATGGCTTTAGTATGATACTATAGTTCCAGTATAATCCAGGACTTAGTAATGTTAAACAAAACAAGAAAATGATCATAGATGTAGTGAGATTCATACCCAGGACTAATAGGCATTACTGTTAAGAAAAGACCTTTCTTCTTAATAGGTCTTATAGGTGCCTTATTTTACAAAAAGTCTTATATTCATGATACTGTCCAAGCCTCTGTAAAACTCAAGCATCAAGAGACTAAAACCTTGAAATGACGCATTACCTGTTATCTCTTAGCTAGCAGTCAAAACAACCACAGGGTTCATGTGATCAATGTTTTTCCCAATATCATGAACTATGTGGCATTTTTCTACTTAAATTACAACAATTCTTTCTAAATTGCAATTATTGAGATTGAGACCCACTTAAATTCTCTTCGCTAATGTATTATATTCTGAAAATATAAACTTTAACATTTTTTTCTTACTCTAAGCCAAGTTTCTTTTCCACAAACATTATCTAATTAATTAGATATAATTATATCTAAAGTGCATTCTAAGAGTGATTTTATACTTTGAATCATACTTTGGTTTGATTTTAGTGTAATGTATGAGCCCTGCTTATGCCAATATATGATCTACCATGGACCACTAATGGCAGCTTATTAAGAACACACCTCATTTCTGCAGATCTAAATAAGTAGAACTATTGTAATGGACAGCAATACCTGGTCGGTGGGCTGCATTTGACTTATTGAGTTAAAAATGTAATCTGCTTTATAACTGAATGTATATAGAACTCATAGGCTTTTGTGTCTGGGACACAAAATGTTGCTTTGGGGGGAGTGTCAGTATAATCATTTGGACACTCTGCCATGTAGTACTTGGATCACTACAAGTGACAGTGAGTTAATCAAGAGACAGTGATTGATTGAATATAGCCCAAATTAACCAACTGAGCAGCAGAACAATTAATCAACTGGCAGTAATATGGTAAAAATGGCAAAGTTAATTAAATGGAAGACAGAATATTTAAGCAGTGCAATTTATAATGAACCTAATCAGTGTTAGGGAATTAACAGTCTATCAATAATCTAAAAGGAATGAAGATGATGAGTGATGATGAATAATGGAGTGTATGAGTATATTATATGGTGTAGTACTCCAAGGAGCTTATTAGTTGATACAGTTGGGAAGTACTTCCCTTGAGTCTGTTCCCATGAGGTACAGGGTCTAATTTTTTTTCTTCAACTTCTCTGGAAGTATGAAACCAAAGAAACAATTTCTGCAACTTGGATTGCAGTTTTAAATGTATTTGCTTGGGACCAAGTTTAATGGAACACCATGCCAAATTTATGGGAGCTAAATCTCCAGAAGAAACAACAGCTATTAGTATTGCAAAATCAATCCTGACAGTGTTAAATATGTATGGAACAAGGAATCAAAATATCTGAGGGCCCAAGATGGCAAAGGATGTTACAATCTTCCCCTTTTCTTAATGCAGTAAGCTATATGATTGTTTTCTTTTGATAGCAGTAATGAAAGCAACTGCCAATTACCTTTTCTATTTCTTGTTTTTTTCTCTTCAATTTGGATAAAACACCATTTAGGCATTAACAAATACATTTTTTTAATATTATGGCAAGTATCTAACAAGGCTTTTCCAGTTGAAAGGAGACCTTTAGTACTTTTGACAGCCATGATAGTTAAAAACAAGGAGGCCAGCCAGCTATTGACTGATAAACTTGTTCAAGAAGCAAGCAGCCATTAAGTGTATGTTTCTTAAGAAGTCCTTGAAAAAAATGGGAGGAGTAAGGCTCAGAGAAAACTTTCTCCTGAGATACTCACAGCATAGGCTTGTATGCTTTCTTGAACCTGTTTGATTCTCAGTATACTACAATAGAGAGTGCTTGCTCATTCACGCACTGGTGGCTTTGTCAAACCTTATTCTGTTTTCTCCAAGTTGTAAATCAGAAACAGCTGCATTCATGTATGCATGTAAGAAGAACAGTAAATATATTGCAGCATAAAATCCAAGGAAAAAAAGTATGTTTTTGCCTAATGGCGGTCATCATCTAAGAAACTCTTATTACCCTAAGGTCTTCCAGCTGCACTGGATTACTTCTCAGTTAATACAACCAACAGCTGAAGGCCCTGGGATTTATAATTCAACAGTTTGAAGAACAATAGATCTAGAGAGAACAAAGACTGAAGAGACTGAGCAAAGGCAACCTTAGTCTAGAACTTTATCTGGAAATCCAGCTTGAAGCAGATACAGCTAAAGCCACATCCAGATATAACTGATGTTAGCTAATGGTATTGATTATATAACCTTTGGAAGTAGAAATGTGAATTTCTTGTCCTGGTGAACAAAAGGATTGCAGTAAATAATATAAAATTGTGACATTAAATAAGTTTAATAAGCAACAAAAATGTTGCTTTCTGTATTTGAATGCTACACAGGGAACTTTAGCAAGGTTAGTTAGTTTGCAATCTTCATGCTGCTGGATATATAATTAAAGGACTAACTATTGATTTGGTTTTGATCTATTAATGCTTTTGGGGCTGATGTCAGTAGGTTGTTAACAATTCTGTCTCAACCATTGTATGTTGAAAATGTGTTTGTTCTTGTTGGGTATATTACCAGTATTTTTATATATCCAGCTATGAAGAATCGTGGATTCTTCAGGCAGAAGGTTGGATAAAAGAATTATACTGTAATGCTGGAAGTAGAAATCTACTTTTGATTTGCATCAGTTAAACATTGATATGTGCTTCTTGATAACATTTAATTTTTAAAAACAATAATGCAGATTTTGGTTATTCTTTGTTTATAAAATAATTTCCTGGCTTTTTTTATTTCCCCCTTTTTCATTTCTACACTTACTAATTTTGAGGTTCTGTTGATTCTTTAATGTTCTTGTGCATATTTTATTTTGTTGACTTGTTAGTAATAAAAGAATATGATACATCTGGAAAGTATTTGGTCACAGCTTGCTCAGAAAACACAGCCTTAGAGACTTAATGTGTTGCTATTTAGTTAATTAGAATACTATATGTTCTTTTGTGGCACTTAGCATCCAGATTTCATATTTCATTGTTTAAGCTAGAAGAAACAAAACACCTTAAAGCAAGTGTGGAAACATCGGTTGTGTTTTATACTTATTACAGGGAGTGAAAATTATTTTTAACTATATTGAAATTAGTGTACAATTATATTGCCTTAATGCTCCCTGAAATAAGGAATATTGTAGGAAATGAGATAGGTGGCCTTTGTGTTTGGATCCAGCAAACAATATGATGGAGAAAAGGAAGAAGGCTGTATCTAAGTAGAGGCCTTCTGATTTGCAAAATATGTATTGCTTCAAGGTAAATATAAGAATGATCTTAGAAGGCACTTTCCTATTTTGGATTAAAAGGAGTATTGGTTATTCTAGCATTTGCAGTATATTGAAAGCCACTTTAAATCTAGTTTGATTCAGTGCCATTTAAACTGTAAATACATCACTCCGTCATAAAATATAGCATATATAATAATTTCCCCTATTGATTTTCATATTAACTTTAAAGCAGTAGAATTCTAAGGATGAATACTTAATGTGAAATTAATTACAGACACTTCAGTTTTGGGCTATTTTTCCCTATACTGTTATGAACATTTAAATCTTTATCTGTGTCTTCTCCTGTTCTTGCCAAGAGCAATGATGTGGAATAAGAAAATACTGGGCAATTCTGAAGTGGTGAAAACCTGACATGTTTTTGGCAAGAATGTAGTAATTGGACTAAATTAGCTTGGAGCAGAGTTCTAGCTTTCATAGCTGATCTTATCTCTGCCTAAAGAATGTGTTAGGTTTTTATATGCTTATAAATTGGCAAACCAGGGCTGGTCCATTCCATTTACTTTCCTACTTTTAGGTACAAATTTCAGATCCAGAAATATTTTGGTATGGTAGATATTCATGCAAAAATTGTCCTATCATCAAGAGAAGTTTGCTTTGTATTTTGAACATAATACAGAAATAACTTAATCTTCAAGAAGTTACAGCACTTCATAAATTCAGAAATATGTCAGTACAATTTTATCCAAATATGGTTTGGCAGCTTGTTCAGTATTTCTATAATTTATTCTTTCTTTTTTACAAATGATGGAAAAAAGTAAATATGGTTGCCATGTCATGTGTTGAAGTCAATTATACAATCCCATTGACTTGAATAGATTTTTTGGCTTCTTTAAATGGAGGTTGTGTGGCACAGATATAAGTTCCAGTCACCTCAAAAAGGCCTAATTTGGGTTGTTACGTTTCTTCATGAATCATTTTCCCAGAGGGGAATGAAGTCCAGATTGTTTATTATAGAGTAAATTTTGAGACATGCTTATATGTAGTTCCTTTATGCTCAAAACATTTCTAGCAAACTTCTACGACACTTCTGTCATAATGAATAAAAGCAAGTTAACGTGGTTTTGAAACAAACACATGCCTCGGGTTGTCTAATATATGTTGTGTACGCGCACACATCTGTGAGTGCATACATATAATCTGGTGAATAAAATCCCTGCTATACTGAGCGACTTTGAGGAATCTCCTGCTCACCAGTTGAGACACAGATTTCATTTTGGCCTGTCAACTTTTTTCCCTCTTCCTAGGCCTCAACAACTCTTCTTTCTCAATCTTTTTTTGCACACAGAGAAAATCCAATGTTTAAGACTAAGAAATATAACATGCTTGGCAATTAGTTTATCGAATTCTTTCCAACTCATACTCATTGCTTTCTTCTTCCTTAGAAGGATCTGCTTTTCTTAGCACAGAGCACAAGAGAGATAGACAAAGGGATTGCAGAGAAAGATATTCCTGAGGTAGGATCAGGGCTTTTTTTCCCTAGAACGCCCAGAATGGAGTTCCGGCATCTTTTTGGAATGGAACCTTGTAGGGTAGGCAAGGCGGGTTGTATGATGTGTGTGAGTTTTGGCACCTTTTTTTTTTTTTTACAAAAAAAAAAGCACTGGGTAGGATAGTCCCATCTCTTGAACTCTTCTAATGGATGGTGTCATGCAGACCTCCATATGCCTGTCTAGAGACCAATCCAGGCCTTAAATGTTGCCAGCTTCTAAAAGGTTGAGATACTAAATAATATGGGTCATAATTAAGGGACACAGTCAAGAAATTCATTTTGTAAAAAAGTCAAACTTTATTATCCTTTAGACAGTGATAGTTGGTCTAAAACAATAGTCCTATTTTAATCTTTACATTTTTTTTAGATTTGTTTTTTTGTTTTTTTAACAAATCTGTGAATTGTGTTGGGAGGACAGAAAATGACTGACCTAAAATCACCTAGCTGGCTTTCATGCCTAAAGCATGATTAGAACTCTCATTCTTCTAGTTTATAGATGGTGCTTTAACCATTGTTAAGATACTTACTTTGATTGCTTTCAAAGGTTATGAAAATATACCTTGCGATTATTTTTTCTGTTCTATTTTTAGGTCAAAATGTTAAAACATTTTTTGTGGATGTATTGGACCTTATCCATAACATGTGCTCTCCGCAAAGGTAAGAAGTTACATATTTGTTATATATATATATATATATATATATATATATATATATATATATGTGTGTGTGTGTGTGTGTGTGTGTGTGTGTGTGTGTGTGTGTGTGTGTGTGTATGTATGTATATATATGTATGTATATATGTTTTCTGAGGTTTTCGCGGGTGTTTGTATGTAGGTCTTTGGTTGTTCGGGTTTTCTCCCGCGTAAAATTGGAAGTGTCTTGGCACTTTAGTGCCTTGACCACTAAAGGTTTATCCTTTAATTAAAGGTTTATCCTTTAATAAAAATAAAACTTTCTTTTTTAATTATAACCACAATTTATTCTTATTTTGCAAAATGTTTTTCATGTAGAAGGCCTGTTGTTACAACTTTAGTATTGTGAATGTGTGATTGTTTTACAATTCTTGTTATGACTATTATTACCATTTTATATTACTAGTATGACTACTGGATGTATTATAGTATGGAGCTATCACTGTTGCTTGATAGAAAATTTATGGTAATGATTTTACTTGTGAGGAGGTCTAATTATAATTCAAATTCCAGATACTTTGCATACTTTGTCTCTTCCATGGTTAAGTGAAACCACAAAGTATCCCAGAGTGATAATATGCCTAATGGAGTTATTTGTTGATACCTCCCAGCTTCCTTCCCTAATTTTCTTAAGATTCTTTTAATTTGTAGAAAATAACTGGGAACCTCATGTGCATCAAGGCACTAACTTCAAGGAAAAAATCTTTTTATTTCCAAAAGCACCTCAAATAGACCTCAAAGTCCAGTGCTTTTTTGCCTCCAGGGGAAAAGGTATTTTGAAACCACAACAAACACTGGTTGTATGTGACCCACTCTAAATGTGCCCATTTGCCCAAATTGGTGAAAAACATGCAATTTGTTTTAATCTAATTTTGTATAAAAGCATAATGTTAACAGTGATTAGTGCCAGTTTGAACAATTCTCAATTGTTCTCAACAGAGAACAATTTGTTGTGATTTAATATCAACTTAAAGAAACTTGCATCCAGGATAGAGTTGAAAAATTCTATAGATAGCAGGACCTATGTGGTGAAGCAAAGATGTTATGATGATAATCACAACCTGGTTATCAAAGCCCTTTTCTTTTGCATATCCATGTAAAGTAGATAAATGTATGTGCAAATGTGCTTCAATCATAACAATTATACTCACCATCTTGACTTTTTGAGCTTCCCTATGGATGGAGACTTCTCTGAGATTAAAAACCTTGCTGTTGCTAAACTTTTTTTTATTCCTTATTGCATCTGAGTTTTGCTGTTAAGGTTCATGAGTTTTTAATTGACTCTCAAGTTTTATCAGCAGAATGAATCTCCTTATGTGAACTGAACATTGTTAAATATAGAAAGATAAGAACTATTGTGTAAGTCAATAAATCAAAGGGAAGTGTGTCGATAATACACATCATTTTATTTCAATACCATAAGTGCTGCTTGTTAAAGTGCTGTGGCAACTCACTGCAGAAGCATCTACTATGAATGAGCATGCATACACAGGCAGCCTGAAGAGGCCCTTGGATTGGCTGAAATGAATTTTTGGGAGGTATACTCACTTTGACATTTAAATTAAGAGCCGAGGTGGCGCAGCAGTTAGAGTGCAGTACTGCAGGCCACTTTAGCTGACTGTGTTCAGAAGGTCAGCGGTTCAAATCTCACCGGCTCAAGGTTGACTCAGCCTTCCATCCTTCTGGGGTAGGTAAAATGAGGACCCAGATTGTTGGGGGCAATGTAAATATATATATACATTGCTTACTGGTGTACACCACTGAGAGAGTGCTTGCACTTAAAGCGGTATATAAGTCTCATAAATAAATAAATGACAGCATTTCTATGATTTAAGCAACCCTATGAATTAGCAAAGCTCTGGTGAATAATGTCTATATATAGTCTAATAATTTGATAGTATTGGGTTTGATTGTTTCCTAATTATACATTGAGATATTCAACAATATGAAAATCATGTTTACAATCTGCATACATCAGCTTTTATGTAAATAGAGCTATGTGCATATGGACTTTCCATCATAATTAGTTTGACTGACAAGTTGATAGAACTACCAGGTGAAATTTGCTTTCCGTTTCTGTACATATCCATGTACAGAGCTTAAGGAAAGTAGTTTTAGATGAATCCTAGAAGTCTTAATTGTAGAGTGTGTTGCTCTTTGAAGTGTGTTTGTAGAAGATTGATGAGTTTTAATGAATAACCAAAGAATGCAATGAAATGCTTTCGAAGTTATACATATGTGTGCAAGGGTAATTTCATGCCTCTACATTTAGATATATATGCTATTCTAAATGCTATCGCTGCAGATGGAATGTACATTTGGCTAGCTTTCCATGATTTACAGTGAGAATTTAAAGAATAACTCATCCATCGCTATGCCTGATTTATGCTCCCTCCCTTTCTTATACAGTAACTCAGACTGTAAGCCATCTGTAGAACAAAAGAGATTTTGTTAAGATTAAATTTATTGCCTTCTCTGACAAGCTCTGAGCAAGTTTTTGCAAGTACATGGAATATCTACTTTATCAATTTGTACAGAAACAGATTGATCTCAAATAGAATATTTTTACATCTTAATATAAAGGGAGTTCCATATAGGCTATTTTTGATAGTATAGTACCACTTGAGGTGTGGCTAGTCGGTGGTTTGTAGGGAGCATTTCTTAGAACTGTGTATGGTAGAATATGATTCAAAAAAAGTTGAAGGGACTTGAATATATATGAGATGACATTTTAAAAACTCAACTATTTTAGGAATATGTGTTATCAGGCCATTGAAGTATAATATATGTAGATACTTTTAAGAATAATGACATTTCATAAACAATAAATGGGCTGAAGTGAATAAATACCTTTTGTCTTTTCTGAACAATGTATTTACAATTGATATTATTGCTGGCATTAATGATATTAATAACTCACAGATTCATGTAACAAGCCCTTTTTAGTGGCGAAATGCAAGTTTTTTTTTAAAAAAGCTATTCATTATAATTTGCCATCGCTTACTGGGCAGAATGTCAAAATAAGAAGGGCTGAAAGGCTGTATATTTTTTTATATGACTTAAGCTGGTAGCATTGCTGATCTCAAAAAATTAAGCAGAGGAAGACTCAGATGGGTGACCACAATGAAATTCCAGAGCTGCAGCCTAGGTTGGTAAAATAAATCAGTTTTTTTAAAAAAAAACCTTGGAAGAAGTCGTCATATCATTTCAGTATTTGCCAAGAAAGAACTATTTATGTAGACACCAAAAGGTCAGCTGATTTTGAAGGAGACTTCATCTATGCCTTATGATTTTTATATTTTTCTACTTGTCTAAGTTTTGGTTTTTTATAGCAAATTTTTTGAGATTGGATTGAGATTTAGCTACAGAACAATTTAGAATTTTGCTAACAATTCAGCACTTCAAAGAGGCAGTGCGAGACCTGGTGACTGATTTCTTTTAAAACATTTTGGACAATCAATGACAGATCTGGTCTCCTCTTCCATTTGGTAGATCATTCCTTTATTTAAGGGACATGCCCAGACATAGACAGACTGAATCCACATTCTATGATGATTTTTTTTAATGACATAGTTTTAAACTAAACAAGCAATATTAACATAAGAATCACCTGGAAGTTACCTGACCAGGATATGTAAGACTTTGATGGATTGGTTAGAATATCCTTCCATGGAAATTATTCCTTCCATTATGAAGCCTCTCTTTGAGAAAAACCTGTTTTGTCTTTGAGAGGCTGGTAGAGAATTAAGATTCTTAATAATTTGAGGTAACTAACTTTGCTTAGTAACATTCAGTTTTGTTTTAAGGCCAATGACCTTTATTTTAATGCATATCTACTAGACATTTAATACATTGCTGGTTTGGGAATTGCAGTTGTTTTAGTTAGAGAAGATTCTTACTTATGTGCAAACTGACTTTAAGAAGAGAAAAGAAACGCTCAAGGAAAGACCTATCTTTCCTTAGAAGTGGACCTGTTGGATTACAGTATTACATGTTCAAGCTGAGATTTTGTAATTGTAAATCATATGACTAGTGTCAGCATATCTTTCCCAAAAATATATAATGGTGGTGATGGTCTGGGTGCTTATCCTATCTTGTAGGAAGTACAGTACAAAGTGCCTCTCAATTGTCATCATTTCATTCTTTTCTATGATTTATACAGGTAGTCCTTGAGTTATGAATTTTGATCACATGACCATAAGGATGCTGTAATAATCATAACTGTAAAAAAAGGTCATAAGTTAATTTTTTCAATGTTCTTGTAACCTTGAACAGTTGCTAAACGAAAGCTTGTAAATTGAGGACTATCTGTATTTAGTTTTTCTAATAAATATTGATGTTAAAGATGATCACAAAGTCTACACAATAATATAATTTAAACATTAATAAAAGCTTCTAACATGTTAAAATCACAAGCATAAAACAAAAACACTCAATATGTCCCTAGCTTAATCAGCTGAAGCTTGCTTTAATCACGATTAGACTAAAAAATAATTTTGCCTACAGGTTAAAGGGGAATAGAGATGGAACCTAATCTTTTTGGGATGGAATTCCAAAGCCAGGGACACCATTGCTCCCCTTGCCTTCCTATGGCTGATTCTGAATTCTTATGGTTTAGTGCTCTATAAGTTTACATAGAGAGAAAAAATATGACAATTACAGGATATAGCCCTTAAGGTTTTACAGCTGATAATCACCATGGAAAATGTGGTCAGTAAACTTTAGAAAGACGCAGAGGAACAAAAATCAAATGAATCACATCTACCTTAAAACCAAACGTCTGGCTATAGCAGGGGTGGGTGATTATGGCCTCTTTATACCTGTGAACTTCAACTTCCAGAATTTCTGGGAATTGACAGGTTGGCTCAGGAATTCTGGGAGTTGAAGTCTGCTGGTCATAAAGGGACCATAGTTGCCTAATTCGAGTTACAGCATTTGAATTTTGAGTACAGATAGACTTATGTTCCACATGCTATATTAATACAATTTGATCTGACATTGGCATAGTGGGCTGAGTAGCCAAAGTAATGATAAACACACTGCTGGTAATACTTGAAACCTGTTCCATCTGAATTCAATAGGTTGTTTCTACACTAAGGTCATGACTTAGTGCAAGATAAAACTTTCTAGGAGAAAGCTTTTTTTCCTTTCAATCCTTAGTAAGGGTGTTGGTATATACCTTAAAAGGAAACATCACATTTTTAGAAATAAGGATACAATGTTTAAAAGTATTAGTTTTGCATAATAAAGGCTAGAGATATGAGACCTCCTATAAAGGGGAGCTGGAATTCGGATTAACATCAGAAGGAATATGGTGATAAAAATTCTGTTCCTGATTTTTAGGACATGGGATGTAAAGTACGTAGAGCTTTTTTTCTGGATTGCCTGGATATAGAACTATTTTTCTTTAAGTTAAACTACACGGGTGTTTCAGTTGCCTAGAAAGTGAATACATAGCCTTTTTGGAAAAGGACTAGATCAGAGGTGTCAAATTGCCAGCCCATGGGCCGGATGCATCACGCGGAAGCTGTGCCCACTCCAGCTCCAGCAAGGAGAAAAAAGTCACGATACATCACAACATGTCACTTGACGTGGCAAATTTGATACCCCTGGACTAGATGTTCAAGAAACTCTTGTTCTAAGGCAGGGGTGTCAAACTGCTGGCCTGCGGGCCGGATGCGTCATGACAATACTGCGCCTACCCCATTGATGGCACATTGCGAGTTTGACACTCCTGTTCTAAGGTGTATTCTATCTGTGCATGCTAACTAAAGAACAGGATCCTAGGTCCCATGCTATAATCAGAGGGAATTCATAGTTGAAAGAGCTTGGCACTTTAGTTTATCCCATCAGCATGTACTGCAGCACTGACACACAACATATAAATCAGTGGTTCTCAATCTTTTTATACCCCGGTCATAAGGAGGCGGCGTGCATGTGTGGCGGCACGCATGCGCGGCACCGCCCCTGCGTGGCGCGCATGCGTGGCGGCGCCCCCATGCGCCGCCCCTGCGCAGCACACATGCGCGGCAGCGCCCCCATGCACAGCCCCTGCGTGGCACGCATGTGCGGTGCCGACCCTGCGCGGTGCGCATGCGGGCGGCGCCCCCTGCGCTGGCTGAGGGAAAAAAATGGCGGATCGCGTTGTTTGGCGACCCCCGTGAAATGGGGTCGCGACCCACAGGTTGAGAACCGCTGATATAAATGGAAGAATAATACAGGAAATAAGTCTGATACAATGATATCTTTAAAATTGGAGTAGTTGTGTGGATAGCTGTCAGACACTATTTGCAGCTAATTTTTAGTGACCATCGTTCAAGATGAAAGATTAATTACAACAGTGATTCCCATAAGGTGGCTGAGGAATTCTGGGAATTGAAGTCCACAAGTCTTAAAGTTGCCAAGGTTGAGAACCCCTGGTCTATATGTATGTAAAATCTATGGGGCACTAAAACATAGGATGCTGTTCAAAAAGTCAGCCATAAGAAGGCAAGCGAGGCAAATGGTGTCCCTGCATTATGATATTAGCATGCAGATTATGTGACTTAGATAGCAGCATTAGACATCATTATGTAATTGTTCCATTTATGGGATTTGTCCCCATTTTTATGTTATTTTTTTTCTTGCTGCTGACAGGGCTGTATTAGATTAACAATCTATTTGGTTCAGCATCTTGTTCCTATATTGGCTTATAAAAGGTTGTAAGAGCATACCATTTTTCTCCTTTTATTCCCAATAACTAGTAGTTTACAAATATTACTGGCTCTAGACTTGACATTAGTTAATAGCTACCATAGCCTGAAAGCATGAACTTGATTAATGCCCATTTGAGCTGGTTGTTATTTTTTTCATGGCAATGGTTTCTATAGTTTATCTACATGGGAAGAAGTTGCTATTTTTATATGAACAAAATTTCGATCTGCGGTTGATCCTAGTATCTAGTACTAGTACAGAGAAAAACCTTTCTTTTAATTTGGTCCTTCATTGCTTATTTTGTAAAACCCTGCTTCCTTTTTTAAAAACACCATCTTTCCTCAGTATCAGTAGTCTCAAAATGTAGATCTTCATAATCTCATAAATAGATTATTTGAAACTAGAAATGCAAGATTATTTAAAATTCAGATCAAGTGGCTCAGGGTAGCTGAATAAGAAAGGTTTTTTAGCCTTGATGTTAATCAGATCAAGCAACCCAAATTATGCTGATGACAGATAGTTCTTTAGTTCTGAATCATATTGATCAACAGTCAATTAATATTTCTTCTTCATTATCATCACCGATTATTGTTGGGCTGTCCTCCTCCCTTGTGTTTTTTTCCCCATTTGGTATTTTCATGTAAGTTAAAAAGTCAGAGCCCATAACTATTGATTATATATCAGTGGTATAAGTAAACTTGCATATTATAAAAATGCTCTTTATAATCCAAGGGAAAATCTGCTGAGGCTCCTAACTCTTGTCTCTTATGCAGTCATTTTCAGTAGCCTCAATTATTAATTCACACTCCGATGAAGTAATTTTCTTGCAGACCTGCTGCTAAATGAGCTTTTTGCAGTGGTCTGGCTTTCCAAGGTTACCTTTCAGACCAGTCAGGGTGATTTTACTTCTTCATCTTCTGATCTATTGTTATCAGTATTTCCAGTTGCCTTGGATATTATTTTAACATGAATTGATATTATTTTAGCATGATTGGATATTATTTTAGCATCATTTCAAATAACTGAAATAGTAGCTTTCTGGCTTTCAGAAAGCAGTTCACTTAGCCTGTCAGCAGCTCCTGTTGAACAGAAGCAGTTCAATTAACTGTGTTCCATATATTCTTATTTCCTACTCTTGTAGTCCTTGACTTACAACCAGTTGTTTAATGACAGTTCAATTTTACAGCAGTCTTAGAAAAAGTGACTTTTGACCCATTCTCAAAAGTTTTGACTGCTGCATTATCCTCCACAATAAGTGATCACAGTTTCGGCACTTGGCAACCCGCTCACATGGTTGCAGCATCTTGCGATCACATAATTGTGATTTGTGACCTTCCCAGCTAGTTCCCAACAAACTAAGTCAATTGGATTCATTTAAAAACTGTATGATTCACTTAACAACCATGTGATTCTTTAAGACTGTGGTAATATACAACTTGCTGCAGTCATATGATGGTGACTTGTTTAATAACACCATCATGTAGTGACTGAAATTCCAGTTCCAGTGGTCATAATTCCAGTAGTCATAACCTGAGGACAATTTATATGTTCTAGAGTCCCCATGATGTAATTTTGCAAGCTTTGGCTTATTCTTTTCTCCTCCAGGACCTGCCAGGGAATCTCCTTTGGCATGTGTTTTGGTGTGATGCGGATATACAACCATTTTCTGGGTAAAAAGGGACTATTCTGATGTTGCCTTGCTGCCTCAACACACTTTCATTTGGAGAGATATCATTTACAGTTAATACAGATTCATTTTGAGATTAATGACTTTAATTAAAAATCTGATATCACTTGCCCGTGATCATGAGGAGAAGCTTGTCTGGATTCCCACATATGTTTTTATCATGTAGTTTGTACATTATGCTCCTATTGTTGCTTTTCATTCCAAAGGGAAGCTATAGAGTTACATTTAGTGACAGTATTTTTAAATAGAACAGGTCAGACATAGGGGTATTTACGTCACTTAAGCTGGGAAGAAATAGAATCTGCTTATTTCCTTCCTTCCTTCCTTCCTTCCTTCCTTCCTTCCTTCCTTCCTTCCTTCCTTCCTTCCATCCATCCATTCATCCATCCATCCATCCTTATTCTGCCTATCCTCTACAGAAATGGTCTTCCATTTTTCTCAGACCAACATCTTACAATGTTAGAAAAGTGCTTATTACTAACACTACAGGCTGGCCATATTAAGGGCAATAGATCTGAACTACAGAACTGGACAACCCTAACAACAAAACATTGGCTGCTGAGTGATGGTGATGTTTTTGCAGATCATATCTGGCAGAAGGAGGCAGTTGCTAAGAGGAATTGAAGGGACAAAACTCCATGTTATGTAACAGGCAATTGTATTATGATATTATGTCACTTTATGTTTAATCATGTCAATTATCATTAAAGGTTGTGACTCATATATGACCCTGCAACCTTCAAATGCAGTGCAGATTACTATTCTGTTGCCAGTAGTAAAATATGACTCAGTTTGCAATGTTTTGCCTGTTCTTGAAGAAGACAATATGTTACCCTTCACTTAAACCAGTGTTTCTCAACCTTGACAATTTTAAGGCATGTGGACTTCAACTCCCAGAATTCCACAGCCAGCATTGTCCACATGCCTTAAAATTGTCAAGGTTGAGAAACACTAACTTAAACAAATATTTTGGGACAGCATAATCCGGCATGTCTACAAGGGGAGAAGATGTCAAAAAAGTAAAAACGATGACTGATTACTGCATGATCATAGCCATCATTTTGACTTTTTTTGATACCCTCCAACAATGGATGCCATGTGCATAACTTTGCAATTCTTTTAATTAATTAATGTATTAATCTAATAAAAGTTATCTTTCTCATGTATTCTGCATTCTAAGCATATAGAGTTTAAAAAAATAAAAATAATGTTTGCAAATAAGCAGTGTTCATTTTTATGCTGTAGTCAGGAATTATTTATTTATAGATATGTGTGCTTCTCAATTACTCTTAATTAATTAAATCAATTAATCTATCAAACCATTGAATAAATTCATGAGGGATTAAGGATTCGTAGATCTAGCAAATATATAGTTCCTGTTCCATATGCACAGCAAGCAGGTTATATGAACAGTAGCCAGAGCTAACTTTAGCCATATACTAATATTGGATGGAAACAGTCTACAGTAAAGTGTTTGCAGCTGCAGAGATGTAAAAGATGGTAAAAGTTCTTTAATCGTATAGGAACCACCCATAGATCTTATTTTTCCCCTCCCTCCTTCCAACTACTGAGGAATATTTTATTTGAGTGATACGTTAAGCCCTGAGGTTGGAAAGGAAATAATTAAAAGGGAACAACTGGCTGTCTGAAATATTTTTCTGAAAAGAAAGAAAATGTTCCTTTTTTCTTAGGATACATGGTAAATATGCATTAACTCTTGCATAGAATTACTCCATCATTTATTTTGCTGTAACATAAACCAACTCTTGGTCCATAGATCTTACCGGCTAATTTTTTTCACTTGCTTTTGGCAAATGTCCTTCATGTCTTACATTTAATATTGGATTTATGCAATATCAGCAGGACACAAAGCATGTAATGGATTTTTACCAAGCCAGCTGTTCAGAGTGAAGAAAAAGCCAAATGATAAATTTTTATTGGGATCATTGAATTTCAATGATCTTCTCTTATGTTGAAATCAGGAAGGAAAGTTAGATCTTGCCATGATTAATGTATACACAAGAGTTCTGCACAGATTAGTTCCAAACATGCACCTAAACCTTCCATTAGAAACATGCTGGCAACATGAACGGGATTATTTCTCATGTGGAATCTCTATGCATATCATTAGCACTAGCCCTTCTTAAGGAGGCTTAAAGAGAATCAAATATGATTGAGCAGAAGATAATATAAATATATTATGTTCTTCCACTATGTGTTGGAGTAATTTAATCTATTTAAATGAATGCGGCCAAGGAACAGCAATATCAACACCAATTAATACATTTTTAAAAATTTTTTGAATAGAAGCACCCTATATAAAGAAACTGGAAGTTTCCATTGTCAATATAATGATACCTTTCTTAACTTAAAAATTTATGTGGTTAGATTCACCATGCAAAATGAACTTGGAACTGCCTTGCTTTGCCATTGCAGTGATGTGATGATGACACTAGAGCATGGCTTAAACTTTGGGTCAGGGAATCAGCAAGTTAAACTCAAAACAGATCTATGAAACTTGTAAGAGGTTATTTTAAAGCTTGCTTGATTTTTAAAATAGGGGAGAAATTTATACAATTGGAAACTACCATTTTGTCATTAGAATCTTCAAAAATCCCAGAAACAACAACAAAATGCCTGGCAGGGGTAGATAAGGGGAATAATACAGCCTGGAGATTGCCCAATCCTGATCTACTTCAATGATTGCTTACAGTAAAGCTATGTGGGCAGTTCTCTTCATGATACACCATTTGGATAAGCTTGTCCATTTTTAGTTCAAGCATTCTATCAGCATTCCAATACAAATCTTTTCCCTTGCTAAAGAGTGGATGTGTTTTGAGTGGCAGTTACTATAGCTATGAAAAAAGTTTAAGGGAAGATCTTTAGCCATGTAATCTTTTCTTTTTTAAATGTCTGTATATTAAAATAAATGTTGGTCATTCTCATGGTACAATTTTTAAAGAAAAAATGGTAAGGTTGTACAAGGGAGTCCTCAATACAGCTCGCGCCAGAATTTCTGACATAAGTCAAGTTACAGTCAATTTTATGACTATGATTGCTGTTAAGCACATCTAACTTTCCCAGTTGGAAATCAGCAAAAGAGAATAGCAAATAATGACCATGTGATTGCACGCATCTGCAACCAGTCCTAAATGCAAGCCAGATGCTAATTGCCTGAACTGTGATTAGGTGATGACAGATTGTAGGTGTGAGTACAGGTTGTAAATCACTTTTTTCGAACCCTGACTTTGAACTATTGTTAAACAATCACAAGTCAAGGACTACCTGCATGTATTCTGTTTGCCATCTCCAGAAGTCCATTATCAGTTTGAATATTCTTTGTTGAATGTTGACTTCATCCCATCCTAGAAAAGTTTTGATATGTGATTTGAACCTGTGCTTAGAATCAAATGTGTATTTTTCTGAAACCTTCATAATCTTACATTTATTTATGATTTTTAGTTTACAATGATAAAATCAGTATTTCATGTCTATAATTTCTTTCTCACTTTCACTGCTGTTTAAGCTTTGAGTTGCAAAGAGAAGGGCTAATCTTACTATCTGTGCTTTATGGATTGAATGTCAATCAACTTTCGCTAGCTCACTTATACACTGTTTTTTCTTTTAGTTAAAGTGGAGAAAAGTCCACCAGTGAAAGGCTTACTCTCTGGAAGAGCTACCCTCCCATGCTTTTTTTCAACTCTGCCGACTTTGCCTCCAAGCTATCACAACATAAGTGAGTTTCTCCGGATTAAGTGGTCAAAGATTGAACAGGACAAAGGTGGAAAAGATCTCAAAGAAACTACAGTATTGGTGGCCCAGAATGGGAATATCAAGATTGGACAAGGCTACAAGGGAAGAGTGTCAGTTCCAAGCCATCCAGAAGACATTGGTGATGCATCATTAACTATGGTGAAGTTACGTGCAAGTGATGCTGGGATTTATCGCTGTGATGTAATGTATGGAATTGAAGATACCCAAGACATTGTTTCACTGGCAGTTGATGGTGAGAATTCCATTTACCATACTCTTGCATTTCTTTGTGAAATTTAAATTATAGTTATTAAATAAAAATGAATTGAAATTTTAATATTCACCACAGAAAAATAGTAATTTAGCAGCAATATTTTATGCCATTTTTCTTTCTCGTGGTTTTAAGAATATGCTTTATCAGACCTTTCCCTCTGCTGTCTTTGAGGACTTCCATTAAGTCCAACTGGCATAGTCAGTAGTTCAACCTTTCCCAACCTGACATCCTGCAAGATGTAAAGCAGTCTAATGCAAGTAGAAAGTAACAGACTGAAGAAGGCTTCACAAAATATTTTTGTAGCCTGGCAAGCAAATGAGAATGTAGCTGAAGTTTCTAATTAGATTATGAATGACTATAATACCCCCAACTGATTGTATATACAATACAGCCTCTTCAGATTCTGTAGCCTTGCTTTTATTTTCTATCTCTTTGTATTCACTTTGATAATTTTTTTCACCTTTGAATTCAAAAAACCTGGCAGATCTCCTTAGACAAAGAATACTTGCTTATGAAGCATTTTTGTTTACTATATAGTATAGGATAGCCGTACCAGACAGGTAGAGTTGAGCAGGTTGCGAGGTATAACAGATTTTACAGTCAGTCATGCTTGCATAATTCAGTTTCTGAATCTAAGTATGGACCACATGGAGAAACCAGAAATTATTGGTATCTATGGAGCTTCTTAGTCATTCAAGTTATTGTTGTCCCAAAGGTGCTTTTCAAAAGGCATCTGCACTTCCTTTTTTTTCCCCATTGAAGACATTTCACTTCTCATCCAAGAAGCTTCTTCAGTTTTCACATTTATAGGTTGATGATGGACTTGTGGAAAGCAGTTCTTTAATAATTGTGTTGAATGTAGCATCTCTACAGCAATACCAGTATTCCTAGTTGAGACACATTAATGCAGTTTCACATAGATATTACCAAACTAGGGAAATGAAATACAGGAATTCACTAAATCCTGCTTTCCCTCTCTGAAATTACGTATGTCCCTTATTATGTTTCCTGTTTAGATGCATTGAATCTCAAACCTAGTTTCTTTCCCATCACCACCAATTAACAGAGCAGCTTCCAAGTCAAGTTCAGTTGCTTTTGTTAAATCAACCATGCCCTCCCATGAGTTGCAACAGTTAATCTGGCCTTCAAACATTAAAATAACTGTCCTTTGGAAACTCAAGACTTTCAGGACAACTTCAAAAGATTGGTGCAGGTCTAGACTGCCAGGGGGTGGCAGGTGACATCTTTATGTATAGCTTTTCTTTTCTTTTTTTACAACCTCATTAAGTCAGAATGTCAGCAATATATCAACCTTTCTGTGTCTCCCTGACAAATGTAAGGAGATGGGCTGTTTTCATGGAAATCTGGCTCCTTGTATTTGAATTAGCAGCACGTGGGAAGGATTAAGTAGCAAAAAGAGAAAATGGATACTGGAAAAGGGAGACAGAAGATAAAAAGTGAACATCTTCCATTTTTTCAATTTGGGAAAA
The DNA here is from genome assembly GCF_016545835.1 of Crotalus tigris. Lineage (NCBI taxonomy): Eukaryota > Metazoa > Chordata > Lepidosauria > Squamata > Viperidae > Crotalus > Crotalus tigris. The sequence goes on from NW_024097011.1 coordinate 248,787, forward strand.
GTCCTTTGTTGCAGTTTGTTTCTTTATTTTCTTTATATGCTGCTAAAAATAGGGATCATTAGCCCAAAGGAATTTTTAAAATGTGATTTAGTGCATAGACATTCTGTGACATTTTTAAACTATTTCTAAAAGTTTGAAATGTGTGCTTCTTTACTTTTATGCTGAGAGAACAATTTAAATTTAGAGGTGCATAGTGCTAAACACTTGATATGAAATCTGTATTCAAAATATTGTTGCTAATTAATCATCTCTTTTTTTCTTTATGTCTTCCATATTTAGTTCCTCTTTCCTTTCTCAATAGACTACTTTTTTCCTTCTTATTCCAAGTCTGCTAAACTTGAATCTCCATGATATGCTTCTCTGTACTGACCATTTCCTGCATGTTATAATCATCTATTTTTATTATTCCATGTTTTTCTGTCTCCATTTTCTATCTCTCTTTAACTTCCTTTGCACTCTGAACCATCTTAGATTTTTCTGCGTTCATATCATGTTTCTTTTGGAATCACATTATTCTATAAATGCAAAAGATTCACACCTTGAATATTTGTACAATGAACAGAGCATCTCTATTGCTTTCCAAGGACATAAATTTCTTTGCATTTCCATTTTATCTTCTGTGAAACACCCAACCTATCTCTTGCTCCTTTTTATCTTTTCATTAATAAATTAAAGATGCGTATATATTGTAGATCCTGCTTGGAAGATGTGTAAAGGATCTAAGACATTTAGACATCAAATGAATACGAGCCAATAATGGAATACAGCTGCTGAAAAAGCTATATTACTGCACTCATGGTGCCATTTTGATATATTTGCATTTTATGTGAAGCCAACTTTTGTGGAGACTTTGAACTTTGGGGAAGGGAGCTCTTATGAAAGGATTAATACAAGGAAGTTCTTTAAATGTTTTCATGGTATGAATTTAGAGATTAGAATTGCTTGATTTTATAGATCTGCCAACTTCTCCAGCATGACGAGTAGAGAATCCACCAATGGGTTTTGCTTGTCTTCTGCCCGTATAGACTAAGTCAGCCAATTTTGCCATGCCCCTCTCCCTGGGGCCATTCCCCCAGTCTCGACTTAGTCTTTCACCCGACAGGACACAGACCTTGGATCTAAGATCAGGTCGTATTTAAAACTCTTAAAATTTCCATTTCTACCCTTTCTAAGGCAGGGGAAGTAAAATGAACAGCAGTTGCTCGCAATTCTTCCAGCCAAGCGGAGCGACTCTGCGAGGCTTCCCCGAAGCCCCAGCTGATCTTCGGAGGGCAGACAAAGAGGCTGGTCGCCATTTTAGCTCCGCGTGGTCTCCGGAGCAGGGGGCACGAATCTTATCCCTGAGCGGAAGGCAGACAGTCCCAGCCCACGGCAACAGCTGGACCACCTAATACGAGTGCTCAGCACCCCAGCCGTAGAGGCAGAGCGGCCGCAATTAACAGAGCAAATTTGCGACCGCCATTTCAAGCCGTGCCTTCAAGCCGTGCCTTTCAAACCGCTCAAGTCTTCAGCATTCAGCTGCTCCTGCTCAAACCTCCCAAAGCGAGACGCTGGTAAGCCGTTGCTGGCTCAAACCAGCACTAGGCGAGGAATCCTAAATTTCCTCTTTCCCCAAGGTTAACAGGAAAGAATAGAGCTGGAGTACTTGAATGGTGGGGGGGGAAGGCAGTGAAGCGCATGTCACCCCTCTTCACCCACAGTGCCGCCTCTTCAGATTAAGGCCATTCCTCGCTACTATCTAATCAGTCATAGCCCTGCCCATAGTCAACCTACCATGGTTTTTATTTTAAAAAAAAAAAAAGGAGAAAGAGGAGGAGAAGAAAAAGAGCCACGACATTCTGAATTGTCTGCCTAACATGTGTGTGCGGGAGGTATCTTCAAAAGTGATATCACCGCTGCCAGCAACAAAACAGAGGCTGGAATAGGGGAGCACAGCGGGTGCCTGTACCATTAATTGGCATTGCCACTGGGATTATTTCCAGTCATTACCAGATTGCTCTGTGGCCTAGGCCGGCCCATTACCAAGCCTCTAACAACGAGAATCCTCTCAGTCTCAGTGCTGAGATATCTCTTGTGCCAATAGCAGACACCAACGCTGCTCAGGCAGCACAGGACTCCTCCATTAGTCCTCCGGGATGTAAGAGGCCAAAATCCTCCAACCAGGAAGCAGAAGGCAGGATCAGGGCCAAGGCAATATCTGGCAAAAGATCCTCCAAGGAAGCTGATAAGGAGGCCAAACGCCGGTACCAGGCTCTGGAAAAACTATTCTCTAGAGCCGAAAAGAGGCAAAACATAGCAGGAGATGATCTAGTCCTACCTGCTTACACAGAGGAGGAAATATTTGGCCTGCTGCAACCTAGTTCAGGCGCAGACCAGGCAGAGGGATCCCCCCTAAGCGAGGGACCTGAGAGCCACACATTCAGCAACAGCAGGGCTTCGCCCCTCAGACAATCAGGAAGCCCCATCATAAGAACACTTACAATCCCTGATATCTCAGGCTGTCGCTCAGGCCATGGCCTCTACAAGGCATCATAGGTCCAGAGCCAGGTCTGTGGCTTCAAGAGGTCAATCCTACCTTCCCCAAGAGGAAGCCTCAGCATATCAGGGATCAATTTCTCCATCTCATTCCTCTGGAAGCAGGAAGTCCCCCACGGGAGACTATGAGCAAACGGATCAGGGGCTGTTAGAGGATGATGATAGATATATCAGATCTTCCACCATCCGTAGGCCTCTTCAACTTGACTCTATTCAAATCTCTGTTCCACAAGGCCAGCAGCACCGCAAAGGTTAAGAGGCCAAGGCTCCCCCAGGAGGGACCCTCAACATGTCAGGACATAAACAGCAGGGTGTTTTCGCAGCCCACCTATACACAGCAATATATCCCTTGCCCCCCCCTCTTCTTTGATACAATTCAGAATAATTTGGGGGCAGCGGGGTCTTTCCCTTCAATGGGGAGGCGGACAGACAAGAAGCTGTTCAACATGGATCTGGCCTTATCAGAGGTAATAGAAGTCCAGGCAGTAGATGAGCCTCTAGCAGCTCTTTTTTCACCATCCACGGTATCCGGGGATGTGGCAGAGGACAGGAAGGCAGAACTCACCTTCCGCAGAACACACCAGGCCTCAGCATGGGCAATCAAGGCAGCCATTTCTAACTCCTGTTTTTGCTAGGACTTCATTGCTCTGGCTGCGCCAACTCCAGGCCAGGATTTCCCCAGATGAGGAGAGAACCCATCATTACACGGCGCAAACTACTCTGCCAGGGCAATAGCGTCCAATACCGCAGCACGCAGATTACTGTGGCTCAGACAGTGGAACCGACATCAAGACAAAGTGGCAGCGGAATTCATGGCAGATTCATCATTACCCGCTGCAAACTACTCTGCCAACTGCCATACACCTGGTCCTTCGCCACTTCCGCAACTCAGTGGCAGATCAGCACATCCTAGTTCTCATGGACAATGTGGCGGTAAAGGCCCATGTCAACCGACAGGGTGGCACACAATCCAGATCCCTCATGACCGAGGCCCAAATGCTGGGAAGTTGGGCCGAGAACAACCTAGTCTCCCTCAGGGCCGAACACATATCAGGAGAAGCAAATCAGCAGGCGGACTCCCTGAGCAGGGCAACAGTAGATCACTCAGAGTGGAGCCTGCACCTGGCTCTCTTCAGGGAAGCATCAGAGAGGTTTGGCATCCAGTGCTGGACCTATTCGCCAGTCCCAAAAATGTCCAGCTCCTGAGGTTCTTCTCCCACTTCATTCAGGGGTGGAGAGAGTGGACGCACTCGGGGACATTGGCCTAGGGGGCTGTTTGCCGACCTCGTCAGTCTTTTCTATATCCACTCTGTGGAGGATTCCCCATGACTGAATCTCCCTCAGTCAGGGGGCTTTACAACACCCAGAACTACAGTGGCTCCAACTAGCTGCTTGGCACTTGAATAGAGCCTCCTAGAAGGGGAGGCTTATTCTCCAGACGTCATTAACACGAACACAATTAACAGAATTTATGACTCCACATGGAGAAATTACTGCAGCTGGTACACAAGGCAGCATCTAGACCCTTTTAAGATTGCTATTCCAAGGGTCTTAGACTACCTGTGGGAGGAACTTAAGAGGGGTTTAGCACCCAACACAATTCTCAGAGAGATGGCTGCCCTGTCCACCATACTCACATATGGCAACTCTGAACCACTGGCCAAACATCCAGTGGTGCGATCCTTCATGAAGGGCGCAACAAACAACAGACCACCTGTGGTCCACAGATATCCCTCCTAGGATCTGTCCAAGGTCCTACAGGCCATCCCCTCATCTCCATTCGAACCTATCCGGACCTGCACCTTACAGTACCTCACACTTAAGGTCACATTTCTGGTGGCCGTTACCTCGGCTAGACGCATTTCAGAGTTGGCAGCTCTATCAGTTAGGGAAGATCTCTGCATTTTCCACACAGATAGGGTGGTCCTATGCCTGGACCCCTCCTTCATTCCCAAGATCAATTCCCTATTGCACAGGACACAGGAGGTGGTGCTACCAGATTTTTGCCCTCAGCCCTCCCATGAAATGGCACACCTTAGACGTTCTCAGGGCCTTAAGGCAATACATAAAGCAAACTGCACCCTTCTGCAAATCTGGGGCCCTGTTCGTATCCTTCCATTCACACTCAAGGGATCGAAGGGTCACAGCGTCCACAATTGGCAGATGGATCAGGAATTGCATAGCAGAAGCATACCAAAGGCAATCACTCTCAGTTCCTAAATAAATCACTGCCCATTCCACTCGCAGCGCTGCAACATCAGCAGCGTGGGCAACTTAGGCAGTGATTGAGGAAATATGTAGGGTGGCGACGTGGGCATTGTCTTCCCCTTTTATAAGACACTACAAGTTAGATAGGTTCGCATTGGCAGAGGCCTCATTTGGCAGGAGGGTCCTCCAGTGCGTAGTATCAGAGTGGGACACAGGCCCAGACAGCTTCTCACCCACGGGGACAGTGAGGCTTTGGTATGTCCCATTGGTTGATTCTCCACTCGTCATGCTGGAGAAGGGGTGTTGTCTTACCTGAACACCTTTTGTCAGCATCACGATGGAGAATCCACTCTCACCCTTAGGGCCAGTCAGGTACTGTGCTGGGGAAGGATTGGGCCAACACACTTGAATCATAGCCAACAGCTGTGCCTCAGTTGAGGGGGGAATGGTCCTAGGGAGAGGGTGTGGCAAAATTGGCTGACTTAGTCTATACGGGCAGAAGACAAGCAAAACCCATTGGTGGATTCTCCATCATCATACTGAGAAAAGGCGTTCAGGTAAGGCAACACCCCTTTTAGAGCTACTGCCTAAAAGTGTTTGGAATTCCATTGTCAAATTTCCATTGAATTCATTTTTAAGATTTTATGACTTCAGCACTTTTTCATCAAAAAATGCAAAAAATAAAGGATGAAGGGGAGTTTATGCTGAGTGAGGAATACATTATTTGATTACTGCATACCAGAAAATTATGTCTGTTATCCTAAGAGTAACAAGTTTGTAATCTAAAAATGCATAATTAAAAAAGACCATCTCCATTAAAACCAAACTCAGGTACTAATTTGTCTTACCAATCAAAAGATTGCCAGATCTTTTTCTTTTATAATGAAGAGAAACTAAGAGAAAGCTGGCATGGCTTGTCCAGAAATTCCAAAAGCTGGAAACAGACACATGTTCTTTTATTTATGTTAAATGTACTTGTCCCATGGTGGTGGGTATCATAAAGTCTTTAAATCTGAGTTAATAGGGAATTTTAGGCCATAGCAAACAATAGTTAGCTACTGGAAATGTTTCAACAATTCTTCCTACCATATATCCATATGGGATTTATCCTACAATGCTTCTGATATAAACAAGTTTAATGTACTTGACTGTTCTAAATCTAGTAGTATTAAGACACAGGAATTGGCTGAATCACTTTTATTTGTGATTAGCAAACTTTGAATTGCTACATTATCATTGCAAATTTTGAGGACTGCTTCATAAGTAGATGCTGGTAATGTAGCAGTCCTCAAAATTTGCAATGATAATATAGCAATTCAAAGTTTGCTAATCACATATAAAAGTGATTCAGCCTATTCCTGTATCTTAATACTATATTAATGATGACTGTAGCAGTTTAATATTTGGCAACACTGCAAAATCTAAAAATATGAAGACATTTTTTTCTGAAGCCTTTTAAGAATTTGAGCAAGAAGACTAAAAAAAGTAAGTTTTGGTAGCCTCATAAGGTTTCAAACAACTTTTTTAAAAAATTTAGTGACAGCACTTACTTGAAGTACCTTCATGGGCACCAGGGATTCTTGGATAGCAGAATAAAAACAGTTGCTTTAATCAAACTTTAAGCCTTTTTTTATCACTTTCTGTTATCACAATATCAAGTTGCTGAATATTTATTTAAAAGTAAACTCACCAGATCTCTAAATGAGTGAAATCTATACTTAAATAAATGTCTTTATGATTTATCAAGATATAATTTGTCAAAATATAAAACATGTTCCCATTTTTTATATTTAATTCTATGTTTTCATATTTCATATTAAAATCAAAACTTTGTTTTTGATTTTAAAAAGATAGGTCCTTTAAATGACCTTGTGTTGTGATGGTTGAGGAAGGGAAAAAAAAAACATTGTTCTAATTAATATGTCCATATAGCTGTGAAGATCTCTGAAATTAGATTGCAACAACCTGTGAATTTGTGAGAAGAAGTAAGCCATGAAACTAAATCAGGCTATTACATTTTAACAAAAATGCTGGGCAGATCAGTAGCTTCATCTATTTACGACTAAAGTCCATTTGAAACTATTTTCCAGTTCATTAACTGAGACAGGAAATGTTATGGTCTATTGTGTCCAAGTAGCTGACACTAGGCTTGGTGAGAATGGATCAAGCTCTTTTATTGCTGGAGGTAGTGGAGTGAATCTGGGACCCACTGAGTCTTAAACCTTCAAACTTTAGTGACACAAAGTTTGTATCTTGCAAAGAAATCACTTGAAAGAGTTATGGCATAGTTGCGGGTATACATACCTTATTTCAGTACAAAATAGCAACATTCTGTCATTGTAAGTGTAGGAGTTATTGTGCTAACAGCAAAGTAAACAATAAAACTGTTTACATGATACAATATATGGGAAATTCCACAGCAGTACATATATTTCTAATATATTTATATTTTTCTCACATTAAGGACATGGCAGAATCTAGACTCTCTCCAAATTCTATTAAGAAATCTTAGCCGACTAATAGCAATGTAGATTAATTATATACCTATGTGAACATTTTTAGTATCCTCTTTCATTACAGTGAAATGTCATGAGCTAAACTTTCCATTAATTTAGAACTCTTGATGCTTCCTGTGTTAAAGATACACACAAAATAATGATGAAAAATGCAAAAGAAAAGAATGGGATACTTGGTCATATTTTAAAATTCTGATTAAAGCCACAGTCTCTATAAGCGATTTAGCCACTGTTTTGTTCCTTTTCAATTTTTTTTTTTAGGCAGAAGAATAGAAATATGTCTGGAAGATATTTGCTCTACCCTTCACTGCTTTGTTCCTTAGACAAGGACCCAAATAGGTGTCAGACTTTTATATAACTGTAATAATTCTATCTGACTCTCATATTCCTTTAGAAGTCTTTTTATCTTGGCAGTATAGAATAGAAGGCAAAGAATTGACAATTTATTTTGCATGAAGTCTTCAGTTTTATTTCCATATTGGCCAGAAGCTATTGGAAAAATACAGAAGTATGATGCAAACAAAAATGAATAATGATGGTTTCTGTAGCTTGCAGATTTGCAAACTGAGCAAAAGATAGTTATAAAAAATCTTTGTACTGATAATAGGGGCATAGAATACAATCTGAAAACCTTTCTAAATGTTCTTTCTGATCTCACTGCCTACGATAATTTAGTTTTAAATAAAAGTTGATGCGATATAAGTTTATTATCTTTTGCAGGTGTTGTGTTTCACTATCGTGCGGCTTCCAGTAGGTACACTATGAATTTCAAACAGGCTCAGGACACCTGTTTGGAGAATGGTGCTACGATTGCAAATCCTGAACAACTGAAAGCTGCATATGAAGATGGATTTGAGCAATGTGATGCTGGCTGGTTGTCTGATCAAACTGTTAGGTGAGATGATCAAGTGGCTTTTTGATGGTGTATCTAATAGCTTGGTTACATTTATGGTAGCAAGTATAACATGTTCTCTGTCATTAATTTATTTTACTTTATTTCACTTAATGTACTGCAGATATCCTATTAGGCAACCTAGAGTTGGCTGCTTTGGGGACATGATGGGAAAAGAAGGAGTCAGATCCTATGGATATCGCCTTCCTAATGAAACTTATGATGTCTACTGCTACGTTGGAAGCATAAATGGTAAGCAACACATTTATTTCTTCTTTCTTTTTAGCACTATGCATTGTGGCTAACAAGTTGTGGAAGTGCTGAATTACTGTCTGAATACATTAAAGGACAATTAAATTGAAAGTGAACCTTGATAGTATTGTCTGTTGATGATTCCTGAGACTAGGAACTTGTGCTGAATGGGGCTACGCTTCCCCTTAAGGATACTTAAATAAGGATTTCAGCCTACTAGACAGTGTGAGTTGTATTGATAAGTGACCAATGTTGGAAATTGCATGGCAGGAATCCTAGCCTGTGGATGGGTGCCTCCTGCCTGACCCAAAGTTGCATTAACAACAACAACAACATCAATAATAATAATACAGATATTATTAATGGTTCTCCAGCACTGGAGATGGATAATCCACGCAGTGGGTTGAGACTGTATTCCTGGCCAATCAGATCAGTCAGCCAAAGTTGCCACGCCCCGTCTTGGACCATGATCCTTTAGTCTTGACTGATCTGGCCATGCAGAGACATCTACAACTTTTGGCTCCTGGGCAGGTATAGTTCCTTTCCATTAGGGGGGATTTTTTCTAGTAGCTGAAATTGCTTAGTTTAAAAGTTAATTAGAGATAATTTAATTCAATTTAATTGACCACTCAAAAATTTCCTTGCTAAATTGTAAAACTCAGGAAGTCAGATTCCTACAGGGGAAACCACCCCCACTTAAAAGGGGGAAATCCCTAACTCCCCTCCCTAACCAACCCCAGCCACCTTCCAGCAGCCGGCAGCCGCCTTAAACAAACGGGGAGGCTCGGGCAACCCCTCGCGTTTAAAACAACAACAAAAAAAAAGACAGAAAGGCAAGCAGTTAGCGAGGGAAGCGGAGGACAAAGGGGACGCATGCTGGGAGGGAGATTGATTAAGGGAAACAGCTGGCGTGCGAAGGAGCAGTCTTTTCACTCCAGGCTGCTCAGGATTTTTTAAACGAGGCGCCATTGTCTGCACAGCTGGAAGCACGCGCAGCTCTTTGTTACAACCGCACGTGGCATAGGCAGCCTTGTTAACACATGCGCAGTAGTTTCCTGGCAGCGGCGGCCATATTTTTTGTCCAAACAGGGGAGTTAAAGTTCCTTAAGAAAGCTAGGTTCAGCCGCTGGAGTGAATTAATAGGCAAGCAGTACTGGGGTACTAAAGCATCTATTATTCATTCAGAGACATTCAAATCAGACACATAGCTACTGGTTCCAGGACTTGGTGTCTTCTACCTAAAGTAAATAAGAACCTTTCATAACTAACTGTGTTTAGTTGCCTTTGGCTCCTTCCAGACTTCGGGTCCCCCATTAGTGGCCCGTACGCCTCTGGATTTAGTGGTGGGTTCCAGGCATCCCCAGTCGCGTGCCTGTCCTTACCCACCATAGTCAAGCCGGGTTCCAGGCATTCCCATTAGCGTGCCTGTTCTTATCCGTGCACAGTGACTAACTCTGACAATTTGGCAGAGTCTGCTCCTGAGTTCCAGACGCCCCCAGTAGTGCGCCTGTCCTTACTCAAAGTTGGAGCTCTCCTACTACCTGGGTCCCCCCTATCGCGGCCCAGCGTTAGTGGAGAATGGAGGAAGCAATCATTCCCTCCACTGGAGCCCCGCCTTCATCCTCTGGAGCACCTGCTTCAGAGGATTCGGAATCCTCTGCAGCCCCTAGAAAGGCTGCAAGGAAGTCATCAAAGAAGGCTGACAAACAGGCAATCAGAAGACACCAAGCCCTAGAAAAAGAGTTCGACAGAGCCCAGAAAAGGGCCAGAATTGAAAATAGGCAGAATGGGGGAATAGGTCCTGATCTACCGCTGGGTCTCCCTTCATCCCCACGGGCCATTTGGTCATTAGGGAGCTCATCACAGTCCCAAACAGAGGGTGGGATAGGCGAATTCTCATCGCTCTCCCGATCCCCCTCCCCACGGAGGTTACAGGAAACCCCGAGGACCATGCTAACCACAGCACCTGCAGGGTCGCAGGCAATGGTCACTCCTCCTGCATTGACGGGGGATCTGCTAGCTACCCTAATAGCACAGGCAGTGGACCGTGCATTTGAGGCCAGGGCTCAAACTTCAAAAGCCAAGTCTCTAGGACTTAGAACGAGGCATCGGGAGGAAACGGAGGACCATCAGGACCTCTCCTCCGTCTCAGACTCGTCGGTCTCTGAGGAAGCTTACCTGGACCAGCCAGGTACGTCACAAGGGATTCAAATGTCTGAGGAGGAGGAGGACACCTCACCTCAAGGGCCGTCCTTCAGCGGCCTGTTTAACCCTTCTCTTTTTGTTACTATTCTGCGCAAGGCTGAGGCCACAGCCCATCTGGGGCATGGGACACCAGCGGAGCCTGTCACAGTTGACACGGAGGCTGAGCCGACGTTCGCCGAAAAGGTAACCACTCAACACCGCATACCATGCCCGACCATGTTCCTAAACACAATAAGGAAACAGTGGGCAGCGCCAACCTCCCTACCGCTTCCTAGCAATGCGGAGAGGAAGCTATTTAACGTAGCAAGGGAGCTAGAGGGAACATTGGAGGTGCCGGTGGTGGACGAACCCATAGGTCCCCTGATATCGGACACGGCCATATCAGGAGATTTTGCTGAGGCTCTTAAAGCCGAGGACCGAAAGAGTGAGTCCAACTACAGGAGAACGCACCAGGCAATAGCTTGGGCTACCAGGGCGTCTACCTCCGCGTCCTTTTTCACCAGAGCCACACTTTGTTGGCTCCGTGAGCTACAGGGCCGGGTTCCCATGGAAGATATACGCACTCATCAGGAACTCAGCAAAATGGTAGCGGCCACGGAATATGCGTCGGACGCAACACTTTTAGCGACCAAGTTTTCAGCCAAGGCAATGGCGGCAAACAACACGAGCAGGCGCATCCTCTGGCTAAAGAACTGGCAGGCGGATACCAAATCCAAGTGGAAATTGGCTTCGGCTCCGTACCAAGGGGCAAAGCTGTTTGGTGAGGCACTAACGCCATACCTGACAGAGAACAAGGACAAGCGCAAGGTCCTTAAACACATGCTTAAAAGGCAGGACAAGAGACCCGGCTTGGAAACAATCCTTTCGTACGGAAGCCAGGGTCAACTACTTTCAAAATTCCCAACCCTTCCAAGCTAGACAGGATAGGGAAAGACAGGGGGACAGACAGAACACAAGACATAGGCAAACACAGGGAAGACGGCCCTTTCGGGGGAACAACCGCCCCTTCCGCCGTACCAGATGACTCCCGCCCAGACCTTCCCATAGGGGGCAGACTAGCAGGGTTTGCTCCCCAGTGGGAAGAGACCACCACGGACGTATGGGTCAGGAACACCATACGTCATGGTCTATCTCTAGAATTTCTCTCAAAGCCCCCGAACCGCTTCCGCCCGTGCCCCTGTCCCACAAACCCAACAAAGAGAAGGCTCATGAACGAGGCCGTTCAGCACCTTCTAAACATACGGGCCGTAGAGCCGGTGCCTATGAACCAGAGAGACCAGGGGTTTTATTCTATCCTCTTCGTGGTCCCAAAACCCTCGGGGGGTTGGAGAGCCGTTTTGGATTTGAAAAGGCTAAATTTCTACATAAAATACCGCAAATTCAAAATGCAGACACTACGCTCCATCCTTGGAAGCGTAAGGAAAGGGGATTTTCTGGCATCGATCGACCTCACGGAGGCATACTTGCACATCCCTATCTCTCTGGCTCACCGCCGCTTTCTACGGTTTGCCTACAGGGGGCACCATTTTCAATACAGGGCACTTCCATTCGGCCTGTCATCAGCGCCCAGGGTGTTCACCAAGATTCTGGCGGTTCTGGCAGCACAACTAAGAAACGTACCAGTCAGAGTCCAGTGCTACCTGGACGATATTCTAATCCAGTCATCGTCCGCCCAGCAGTCTCGGGCGGACCTAAAGTTAGTGATAAAAATGCTGCAGGACCACGGCTTCTCGGTGAACTTTCCAAAGAGCCATCTAACCCCAACTACGAGAATACTCCACCTGGGAGCGGTCATAGACACAAAGGAATGCAAGGTGTACCTATCACAGGAACGCCTCAGCAGCATAAAGAAAGCCGTAAAACAGGTAAGCCGCGGTCAGTCAGTGACGCTGGTCTGCCTCTCCCAGCTGCTAGGGAAGATGATATCGACCATAGCAATAGTTCCTTGGGCAAGGCTGCACTCAAGAGAACTGCAATGGTTCATGCTCCCGTTTCAGAGACAACAAATCAGTGCATCCCGGAAGAGGGTAGGCATACCTCTGAGAGTACGACACTCCCTCAGGTGGTGGCTATCTCCAGCTCTCCTCAGGGGGTCCCCCTTCAGGGAACCAGACAGAGTAGTAGTCACAACAGATGCGAGCTTATTCGGCTGGGGAGGCCACTTGGGGACCAAGTGGACACAGGGCCGCTGGTCAGCGGTGGATCTCCGACACAACATAAACTGGCTCGAGCTGCGGGCTATTCACCTAGCGTTAAGGCATTTTCACAGCAGCATAAAAGGCAGGCACGTACTGGTCCTGACGGACAACGTGACAGCCAAGGCCCACATAAACCGTCAGGGGGGCACACACTCTCGCTCGCTCTCGGCCGAGGCCCTCCTACTGGGGGCCTGGGAGGAACAAAATCTGGCCTCCATAAAGGCTGACCACATATCGGGGGAGGCAAACATCCAAGCAGATCTGTTGAGCAGATCAACAATAGATCACTCGGAGTGGCAACTACACCCGAGGATCTTCAGGGAGGTCTGTCACCGCTTCGGGCTTCCCCAGGTGGACCTTTTTGCCTCTCCTTCCAATGCCCACCTAACTCGCTTCTTCTCCCGATTCCCATCCAAGGGAGCAGAGCAGACGGACGCGTTACGGAGCCCATGGCCAAGGGGGCTCCTGTACGCGTTTCCACCCTTACCTCTCCTTCCGGCGGTAGTACGCAAGATTCTGCGGGAAAGGGCCGAGGTAATCCTTGTGGCCCCTTATTGGCCAAGGAGACCTTGGTTCGCAGACTTGAGGAGTCTCTCCCGCACGAATCCATGGCGGATTCCTCCGGAGAGGATCTCCCTCAAGCAGGGGGAGATCTCCCACCCAGAGCCACAATGGCTACAACTAGCCGTCTGGCTCTTGAACGGTCAATTTTAGCCAAGGGGGCTTGCTCACAGGGTGTAATTAGGGTCATACAGGCATCAAGGCGCCCCTCCACGAACCGTATCTACGAGGCCACGTGGAGAAGCTTCCAATCATGGTGCTCTAAACAGGAATTGTTACTCGAAGGGATCACAATTCCCAAGATCCTAGAATTTTTACTAGATGGCCTAGAGAGGGACCTCTCGCCAAACACACTGCGCAGGCAAATCGCCGCCCTCTCAACTATACTTTCTGCCAGCCCCGGTGAATCCTTGGGCAAGCATCCCTTAATACGATCCTTCCTCAAGGGGGCTGCAAACATCAGACCGCCAACCGTGCACAGGTATCCATCGTGGGAACTACCACGAGTACTACAAGCTCTTACCAGAGCGCCCTTCGAACCACTCAAAACATGTGACATTCGCTATCTGACCCATAAGGTAGCATTCTTGGTAGCCATCACGTCAGCTCGGCGGATATCCGAGTTAGCTTCTCTCTCAATGAGGAAGGACCTGTGCCATTTTCACAGGGACAAGGTAGTCCTAAGAATAGACCCTTCATTCATTCCAAAGGTCAACTCCCTTTTTCACAGATCACAGGAAATAGTCCTACCAGACTTCTGTCCAAACCCAGCTCATCCCCTGGAACAACAATGGCACACCTTGGACGTACGCAGGGCACTAAGACATTACATTTCACGCACAGCGGAATTCCGACGCTCGGAAGCGCTTTTCATATCCTTCCACCCTGCTACTAGGGGCCGGAAGGTCTCGTCCTCTACCATCGGTAGGTGGATTAGGGCATGCATCACGGGGGCATACCAGGCGGAGTCCTTGCAAGTCCCCAAGCATATCACAGCCCATTCCACAAGGAGTGCTGCCACCTCAGCAGCATGGGCCATGCAGGCTTCTATTGAAGAGGTATGCAGGGCAGCCACTTGGGCCTCGCCCTCTCCATTCATTCGTCATTACAAAATCGACAGGTACTCCTCTGCAGAGGCCTCCTTCGGTAGGAGGGTTCTCCAGCAGGTGCTAGACCAAAGTTGCACACGGGACCAGTCTATTCCCCAACCCAAGGGACAATAGGCTTTGGTATGTCCCACTGCGTGGATTATCCATCTCCAGTGCTGGAGAAGGGGCGTTGACTTACCTGAACGCCTTTTCTCAGCACGGAGATGGATAATCCACACCCACCCTTATAGACTAGAATAATAGGGTATATTTAGTGGAGCCAAAACGTCTTACTGTCAGTCAATGGCTGCGCTCGAGTCAAGACTAAAGGATCATGGTCCAAGATGGGGCGTGGCAACTTTGGCTGACTGATCTGATTGGCCAGGAATACAGTCTCAACCCACTGCGTGGATTATCCATCTCCGTGCTGAGAAAAGGCGTTCAGGTAAGTCAATGCCCCTTACCTTTCAATACTGTTTCAGTCAGAATTCTGCTAACACCTAAGAAACTAATCCTCTGGTAATTTTTGAATAAATTCTTGTTACCTTTCCCTTTGTAAAAATTTATATCAAACACTCTTCTAAACATTAGGGGTAAATGCCATCTTTCTACATATAAATATAACATAAGTGACCCATAAGACTGCTCCATAACCAAAACCACTAGTTATCAAGAAAGACTGAAGAAATCCCTCTATTGATAACGAATGTTACATTGCAATTAATTACATTACAACAATATTCATGTTGAGGATGATTACATGAGTATTAAAATGAGGTAGAATGCTTGATATTGGCAGAAATGATCAGTCAGGAATGAAAAAAAAATTCATATCCATTGAGTAAAGTGAAATCAATGCCCCAGGAACAAATTTAGGCTCTATAAATGTCAGCAGATTTTCACTTACTACATTTCAGCTACTGTGTTTTTCCTTGGAGCAGACAGTTGCTATTGGGATTTTCTGCTTTAGATCCCAATAAATTGGGGAGCATTGGGTACTAGTAAGTTTGAAGTGTTGTAAAATATTTCTGATCTGCCTCTGCCTCTGCAGCAGAATGCCTTTGACTAATGCCTCCATGTGGTTCAATTTTAATCATGTCCATTCACTGTGACAAAAGGCACATGAAGTTGTTTGAGATAAGAGTATAGCTATTGAAACTCTGCCTACTCCCATATAAGCTTAAGGTGTTCTTTGAATTTTTATAATTTGTCCCACCCAGAAAAGAGGTTATCATGGAAGGGACATGTGACAGAGCACTTTATTCATACTATTGCTTTCTCAAAGATTGTCTCTTTCCTTGTTTAGTTTTAGATATGGCTTAAAACATGAGTAATCTTAAATTATCTATATATTTTTAAAATATCTTGTCTTTTGTAACATTCAGTTATGCAAAACAGTACATCATAGGGCAACAGTTTTTAAATAAAGGTACTTCAAATGGGCTAACTTACAGAATGCATCCCAAATCCAGGACCTATTGCTCCTTTCTGATTGAAATTTGGAAAAGTTGAAACCACTTCATTGCTGCTATACTGCAGTGGTCAATTGATTTTAATTTCCAGTGCTACCTGGCAGCTTCCCGCATGTTGATGGGGAAACCAGCAGGAAATCTAAACTCTGTTCTGATCACTGACATTACCTGCTGGTTTCCCCCAAGCAAAGTCAGTGGGGAAACCAGCAGGAAATTCTAAGTCCAAGCCGGTGGGCAGATAAGTGGCTGTTCCTGGGATGGAGAAGGGAATAAGGAGGTGTGCAAGAAGTGCAGTGAAGGTTGATGGGATGAGAAGCATGGCGGGGATCAGGGAGGATGCACAAGGGTGTGAAGGGGTACTCAAGTCATGTGGTCATGGAAGGTGCTTGAAGGTGCAGTGCAAATTGGGAAAGGGGTGTGAGGATGTTGCATGGGTCAGGGAGGGTTCATGGAGGTGTATGAGTGGCTGGTGCAATGCAAGCACAAAAGAACTCAGGGAAATCCTACTCAAGCAACTTGCAACCTTCCCTGCTGGCTTCCCCATTGACTTTTTCCCTGAATGCTCCCCACAAACAATCAGTGGGGATGTCATCAAGAAGCTGAAAATCATTCCCACTCTCATTGCTTTTTGCCTGCCTATGGTCATTCTGTTGATCTGTTTAGGTAAAAAATATCTATGAAATGATTGCATAATTGAAATGATGACACAACAGGTCACAGGTTATTTAGTTTTTAAATCTCTTCTTTTCATTTACTATGCTAATTTTTTGTTATGATTTATATAGTTTAATTTTTAATATCACCTTTGGGACTATGTTTAGTTTGAGTAAAGATTTTCAAATCATTTTATTATTAATAAAATAAACATTTTTTCTACATATAACAAAATAATTAAATTGTATATCACAGAAAGCATAATTAATCATCTATTTAGAGTTCAGGTTTTTTAACATGAGAGGGAACAGAGTTTTTTGCTTTTTTGTTCTTCAAGCAAACTGTTTGCCAGTGTTCTGCCTTTTTTTGGGGGGGGGACAGAAGAAATAATAATGGCAATGGTTTTGATGATGGTGCAGCTGCTGCTGATAAAAAAAAAATCAGATGTCTTTTAAGTTGAACAATCCAAATATGCACAGCAAGAAAATTTTGAAATTCTTAACAATGATTTGACTTTAGGGAACAGGCAATTAACCTTGATTAGGAGCCAAGCCAATAGAAATCACATTGCTGTATATATTCCAAAGAGTGTCTTGGTTTCTATGTCAGAGTTGTTGTTGCAAGGCTAGGGAAAGCTAAACTATCTTGCTCCTGGCTCTGTTGTTTGCCTTGAAAATTTTGCTGAGTTACTCTCAGCATGGATCCCAGCTATCAAAACACTGGAGATCACTCTTAACTCTCAAATCCCACTCCCTTTTTTCTAGCTACTTCTCATTGCTTCTAATGTTTGTGGCTGTGTCATTCACAAGTTTGCCAGATGGATTTTCTCTCTGTTTTCCTGGAACATGTGGGAAAAATACATCTAAGCTGTTTTGTTTGGGAAACTTTCCTTGGCTCTTGCAGACACAGTACATTATTCAGCGTCTACATTTCTGCAATGGAAATAAATCCCCACCTCATTATAGATTACAGTGCTGAATGTCTTTGTTGATTTTGCTAACATTTGTTATAATTTGATGAATTAAATGGAATAGAAGTAAAAATTCCCAACTTTTCCGAATCAGGTTGTATTTAGAATTTTGGAAAGCCTGTTTCATCACTATCGTTTCTGGAAATAGAAAGCTTGATAGGATCATTTTGCTTTGGAGAATGCTAGCTTCACATTATTTATTTTTTTAAATATAAAACAAACAGAGAACTAGTGGGTCAAATTGAATACCCAGGAGAATATTTATGAGCACAAAATACTTGACAGAATAGCAGTCTAAATATAGTGTTGAAGTTAATGGCATATTTATTGTTTTATTGAAAAGTGCTACTGTGATTTAAGTCATAAATAGTATTTTGTTATCAGAGATGTTGAGTATATACTCAGGTATTCTGGCAGGAAAGCTAGCACTCTGTCTTCACAGTACATAAACTCTAATCTATATACTGGTTTTTGAAATGACCCCCCCTCCCTGAATTCAGCCATTCTAACAAGATGTGGATATCTCCAGTCATTTACTCATCTCCAATTATTGGGAAATACTCATCATGATGAATAGAATTTTCAGAAGAAGAAACTGTAAATTGCAAGGACCCTGAGGAATATTGTGCTCCCTTGAAATGATGCATTTAGGGAAGACTGAATACCTCAGTGCTGAGAAGTGAGGCTATTATCTCAATATTAATCTCAATTAGATTGTTTTCTTTTTTCCCTGTAGCAAGAAATGATAGAAATTAGTTTATATAGAAGAAATTGTATGTGGTTCTATTAAGCATTAAATTTGCACACTCATTCCCTAATAATCCTGAACTATTAGGAATTGTTCCTGTTCCTGTTCTTTAAATATGACAAAGATATGACCATATAAATCAGCCTTTGCTGATTTATGCTGTCTCCTGAATTAGAATATGGTTTGCAAAAGGGAAAGACTGCTAAACCAAGAAGCATATAGTATCTGAGATTTGACCATAGGAAAGGCGAATGAGTGATACTTGTTGAGGTGCTGCTGATCCAATGCCTGGAAACTATGAGGGTCTGGGTGGGGAAGAACCAGCTCCAACTCCACCCTAGCAACATAGAGTGGCTTTAGTTTTTTGTGCCTGTCCCAGGTCTCATAACGTGTTAACCTTGATCATCAGTGGTCCCATTTTCCCAGACAGGGTGCATAACTTGGGACTCTTAACTCCTGCTCAAAGAGCAGGGTGGCAGCCATGACCAGAGGGGGCTTTCCCCAGATCCCATGGGGCAATTGTGCCCTTTTATCCTGTGGATAAAGTCTTGCTCATGCTTACTGATGCTTTGGTTACTTCTTCATTATATTATAATGTGCTCTATTTGGGGCTGCTCTTGAACACCACCCAGAAGTTTCTACTCAGAAATGCAGCAGCGCACAAAGTGTTTGTTCGCATTACACTGCTTTTTATGCAACCAACACTGGTTCCTAGTTCTTTCCAGATGAACTTTAAGGTGTTGGTTATCACCTTTAAAGCCCTACATGGTATGACATAAGATTATTGCAGGAGTACTTCTCCCTAAGGATATCTGCCCACCCCACCAGGTCATATAGAATGACATGCTCCTTCCCTTCAATATTGACATCTAGTGGGACCTAGTGTCAACCTCACCAACTAGACCAGACAGAAACATGGCCAAATAAGCTAATTCTACTTAATTGTAAAGTTACATCAGCAGAATCTTGCATAGCTGAAAGTACAATTCTGCCCCATCTCCTTTACAATCCAAAAAACTAGAGGTCTCTTCTGAGCTCTTGCCCTGCCCAGTAGTCAGTTACAGTCTGTACTGTCTCATATCTGACCTATCCCTGGACAGCATTTTTTCGCTTCATCTCCCAACATATTTTATGTACAATTACAACATAAGAACCTAGGTTCCTGTGGAACACCCTTCCCCATAGAATCTGGCAGACTCTCATTCTTTCAGCCTTCAGCTAGTTTTCCTCCCAGGTGCTGGGAGACAGTGAGATGGAAACTTCATCCTGGGATAGGATGTATGGTTTTCTGGAGGCATCCAAGGAGGATGGCTGAGGCTTTTAGATTCTTTGTGTTTTATGGCTTTATTATTTCTTGGTTTTATTTTTGTTATGAGTTGCCCAGAACTGTGAAAGATGAGCGGCCATACAGATATTGTATATAAATAAATAGTAAAGGAAATGGTTTTTCAGACATAAGGATCAATTAAAAATTTCTCAGTTAGGAAAGTTTTCATATTGATTTCTGCAATCATTGGACCTAAACCAGTGGCTTAAATAGCCCTTTCCAAATCTACATTGTATAATGCTGCAATTTCAACAAGAATTGTTATGTACAGAAGCAAATCAGAAGCTCATTCTAACACCACATTTGTTCCTTCAAACTTGATTTCTGTTTATATACCACTATGCCACATTGTCCTCAAGGTAAAGTTTATCAAAACCGACAAATCACAGCAGTAGTATAAAAATAGCTTCATTTTATTACAGCAATAATGTTAAAAATAAGTTTTCCATTTAAATCATTTGTGAAATGCATTCCTCTTTGAAAAACTTAATTTGTTTTTATTTTTATAGGTGATGTCTTCCATGTTACTTCTCCTAACAAGGTAACCTTCAAAGAAGCCCAAACTCTGTGTGAGGAACATGAGGCAGTTCTTGCTTCAACTGGTGATCTACATGCTGCCTGGAGAAATGGTTTTGACCAATGTGATTATGGCTGGCTGGCAGATGGCAGTGTGCGCTATCCAGCTTCTGTGGCAAGAATCCAATGTGGTGGAGGTTTACTTGGAGTACGAACGCTATATCGCTTTGAGAATCAAACTGGCTTTCCTTACCCAGATAGCAAATTTGATGCATATTGTTTTAAACGTAAGGATATTTGATATTTATTTTAAGAATGCATTTCTACAACACATTTTAATTGTCATATTTATTTTAATTTACTGAGTTTTCTTTCTTGTAATAAAAGTAGCTTGTGAATTGTTGCATGCTAATGAAAAGAACTGATGTACTTTTTGTCTATATTTGGGGAATCTCATCTCTACTTCCCTGATTTCTAGGAAAAATTTTTACATCATTTTCCCACAAATTGAGTACAATTTTCTATGATTAGATTACAGAATAGTAGCTATGCTGAACCTTGTTTCTTTGCATATACAAGGGAAACCTTAACTGTTTCCAATGACTTTGTAACCTTGTCCAATCTAATGTGCTCCAAATGTGTTGGATTTCAACCACACAATTCTTACTGAAGCTTAGCAGAACTTGGCCATGAGTGGGAGCTTGTTTTAGAAAGATACAAATTGTTCCTTTCCCCCCCAATAATTTTATTAGAGTTTACAAATACAAAAATTGAAAAAAACTAATACAAGGAAATATGCAAAGATATAAAAAGTAAAAAAAGTGAAAAGAAACGGAGAAAAGAAGATAAATAAAATATAACTCCTTCTCCCTCCAGACAAGTGTAAAAAATTGAGTTAACTTAATACCTTCCCTAGTACTTCAATTAAAAAAGCTCTTCTTCCCATACCTCATCTCTTATCAATAGTCAAATTACAAAATCACATCATTCCATCCTAATCAGCAAGATTCTATTTTAATCTTAATCAAAGAATTCAGTTTTGCAATCCAAACTTAATCACTTTCTCTTGTCCACATAGAAATAGACCTAGCCATACTAATAGTGATTTTTGAATACAAACCCACCTTTTCATCTGCTGTCTTGTTTTCCTATTTTGTTGTTCCTTTTCTTATCTGCCATATGGCAAGTAGCTAAAACCATCAGGAATGCCACCTACCATCAACGTCTCATCTCTTTAAAACATGAATAGTATAAATGTGTTCTTGATTCGACTTCAACCCTTCTATCCTTTGACTTTTTGAGGTGTGGGGTCAGAACTTTGAGTGTATGAACCTGAATAAAACATTGTTAAGAAGCAACTTGATCAAAGGTCTAATGTCCAAAGACAGCATGGTATTTTACTTTGGAAGTGGAACTTTGAAAATGAGTCAAGAGAGCTTTTCTTGGATTGCTGCTGCTGTTACCTTAGTTCCCATCAAGTATTTTAAAAAAGAAACTCATTATTATAAAGAATAAATTTGGATTCCTCTGTTGTAAAGAATATATTTAGGATACAAAACAAAGCACATTTTATAATTATAGTAATTTAGAAATGGTTAATTGTGGGATGGGGGTGAGATCGGAGATGTACATTCAGCGGCAGGAAAATGTAGCTAAGTAAGCTTGCTAGCAGCAATGCTTGGAGTATGTAGGATGCATGTTTGTGCAGTAAAAATCAACATTTTACTGGTCCCCTTTACCAGTTATCTTGAAATAGAAGTTCTTACTTACCAATCCTTGAGTTACATATGTAGTATAATGTAAAAACCTCAAATTTTAGCTCAGTATACCAGGAATCAACAGACTCATATAAGCAAAGTCAGGAAATGATGAAGAGTGCTGATGCAACAGAAATGAATTAGACCTCTAAGAAATTATCTAGATGATGGTGATCTCTCTCTGACTCAACACAACAAATCTTTAGCAGAAAGGCATCTTTTTAATAAAGATATACACACACAATATCAACCTTTCTGTTAAGTCTGGAAACTTTATGAAGTCTATAAATTCTATTTATAGAAAAATAAAGCTTTGGAAAATAAAAATAATTATCATTAATTTTCCAGAACATATAAAAGATCCTAAAATTGAGATGGTCTCCCTGATTGATGGCTGGGGTTCACATGGTTAATGATTTTTTCATAGACAGCTATTTTTTTTCCTAGATTATGCTTTTATTTATTCCCCGATAGAAACAATGATGTTGCCTATGTCATAATTTTGCAAATGATGTAATTTCATCAAATCAAAATTTGCATAATTACATAATTTACATAATCATATCATATCATATGTGGTATCATTTGTCTCCTTTGTTGTTCTTGCAGGCATTCCCCAGTAAAGATTCTGGATTCATTTTCAGGGCCCTAATTCTGCTTTAACATTTTTGATAGAAAGCAGTTTATTTTATAATGTTTGCATACTGTTCCAATTACACAAGACTAGGTGGTACAGAGCATATAGACAAAAAGAATATCCCAAATCTGGGACAGGCCAAATTACTCAATTAATATTTAGTAAACTAAATATTAATTAACTATGCCAAGTTAAGTCCAAATATACCTGTTGGTATTACTTGGTTTTCTGGCTATTTAATGCCCCAAGCACTTTTTAAAACAGAAACCACAATAACGATGGTAATCATTTTAATAATGAATTTATTTTTACTGACATAACATAGTTCAGTGGTTCTCAACCTGTGGTCCATTGATCCCTAGGGAACCATGATGTCACAGGTGGTCCACAAAGGCTTGAAGTTTTATGATTTCAATCTTAAATTAAGTATTGAGGGTCTGTGGCCATTGTCCTTAATAGAGGGTCTGTGGTGAAAAAAAGGTTGAGAACCACTGACATAGTTTCTAAAATACTAATAATTTGTTTCATGTTTACCTTTGGTTTTGGACTCAGTTCATAAATCCCACTCACTAGTTTATTAAAGCTTAGAGGAAATTTTTGTTTTTTTATGGCCAGCCAACAGCACTGTCCCAGAGGAAGACTTTCTGAATAGTATAGGGTACAATGAAATATATAGGTACTACTCATTTTCAGAGCTGTCCTCAGATATCACATTATTTTTGGGCAAGGTATTATTTTTTTCTTTTTTAAGAATAATTCAGTGAAATTAACCATACTCTTTTAATTGAGTTTGCAAATTTTCACTGAACTCTACTAAAACAAAGTTTTAAAATGTGGATTATTTACTTAAAAAAAAACCCTTGATCATCAGTTATTAGGTTTTGCTGTCTGGGTTAGAGGAAAATCATAATAAAACAAAAACTTTTTTAAACAGACTATACAATAGGCACATATTAGTTGAATCTTTTTCATATTATAACAAACAGTTCTAGCTTCTCAGAATATTCAAGGAAAGCCATGATCTGATGGCAAAATACATGTTTCATATGAGAAAGGTTTCAGGTTAATTTCACAATGCCTTACAGGATAATTGGAAAAAAATCATATGTGTTAGAACAGATTAATTGGTATTAGAATAGGCAATCATTTGGGACTGGAACACATTTAGAATTTAAGAACATGTTGTGGATGTTCCCACAAAATAATTATTTTGGTGTAGAACTGGCTGGTACAGAAAATGGTTGCCATCATGGGCATGTCTAGTCCCAAAATATGTTTATAAGAGGGCAAACTGATAAGGTTACTACATTCCTGTTCTGTTTATATCACATGGAATTTTCCTACTTATCCCAGTTTAGTTTGGGGAGAAGGGAACACTTTTTCCGGCACTTACTATACCAATCCATTTTTTTTTTGTAAGGATGCTCCTAAAGTTAAGTTTAGAAATAAGCCAATGCTTTATTTTGCTTTCTTTGGACTAAGTTTTTTTTTTTTTTAAATCAGTTTAGGCAATATTCAAGAGTTGTGGTCTCCATCTCCATAAAATACATAATACAAAAGGGAGCATTTGTGACTGAGTGTTTAGGATATCAGATTATATCAGCAGGAATCAAATTCAGGGCCACCTTCAGCCATAGAAGCTTACTGGGTGGCTTTGGGCCAATTGTCCTTTCTCCACATTACCAAGTTTTTGTGGGAAAAATGAGAGGATATCACATTTTGTGTACTACATTAAGTTCCTAAAGGAAATGCAGGACCACATTTTCCAGTTCCAAAGAATCTCAAAACAGCTTTTTTCAGGTTGTTAAAAAAGTACATAAATTAGGACGGTCTTTGATGTAACAAATGTTTAGTAAGATAATCTGATTTCTTGCTGTAAACAATCTGGATTTTTTTATTAGGAACAAGTGTCTTATGTATTGACTCAGAAGAAACACAAAAAGATATCCCTCAGAACACATGAATTAAGGAATTCAGTAATGCAAAACATCTGTACAACAGCAATTGGTTAAAAGCGGTGTAAAAATCATTTTTTTTAGACAAAAGGCAGTTTAATTATACTGAGTGTCTCTTTGAGAAGAAACAGCTTTAACTTAAATCCTTTTAAAAAAAAATCTTACAAATAAAATTCGGCTGAATGATGCTCATAATGATCATTCGGCAATGATAGTCAAATAAACCTGATTTTTGCAAATTGGCAAAAATCAGTTGAAATCCACCCAAGCATCTGGCTAAACTGGAATAAAGTTTTTCTCCTAATGGACATGTAATGTGACATTCTGGATTTTGTTAACCTGTTCATGAATATTAAGTATATACAAGAATAGTAAGGCAAGCTCCAAATATGAAATCCCTGTGGAAAATTAAGTGTACTGTACTGAGAAATTTAACAGGAAAAAATAAAAAAGCAGAAGCTATTGACAGAATTGGGCAGTGTTTCTCAACCTTACCAACTTTAAGATATGTGTGGGCTTTAAATCCCAGAATTCCCTAGCCACCAAGATCGAGAAATATTGGAATAGGGCGTTATCCATTTTACATATTCTTATTGCCTGCGGCATCCATGTGGAGGGTGTTTAAAAAAAAAACAAGGTGGTGGATGCAGTATTGCAATCCAAGTTTCATTAATATGTCATGCACGTACAAAGGAGTGGGACTTGGATTACAACATATATCTGTTGTCTTTTCTCTGCTAAATTGTGTAAAGATCCTTCTTTAGACAATTGCAAATTAGGGAAGAAAATTATTTGGCCCTATTTCTTTGCAACCTTTGCTTCTAATTCTTCCTTGGGTTTGAGGGCACTGCCTATATAAAACACGCTATAGTTTATATCAGTTTCCCAACTTTTTCGGGTTGGCGGCCCAGAGCTGGAGGAGGAGTGAAAGGGGGGATAATTTTGTGGGAGGGGCAGGCACATGTGCACATGTCTCTGTGAGTGCCTGCAACGTTCATGGTGACGCTTGAGTGAGTGGAACTGCAAGCGCCCACCACAAAGCTCATGTGAGTGGGGTAGTGTGCGCATGGACACGCACGCACCAACCAGGGCACTCACATGGCCCGGTGGTGATTAGGCCACAGCCCAGTAGTGGGCCACAGCCCACAAGTTGGGGACTCCCATTTATATGGTTTTTCTATAGCTGTTGCATGAAATTATTCTGTAAATCATTAGGACAGTGCAAGGTGCACTGTTCATTAGAATTACTGCTAGTTACAAGGTCCTATTCTTGTACTAAAACTGAACCTTCTACAAAGTCAATGAAATATACTGTTAAGAGAACTGTTCCTTTGAAATAAAGTGAACTGTCATATACTAAACTTGGGTAGATTGCTTCTATCAATTGCAGAATGGTTTATTACATTAATTTCCAAAACCTTGAAGCAGAACTGTTTAATCAGCAAAGCATCCAGCTTCTAAACCATTCTCCAAGTTCCTAATATGGTAGCTAGAAGCAACAGTGTTCTGTGTATAAAACACAAATTGTTCAATAATGCAGAATTCCTGACTTCAGATGAGTAACAATAATCACCAGTTCAGAGAACTTAAGAGCAGCCACTTTATCAGTCTTGCATAATATTTGCATCCAAAGAATAAAGGACAATGATTATGAATTTAAGTTTGTTCTCAGAACAGTTGTATAGACTAAATCAACATCTCAAAGAGCTTCATGGCTGAAAATGACTGAATTTAAGTTTCATAAATTCTGCTGCAACCGATGGTCCATATTTCCCCAGTAAAAAAATAATCTTAATATCAATTATTTAAATACTATTTATTGCAGTATGAAAAAAATTGCTTCATTGAATTTCCACAAGAATTTATGATGATGATTATACAAAGTATTATTAAGTCTTATTTTGTGATCCTAAGAGAACCTATTCCATAAGTCAAACTAAATAGGATACAGATTGATGTATTGATTTACATGTGATAAATTAATTCATTTAATTATAATTACTCTCTTCAGAGCGTGCTCAACAAATAATGTTTTAGGGTCATGGGCTGAGATAAAGAATGTGTGTTCAGTATCTCTAAAATTCATTCTGGATTCAAGCTATTGTAATGATAAAATACAAAACTGTAGTGTAAACATTTCTAATGTGTTTATTATTATGTTTTGCTAGGTAAAGAGAATGTATCTGATTCTTCAACTGTTGAACTGAATATTCCTTTGGAAAGTGGATCTGCCAAATCATTAACTGAACTAAATGTAATTCCTCCAAAAACTACACTTCAACCTTATTTATCTTCACTCACATCAGAAATGGTTAAAGTAAAAGAAGAAAAGAAGGCACCTCAAATCATTAATTTATCTACCCTTCTACCTCATACTGTTACAGACATTTCTGATTTGTCAAAAATGACTCAATCAGAGACTGTATTAAGTGACTTAGTGGAGAGTATACCTACCCAAGATATTTCTGATCTCCATGAAGCAAGTTCTGAAAGTCCGGTTGAACAAATAGAAGTAACTCCAATAAGAACTTCTGTGGATGCTGTAGCAAGGCATAACTTGAGTGTACCTTTAGAAACAAAGGAAGAAACACATATTGGTACTCAACCCACCAAAATACCAGTGGAAGCAAAAAGTGATAATAAACTCACAACTGTTGTCATTCCAAAAGAATTGCTCACTAGTATTTATGAATCTGTAGAAGAGAAAGAGGTTGTTTTGCCTGATCAGAAGCTAATAACATCTAGTACCATTTCTAAGCTAGATAAAACTGTATCTTCTACAGCTATCTTAGATGAGAATGCCACAGATACCCCAGATTCAGTAGCAACTTCGCTTGAAAGCAAAATAGTATCTACCCCAGCTTATTCAACAGGCTTTGAAATACCAGTGGTTACAACATCTGACAGAATTAGAGTGGTACACTCAACAGATTCGATAGAGAAGGAAGAAGAGCACACAGTGGCACCTGCAGTTTCAGAGAAGATGAAAGATACTGTGACATTTATTCCAATACCCACAGCTTCAGATATATTTTCAGGATCAGAAGTATCAAAACGTGAAGGAAGCATGTTTGGGTCCGAGTCTGCCACAAGGCACATGCCTGTTGCCACAGATGTAAATGAAGTAGAAGGGTTCTTTACCAGCTATGGAGCTGAAGTGTCAAGTCATCACCTAAAAACACCAACACCAGATTTGCAACAAGAAACAACGGAAACAGATGCAAAGTATATTTGGACTAATGAGGAGAATACAACTGAACAGCAACCAAACTTAGATACTTCAAGAGAAGATTACCCAGCAATGGTCACAGAAGGTATTGAAATAAATCAACCTTTTATATTTACAGATGCCACAAAGACTGCAACTCCTGTTTTAATTTCAGAGAAAGACTATAGCAGTTCTTTGATTCCAGACACCAAAGAAGATGAGATTTCTAAAGATTCAGGTATAGTTACTACTCATGCAGCACTCACAAAAGTCATACAAGTGATTCAACAGGAATCTGTTACCAGAGATCTAATTATGCAAACATTGGTCACTGACCCGGCTTCCCCCACTGTTGTTCCAGAATTATATTCATTACCTGAACATGACGTAGCTGCTGAAGGATCTGCATATGAAATAAATTATACCACTACAGAAATAAGTCCTGGTATAAAAATAAGAGATTACAAAACAATCACACGGTCTGAATTTTCTCCTGGAATCATTGATCCCAAGCAGATAGCAACAAGTATTCCTCCCATAGAACCCACTACCAAAAGTGAACATAGGTCTTCCTTGGACAAATTGGTAGTCCCCATCTCTAGAGAAGAAACTGCTCCTGTCACTAAAAAGTTTGATATGAGGGAAGTAGATACTTCAACTCATAGCCCAGAAGGATCAGGAACAAAAGAAGAGAACATAGGAATGGAACCCATTTCATTTTCAGTTAGTGCAACAAGCAAACCAATGGTGGTAACTGGCATTGCCACCACTGTCAGTATTGCTGCAATAGATAAAATCCCACCAACTTCAGCATCCAAACCTTTAATTATCAAAACACAGCCACCTCTGATTGATAGGGAGCCTGATGAGGATACAAGTAAAGATGTGCTGATAATTGATGAATCTATTTCTCCCATTAAAACTACTACTGATGATGATTTTATAGGCAAAACAGTAGAGCCAGAAATAGATACTGAATATTTTACTTCATCAACTATCACTGCAGTTTCCCAGCCCACAGGACCACCCACAGAGGTTTTAGAGTCTCAAGAAGAGCCCCCAGCTACTTCAGAGATTGATACAGGGTTGGAAAACCAGTCTGACATAGATGTATTTGTTGCTATTCCACAAAATGATACAGGTAAGATTTTAATACTGAGAATGGGTGTCAATCTAATATGGATATTTGACTCAGAGACAGATGACAAATTATATGTATAAACTAGTCCTCAATTATTGTATGCATCTTTTATATCTGAATATTGAAATACTTCGTAATAGGATATTAGTAATAGTTGCTGGTTAAGTGCATATGGAAATTATTACCATTGTTAAACATTGATACAATATTATTTGAGCTTACTGCTTAATATTACCATATCATTTGATTGACATTCATTACCCGTGGAACAAGACATTATACTTTCATGGCTTCCACACCATGCATTGAGTGTAGCATTGCCATATGTTAACATTCCATAGTATGTAGCTATTAACAATGGCATTTGCAGTGCTATCAGCTAAACAAAATATGCGCTCATTTTGTTTGTTTACATCCAAATATATTATGCAATTTGGGGAAAGTAAATAATATCATGTAAATTGTAAGGTTATAATCAAACCTTTTATTTATTCAGTTTTAGCTGAAGGCACTGTTTGTGCAGCTTTAATCTGGGTATTCAGAACAGAGATATCATCAGATTCTGAATTAATGTGATGATTTCTTCTGAAAGGTGAATATATTATTACTAGAAAAAAAATCTTAATGGCATTCTTTTGTAGAATTATATTATCCCCTTTTCACCCTCTCCCCCCAAGCAGCACATTACCCTTGTAAATTTCAGAGAATATTCCTTCTGATTATTCCATAAATAGAATATCTGTTGTTACCTATGTCTATTGTTCTTCATAATGAGCATGAATAGATTGCTTAACCAAGAATTACTTTAAGTGCTATTTATTTATTTATTACGTTTGCATAGCAGCTCATCTCACAAGAAAGTGACTCTGGGTGATGTACAACATGAAAGTTTTTATATGAAAGTCTCAACTGTTTGGATTAGATTCTTGACCCTGAAATCCCTAAGTGCCTTTCCATTGTTAAATAAAGAATGTCTTATTTCTTCTCAATGATATAAAATGTATCCAATTTGCAGATACCATAATTATAATGGTTTGTACACTAGTTAGCATGATACTGTTGTTTTCAGTAGTTATAAACTACATTAGGAATTTAAAATATCCTGGAAGATGGTAAATGACATAGTATCTTTACAATACTGGATTTAAAAGAAATAGCAATTCAGATTAATGATTGAAGGTCTGGGGTGTGCACGAGAAAACACCCCCCCCCCGCAGAAAATTTTCTACTTAAGAAGTATTTTATTAGATGACGAGTTTATGGATTAAAGTGAGACTGTCACTGAATCAGAAGGTACTGAGACTATGACTTCTGTTGTATTAGAAATAATTTACAAGCCAGCATCTTTACATAAACGATTGAAAAAGAAGTTATAACCAGATTTTACATCAGATGTGTCTAATTTTGTTTAAAAATATATGTTTTCAAACAATCTGAAATTAAACTTATTTAAATAGACTACTTTATGAAAGCAAATTCCTATTATTATTATTTTTTGGTATTATTGTTCTTTGGATATTGCCTACATGTGAAATGCTATCTTAATGTGTTGTAATATAAATTGTAGATACAAAGTAATTGCCTTTTGCATGTTAATCACAACCAGATCCTTTAAAACAAACAGAGTAAGCATCCTTTATTGCAGTCAAACTGTGAGTTAAAACTGGGCATTTTGTTGATTTGAATAAATTAAGCCCTTTGATTCAAGTGCCAGGTAGGGAACAACTTACTGTTGTATGTCACAGATTTCCACATTGTTGTGTTTTTGAAAATCCAGCCACAAGTTTTTCAAATATCACTTGAAGACTTCAGAAGCTAGAAGTTGTGGACAATAGTTTTCTAAATCAAGGATAACTTAAGTAGAAAGAGTCTTGAGGAGAGGGCAATGTGGCAAGATTAGGGGCATATATATATTTTAAGGTAGTACATTTGAATCCATGACTTATTGTTAAACCTATTGGGTATCATATATTAGAGTTGTTTGAGGAACTGTGCTAGAACTTGTTTATGAAGGTTCAGCCTTTAATATAAAGAAAATAATACGTGGCTAGAAAGCTTGAAAATTATTTATGCAAGTTCAAAATTCCCAGCAGTTATTTATTTGTTTGTTTGTTTATATATTTATTTATTATAAAATTTATATGGCTGTCTTACAAATGTGACTCTAGACCATAGGTGTCAAACTCGCCACATCACGTGACGTGTCACGACATCGCAACATTTTTTGCATTGCCGGAGCTGGGGTGGGTGCGGTTTCCGTGT
This sequence comes from Crotalus tigris, assembly GCF_016545835.1. Taxonomy (NCBI): domain Eukaryota; kingdom Metazoa; phylum Chordata; class Lepidosauria; order Squamata; family Viperidae; genus Crotalus; species Crotalus tigris. The sequence goes on from NW_024097011.1 coordinate 279,889, forward strand.
GATGCAACCTGCCACGGGCTGGCAGTTTGACACCCCTGCTCTAGATGCCAACAATTAAAGCATTCTTCAAAAACTATTTAAAAGCAATGAAGCAAGATCACAAAAGAATATATATCAGTATCTTACACATGAGTTTCCTATTGCCAGAGCATTCCCAGGCCCGATGAAGAAAAAAAAAAGCATTACTGGGAGGTCATTAGTATTGGGACTAAATTGATTGGTGGTGGTGGTGGTTGATGTTCCAAAGATGCCACAGTATAGTTCTGGACTGTTCCTGAAAGCACATAGAAGATAGCTAATTTGAAAGTCTTTACAAAAGTAATAGAAAGGCTTGATTTATATATATTTAACAGAACCTATAAATCAGTCTGATAATGCCTTTAATTTTTTATAGAAACTCTGATAAAGGAAAGCTTTTTCTCTTATCAGAGTATTAATTGTTTAGTTATTCACTGAGACAAAAGTAGTGAATCCTACATGCAGAATTATCCAGTTCTTAAAAAATATAGAACTACATTTCATTAGTTTGTCAGTAGAGATACTCTTAATTCTTTTTAATAAGAAAGAGCCCTCCTTTACCTTTGAGAATTATCCCTAGATAATTCATTACTATTGTAGAGATTGAATCTCATCTAACATTAAATTGAGTATTCTGGTTCATTCATATTTAATGAAAAACACTTTTCAAATACTGTTAGGTATCATGAACAAAATTCTAAAACAATAAAAGTTAATGTTTATTATAATTCTTGAGAAAAGAAAGAGATTATATAGACACAGAGTACATTATAGTGCCAATCAAAAACATCTGAATAACTTAAATCATTTTTGAATTCTATGTGTTAAAAGGTCTGTTTAATAACCTTCATAGGCTTTTCTGATCATAGAGATAATATACTTGTCACAAGGTAATTTGCTTGTGATGGTCTTTTGTCAGATTATATTAACATGTTAGTCAAGGTGTCAAAATGACCACATATTTGCTTTAATTTTGGGTAACCCAGTTCTAGTTAGAAGCTGGAACATGTTAGAAATGCATTTGGGAAATTGAAAAAAATATATTAAAAAATCTGATTAGATTTTTTTTTCCTAGTGGTTATAACAGACATAGAGCAACATACTATTCCAAAATGGGACATTTTTTTGACAGACATTACCTATCAGTAAAGCCTTGGATATTAAAGTATATAATATATGTTATGTTATTTCATAATATAACAGTTTGCAGCGGATGTCAATATTTTAATAACAGATACATTGTGATGATATGAATCTGACATAGTTATTATGTGTGTGTGAGAGAGAGAAAAGAGAGAGATTATTTGAAATGTTTGAAAGATATGTCTGTTGTTGGAGAATTTATTATTCCCATTTTTCATGTAACAGCAAGCAATAGGTTTTTAAGGTTAAATAGTGGATTAAATAATCTATTGCCTACTATTGTAAGTTGCTTATGAGAAGCATATTAGAAATGATTTTATTTATATTTCACATTACCAATAGTAATTACGAAACTGCATTGTTATGTAACATGTTATTCTGTGTGTGTGTTTGTGTTTGTGTTGCATTTTTTACTGTTGCCCCCCCCCCCCAATGGCTATTACATAGAAATACCAGTAGTTCACTTATGGCTTTTAAGATATCATGAAACCAATAACTCCTTATTATTATTTTACAACTTTATATACTACCACCTATATGATTATGAGTAGCTTACAAAAAACATAAATATGTAATTAGTGGTATATTACTTCTATTTTTTTTAAAAAACCAAATAGTTCATAACACATATTAACTTTTAAAATCATGCCTTTCACGTAGATGAAACTCTTAATAAAAATTTCCAGTTAGAAAAAAATGTAATTGGAACAAGTCATTTATCCTTTCAGACATTATTAAAACACAGATGTTTTGTTGTTCTTGCACATTGTAAAATTTTGGTCACAATAGTCCAGAGGTAGGCAACCTTGGCTCTTTTTTGACTCGTGGACTTCAACTGCCAGAATTCCTGAGTCAGCATGGCTCATCTTGGAAACCTCTCCTTTTCCCCTCAGCATGGCTGGCTCAGGAATTCTGGGAGTTGAAGTCCACGAGTCATAAAAGAGCCAAAGTTGCCTACCCCTGCAATAGTCAAAGTCAAACTACCTGATACTAGATGTTACCAAACCAAAGAATAGATGAAACTCTATATTCCATCGCTATCAAAATAAATTATCTATAAGTGAAGGAGGTGCAAGAAATATGAACATGATTATACATAGTGATAACATTTAATAATAGCAATTCCTGGAATACTTTTGTGATGAGTTCATAGTTTTGCTATCTGAACTCTTGTGTCATGGGAATGAATGGCAGCATTTTGCCTTGTGAGCCAAAAGAAGTCTGACATAGACAATGCAAGCTAATCATTATTTCTGAAGAAATATCCTGAGGCAGTGCAGATATGGGTCATTGCTCATTAAGCCAAAGTCAGAGCAAATGTTCTGTGTATAAATAGTTTCATACAGTAAAAATACTTAAATAATATTAAACAATGCTTTTCAAACATATTTTAATGAACTATTTTTAAAATTTAGAGTCATTTATTAAATAATTAACCTTACAAAACCTTTGGTTTTACAGTTAGCAATCAAAATCATAGATGAATACAGGAACTATATATGGCACAACCCCTGTATTTGGTTTTTTTCTTTTTAATTTAGTAGAATATCTAGAAGTGTCAATTTTACAATTTTACAATGTGATGTTTAACATTGATAAGCTATTTTAAACTTTGGCTTTGATAAAATATGGTGATAATTACAACAATGACTTATTACATGAAATGTTGCCACCCAACATTTCTGGGATAAGAATCATTATAATATAGTAATGTTCTTAAATTCCCTTTCAGAAAAGATTAGTTTCTCATTTTTTTCTTTGATAATAACTTTATGACATTGAGACAAATATCTAAGCCTAACCGGAAACAATAACTTTTTGGCTTGCCTGACTAAGCAACAGGTAATGCTTAGTAAATAAATATTTTTTACTCAACTGAAATAAATAAGATCCATAAATGTGCAATACAGCAATATGCATATTTATTATTTATCTATTGCATGTATTACATGATTTTACTTGCTACTGAATTATGATTTCCAACCTTAGTTTTTCTTTAAAGTTATTGACTGTGCCAATAGTTTGAAATAAGCAATATATTTCCATTATTTAGGATTCTGGTTAGTTTTTGTACTTTAAATTTTGCATCATATCAAAATTTTCAAAACTTCCTTACATAAACCAATACACAGTCACTGAAATAGTGTACCCCTTAAAGTTAAATATAGAAGACCAAAACTACTTTCATTTTTTCTAAAGGATAAAACTTGTGATTTCAAAGTCGTGATTATTTTTACTATTTCTGCCTAAAATATTACAAGGTTTGGACACAAACTTCACACACTTGTAATCATATAATATATTAAACTGTGGATAGTTAATAGTTTAAAGAATTACAGAGGTGAGCTACAGTATGCTCTGAAGCACCTCAGAACATGCACACACTCTCACACACTCTTTATTTTGATCCACATCAGTGCTATTCTCTTGGACCACTATTATATTATTGTAATATCAATCAATATTTTAATATTTTAAACTGCCAGATTAGCTAACACTTTATTCAATGTATTTGTTCTCATATGGAAGTTCCACTGAATTCAGTGAATTACTTTCCAACAATTAGGCCCAGGTTTGCAGCTTTTGAGAAAAAGACACTTAATTTCACCAATATTTCCCAGATTCTTGACTTCAGTGATACATTAACATCAGCTTCTTTAAAGAAAGGATGTGTTTTTGATTTCTTTCTATAACTTTAACTGATAAGCAGCTGCTCAGGATTCTTTATTAACCTGACCAGCAACATTAACCTTTTTTTTCCAGCACTGAGAATTTTAAATGGCCTTCTGCTTTCAATCTAAAGTAAATATACTTTACTTTAGACTGAAAGAACACTGTTTCCACTAGTGTTTCTGATCATAATAAATACTTAGATATTTGACACTGTCATTTTACTTAAACCATGAATGTCTTTGATATATGATTAATTACAGTAAGGGGGTGAAATATTTAAAAACCTTTACTAAAATTGCTGAATGTAAAGGATTTCATAAACTTTAGTAAAACATGTTTGGAAAGATTCAGATTTGCTACTAAGTTCACTGATCCTTAAAGTATTGTTGTTATATAGTACTATTGCTTCCATGGTTAATGCATCCTTATATTTATCTCACTCACCAGCTGTAATATACTATTTGGGAAATTCTGCTGAACATTTTAGGTCAAGACTTAATGCCATATAAAAGATGCTGAGCTCACTAGAACCCTGACTTCCTTATTTTATAGCCACTGTCAAAATAAGAAAGGTACACTGTACTCTATCTACATGCAGTGATTGGATATAACTCTCATTGCTGGTTTTGTCCCTTCCCTCACCAACAAAATTCTTTGATTAACAGGACTGTAAGAAACCATCTTTTATCAATAAGGTCATAGATAGTATATTTATCCATTTAGAGATCATAATATTTCAAAATTTGAGAATCCCTAGTATATTCTGAAGCAGATATTCAGTAGTAATGTAAACTAGGATTCTAAAGATTTATGTTTTTTTAATGTGAAAGCTCCAGAGTGAAAAGTGCCCAGGGTGATACTATAATCATGAATGTTTATATCAACATTTCTTTATAAGGGAGTTGTGAAGAGGAAGTGTTTGAATATTACAAAAGAAAACATGGTTGCAAGTTTGTCTGAAATAGAGGGAATGTCATCCCACAAAAGTTTATTTGTGCAAATTGTCTATATCAGTGTTATAAAGACTAAGAAAAATGAATGCCAGCTTGATGTAGATAGCTCTTTGATACCAACTGAAATGTTTTGATCTTCTACATATGTCTAAAACAAAAGTTTTTATTACCCTCTATTAATCTTTAGACCAGGTCTGCATAACTGACAGAGAACCAAATTTAAAATAATTGTGGTGTGGTGTTCAATTATTAGGAATACAATAGCATTGTGTGTCTTTCAGAGCAGAAATGTCTGTGAAAACTTAAGAGATAGTAATGGACCCTTCCTAATGGCAAGAACATTTTATTGGATAAACATGGGATATTTGATACATTTTTCCTTTTATAGTATTTTATAGTATTCCTGTATATATTATATTAATTACTACCTGTGACAACTTGAAATGCTAAAATTATTATTAAAGGTTCTTTGTTTTACAGATTCATTGCCTGGACTTTTGGATATGTTTGGTTACTACATCCATCATGAACTAGATGAACCCCCACTAGATGGTGAATCAGTCACTGATGAACCCTGTACAGCAAGTCCTGAGGATGTTTCTGAAGATATCCTAATTATTGACCATTTCTATCCTGAAATATATCATCTGGAGGAAGATGATAGTGAAGAAGTTGACTGTGAGAATACTACTGCTATCACAACTTCTCCACCACTGCAGTTTATTAATGGAAAGCAGCAAGTGACCACTGCACCTAAAGATATAAAAGCTGAAGAAGCAAGAAGTGATCAAATTCTAGCACATTCCAAAAATGTAAATATCAATGAAACTAACATGGTGTCTGATAATGAGTTCTCGGCCACAATGCAGCCAAATGAATCAACTGGAGATACTGCTGTTACACAAAAGATGAGAGCAGAATATGATGTGATGGAAGAAGTCTTTAGTGGAGATTCAGAAACTACACATAAAGTTCATGAGATAATATATCTCCATGGCCAGTCTTTATCAGACAGTAATGAGAAATTGATACAGTCTGAAGCAGAACACTTAGAAGATTTAACTGTCCAGCCTGAATCAATAAGTTCTGCTTCTCCCCACACAATGAGCATAGAGCTAAATGAAGACTCTGAACAGTTAATTGTAACAGCTTCTACTCAAGGTTGGTTACCTCATTCTACCACTGTGTCCTTAGACACAGGAGATGACATAGTAGCTCAACATGACACTTCTGTTCTGCAAGGAAATTATAATACAACAATTAGACATAATATACTTAATTCTTATATAAATTCATTGACAACAACTTCCAGTACTAATTTATTGAATATGCCAGAAGGGTCTGTTCAGGAAGATGATTATAAATCAACTAGTGCATTAACAAAACCAGGAGAACAAGAAAAACATTCTAATGAGGAAATTTTCTCAATTGATGGAAAAATTACACCACCTAAACCTATGCCTTCTGCTTCACAATCTCCTGCTTCTTTGAATAAAGAGACCATGTTTATTGCTGAACATACTGTTGCAGAATCTTTTACTACTGACTCTGTTACTGAAATAATTTTGAGCACTACTGAAAATCAAATTAATATGGAGGAGGATAAGGAAGACAGTACAAACTCTATGTCTTTAAATATGGAGAATTCAACTGCTGTCAACACAGAAAATTTGTTTAATAACAATGAATATTTCAATGATAACATCAGAGTTATGAGTGAAGGATCCATAGCTCTTACCCAAACAATCATTCCTCTCAGAACCAAAGAAATTACAGAAAATAGATCATCCATTAATGAAGAATCTGGTGATGGAGAATTTTGGAGGAAACCTAATAGAGAAATACTTTTGGGGGGTCCTACCAGCCAAGTGGTAAGTATTGACTCCCAATTTGTAAATGCAGGTTTTGGAGGAATTGGTAGTATGAGTCAAGCCACTACACAGACTTCAGTGAGGTCTGAATATGGAAGCAGTAAAGGAAAAGAAATAGGTAGGCCTTCAAGTGACCCACCATTGAATCATGCAATTCATACTAATCACACAATGGATGTGTTGGATACTAAATTTTATGGGGAGGCTACAGACACTAAAATAGAAAGTCAAGAATCAAAAAATGAAACTTACAGCCAAAGAGCATCAGATAAACCAGAAGCAGGTGTGCTATTGCCATTTAGTGACCAGTTTGTTGGGGAGACAAGTGAAGAAGTGATAACAAATATAGCAATACAAGAGCAAACAAATTTGTTTGAAACATCTAGTATGACAAACATTTCTCCTGACATCAGTGTAGAAATGAAGTTAGTACCAGAATCAAGAGAAACTGATAAGACTGTAAAACATTCCAGCAGTACTGCACAGTATTCCATAGTAGTGGCAAATAATATAACTCTGCAGAAAGGAAGTTCTGAATTCATAGTAAATGAAGGAATGGAATCTCTTCAGCTGGAAGATAGAAAAAACATTTCTCCAACTACCTTTGCCCAAAAAATTGATCTTGTGGATATAAGCTCTGGAGAGGAATCAATTAATGACACAAGTAGTATGATGCTGGAAAATTATACTCTTACAGAAAAAGAAATTAATAGTAAATTACCATTGATTGAACCAGGTTCTGGAGACTTAGACCCTATAACATACTCTTCTGCAAAAAACCCAGTTTCATCTGAATTTTTGGTACAAGGATCTAAAAATCAAATAAATGAAAGTGAAGAACATAGCATACTTCAGCATCCACTGGTCACAGCATTAAATATAAGTAGTACCACCATAGTAACATTAGTGAACCAAAGTACTACAGGAGAGTTTGTTAATAAATCAAAAATGGAACAGGAAATGCCAAATGTATTGGAAACAAAAGCTTCTGATAAACCCCCCCATTTGGAGGCAGAAATGTATTATGAAGAAAAAAGAAAAATTATAGAAACAGACTCAGTAACACAACAGCCAGAAATTTCTGGTACTTCTACATTTAATCCACATGCAAAAGAACTACAGTTTGATATTAATTCTGTTACTGAATCTTTACAGAAATATTCCCCTTCATATGATAAAACTGCAAGCACTTTATTAATAAATGCAGAGAAAGCATGGTTGGAAGAAAAGACTACTCCTTCCAAAGACAGTCACATGCTTTCCTCCCCATCTACAATGTATAGACCAATAACCACAGAAGTGAATGTTCCATTTTTGTCAAAACAAGGCTCAGAAAATGAGTTCTTTATGGTTCATACTACTGCATCTGGGAATTCTGCTACATTAAAAGAAAGTTCTAATGCATTAAAACTTGACACTCTTCATCCTAAAAGTTCAGAAGAACATTTTTCAGAGGAAAAACAGGAAGAATTTGAGAGGCACACGGATGATTCCAAATATGAATTTAAATATCCACCAATGCTAGAAGACAATTTGTCTTCAGCCAGTGATGAAATCTTTCCAGTGTTATCTAATGTACATACTGAGACATCTACCATAAATTGGTTCATTTCTGAAGATCAGAATAAAGAAAAGTCTTACCAGGAAGAAGAAAAAGTACCAGCTGCAACAGATGGAACTTCTCAAGGGCAAGCCTGGATGTTTGTGAAGCATGAAAATAAAACTCCTGCTTCAGAATTACTTATCGAATCCCCTACTACTGGAACAATAGAAACACCAGAAACCTCTTCATTGCCCAAAGTGTTGAGTGATGGAAACCATGATGGTTCTGGAGAAGGATCTGGGTGGCAAGATGTAATAGAGAAAAAATCTGAATCATTTACTCAGTTGCCAAACTGGGAACTACCACTTCTAACTCATCCTCCTCATTATTCAGAGATTGAGAACACAAGTGCTACAATGGATGGATCCCAAAAAGGATCACACACCCACACAGAGAAGCTTGAAAATACAGCAACATCTGATAGTGACATTTCAGAGAGCTTTTCATATGAGAGTTCCACAAACAACATAAAAGACTATGAAGATTTAATCCCTGTAGCTGGTTTCAAAAGAAATTATTCTGAGGATATTTCTAGCTTCATTGATATTATTGGAACAGGGCATGGAGTAATACCTGATGAAACAACAATTATTGACGTTGATGATTTGAAATCAAATGCAAATATTGAAGACATTATAGATCATACAACCGAAAGGCCTGGAAGACACTCAACGTATAATATTTATACATCAGCAATGAAAATTGAAAATACAACACCTGAAATGTTAATTGATGATAAAATTACAGGTAACCAAGGAATTTCTGTAGTTAATAAATTCATACACAGCGAACCTATATTATCTGATCATACCCCAACATCAGAGGTGGGTTCAGGAGATGTTTCATTTTTCACAACAGAAACTGCAATTTCTCAGGACCCACCTAAAATATCCATTCTGCTTCCAATATTACCTCTTCTTGTCAGTTCTACCATATCATCTCCAGTTAGTTCTAAAGAAAATACCACTGACTTAGGATATGCAACCGAACATACAGAATCTGAAAAAATGATACAATCCAAATCTAAACACCCAACACTGTCAGACAATCAAGTGGTAGCTAATGAAAGTGAAATAATGTCAGGAGAAGGACAAGTACAGATGGATAAACAGGAACCTGTGGTTCTTCCTTCAACGCTAGCATACATGCCTCTAAAAACAGGACAAACTTTGACAACACATCAGCCTGAAGAAAGTACTGTTGCAAATCAGCTTGTTTCACAAAATGTAACCAGATCTGAAGAAACAAGCTACAAGCTATATGAAGGAATAAAAACTGAACTCACAAAATCAGTAGAAACAGATATGAAGAACTTGCTTCTCACAACGCAAACACCCAAACTGTCTGTGACTGTGCATTTACTCAGTGATGTTTCTGAACATCCAGAAGAAATCATGCAAAATTCTTCATCAACTGATTCTAACAAACATGGTTTGCCAGCACCAGAAACATTTAGAGAAGTTAGTGCTGACACAGCTGTAACTTACAAACCTGCTCTGAAAGATTTGTCCAATAATACAGCATTTCCTAATGTGGAACTGGAGAACAGATTCCTTGAAAGTATACCTACATTTGGTGGGTATCTACAGGAAACAAAAGAAATGCCAAAAGATGCCACAAAAGAAACAACTGTTTTGGAAGAATATCTTTCAAAAGGAGTGATACCATCAAGCTTTTTTCATTCTGACACTGAAGACCTTTTAGAAGAAGAAACTCCTGAGAAAGTAAAGGAGCTAAATCAATTAGATGGAAATAGTGCTGATGGGAGTTTGTTATGGATACATAGCAGACCTTCTTCAATTCCACATGAGAATAAAGCAGGTGGAGTTTTTGGTCCTGATGGGGAAGCCAGTGTTTGGCCAATCTCACCGCCACCATCTGTAGATAAAATTGTGAAACTTCAAACAGCCCAACCAGAATCAACAACTATTTCTTCTAACATTGTAAATGAATATTCAGATCCTGCTTATAACAAACCGACAATAAATACAGAGGATATAAATGCAAATGAACATGTAACTCCACCATTTTTACTTCTGGATGTTACCAATGGATCAGATTTCCAGATTGGTCCAGGTGAAGGTTCAGTTGAAGGCTCAGCAATTCAGATCCCAGGTAAGGGAGAAGCTGTTTAAGTGCATCCTTTCCTCTGCCACAATTATTTATTTTTATCATTTATCAGAAAGTGCTTGCCTGAAGATAAACTGTGAAGATAATGTACGTCATACATTATATGAACAACTGTAGTATATGAACTGGATGATCATTGGAATGGTGACAGCAGTGTCTATTGTGATAGTTAGAACTAGTTGTCTAGTTCACCTGGTACATTTGTGCATTCAAATGTATACCCAGAAAAATGCAGAACTGGTTGCATGAAGACAAAAAAAAAGATATTGCATGATTTAAATGTGAAATATTTGTCAATATTTTGGAATAGAAAAAATGATTACTAATACAATAATGTTAGCAGATTTTTGAAATTCACTGAATTGTAGTGATATTAAGAGATGCAGCAATCTATATGTGGCTAAATACGAAAGAGAAATAGTCATTTTGGTGGGAAAAAGTGGAATTCACTTTTGTATCCAGATGTTGAGATGAAAGTTATTCATACTGGACAGCAGATGTGAATACCAGTTCTCCCTTGTCTGCTTTCCCTTCCCTGGAATTTTCAATAATTTTATTATTTTCCATTGTGCCCACATTCAGTATGATTCAGAGTGAGTTTGCACATGTGAAATCAATATTATTAAGGATAAAGTATTCATATAGAGAAGAGATTCATGATTTGCATAGCTAGCTATGTAAGACATTTAAACCAGGGGTCCCTAACTCCCGGTCCGTGGACCGGTACCGGGCTGCAGCATGCCAGCAACCAGTCCATACAAATAAGCAAAGCCCCATCTGCGAGATGCAGGCAGCACACAAAACATGCACTCTCTGATCCATGAAAAAACCTTTCTCCGTGGAACCGGTCCCTGGTGCCCAAAAGGTTGGGGACCTCTGATTTAAACTATGTGAAATTTATTTGGATTTTTTTCCTGCTTTTTATCTGTGGACATCCACCATATTTAGCTTAAATTGTTTTTCCCTATGGTAAGGATTTAAGAAGATTTCTCATAGTTTTCTATTGATGGTTTTGTGCAAAATAAGTAGTTAAAGCATAGAATATCTGCTCAGTAGTTATATTTAAAAACATGCAATTTGGGCCTATGTACTACTTTCGGACACAACAGATTCACGTGATTACTTATTATGTGAGTGTCATTCTAGTAATAAGTGATAGTTTTATATATATATATAAAACCTTCACTTAAATTACAAAAGCAACCTGAATTAAACATTAGAAGTTTTATTTGGCAAGAAAATAGATTGAAAAAGTGATTTGACTTCTGGGTGATTTTTTTAAAAAATAGAATATGCTTATAAATTGATTAAAAACAGTGGTTTTTAGAAATGGTTGCATTTATCCAAGGTCACAAGTCACACTGAGAGGATAACAAATAAAATGTATTATTGTTCTGTCTACCCAGCCATTGCACATAAACTAACTTCGTTCAGATAATACTTCTTTCATTCACTGTGTACATGTTTTAACTATTTTGGCAATAATTAATTGTCATATCATATCAGCTAAATCCTCAACAGAATATTAAAACTGCCAAAATCAAAACAAAGCATCATTGAAAAAAACAAAATATTGTTGAAAATAATTTTCCTGATGTAGTATTGTTTCATTTCTATTACAAAAGCATGATTTATTGCTACTGCTGTATACTGTGCTTAATTAATTATATTTGCTTGCATGTTTATAGTGTTTAATTGGTTACTGTAGCAGATTGTAGCACTTGGGATAAATTCAAAAAAGTTATCTGCATAGAGAGAACTGACCCAAATAAACTTTTTTTTTTAAAATAAATGTAGTTATTTTCAATGAACTAATTTTTACAGGCCAAGATCTATGTAAAAGCAATCCTTGCTTGCATGGGGGCACTTGTTACCCACGTGACACTTTCTATATCTGCACCTGCATGCCAGGTTTCAGTGGTGATCAGTGTGAAGTAGGTAAGTAGAACAAATGTTTTGCAATTTTTGACTATTTTTGTTTAATATGTAGAAGTAATTTGGTAACGTATATTAAAGTTCAGAGAATACTGAGATTTTCATCATAAACTCGATGGACATTCATCTAGCCATTCAGTGAATGCAATCCATGTTCATACAGTTGGACTATCTAAAAATGGATATCATTAGGGTTACAAAACATGCATTGATTTGCTATACTTTACTATTTACGTTCTATATAATGGTGTTGCATAGTAAGAAATTTTATCTGTACATTTCTATTTTCTTTTTTCCTTCAATAAATAAAAGACTATGATCAGGTATAAATAATAGAGAAGCAAACTATAGTTATATTAATATCTTATTTTGATAAATGGGTGCTATAAGGAAAAAAATACTGACTTATTTCAACTTTATGTGTGCCATCAATAACTGCAATTATTATAACCCAATTTGCTTCCAAATATAGTATCAGTTTAGCAGAGCCTTGGAAACAGAAAAATAAATTTATTATTTTTTAAAAAATAATCTTCTCCAGCTGGTGCTCTGCAGATATATTGAAATACATTCTAGGTAGATGTTCTGAAATTTTAATCAAATATATTTAAAGGAGTACTAAATGAGGAAGGATATTTCAAAAATGCTCACACTTTTCCATTTCTATTTAAAAAAATTCTATCATCTTTATTTAATAAAATCTATTAAAAACTAAAGAGTTTTGAAGTCACGAGAATGCTTATTAAATTAATGAAAGAGAGGGTCTTTTTGTTTGTTGGTTGTTCAGCCAAAGGCATGAAGCAATTTTAGTAATGATAGATTTCCTTACACTGATGGGGTTTGAAGCTCATTTCCAGTTATTTCATTATTCCATATCATCTGCATTTCTACTTTTTGAAGAATTGTTACTTATTACTTCACACATTATTTATTTTGAATGGGCAGCAAGATAAAGATGAAATAAACAGTATGAATAGTAATGCCTACGGCCATTAAGGGTTACAGAAGTTCAGTGTTTAATGTTGACAGGTTAGAACAAGTTGGAACTTTGCAGCAATAATTACCCAGATTTTCTTTTTCAAAAAGTAATTGCTGCAATATATTCCCCCCCCCCCAGCAGTACAAGTAGTGACAGGCAAACTGAAGATGCAGGTTAGAGATCAAGGATGATTTTTAACAAGGGCAGGTTGGTCCACCTGCATTTAGAAATGTTCTCTGTGTGGGAAGTATATTCAAATGTTGAAAAAAACCTGTTATTTTTATATATTGGGATGCCTGAAATCCATTAATAAATTCTTCTACTTGCCACTATACCAGTGGTTCTCAACCTGTGGGTCGGGACCCCATTTGGGGTCGAACGACCATTTCACGGGGGTCGCCAAACAAGGCTGTCCACCATTTTTCCCCCTTTTCTTTGGCCACGCCCCTGGCACCCAGTGATGTATAAGTGGTTGGGGATCACCACAACATGGGGAACTGTATTATGGGGTCGCGGCATTAGAAAGGTTGAGAACCACTGCACTATACATACAAACATACATACATACATATGTACATAATGCAAGTAGAAAAATGTATTAATGGATTTCATGTATATGTATATATGTGTATGTATATATGTCTTAAGTGTTTTTTTATGATGCACCCGGTCATCCCAAATATGGGAAGAAGAAATCTTCTTTAAATATATATGTACGTGTGTGTGTGTGTGTGTGTGTGTGTGTGTGTGTGTGTGTATACTTGTACATACACACATACACACACACAATGTGCAAGTGAGAATAATTGTTTTAAAACATTATTTATTTGTAATTTTCTTGAATAGATATCGATGAATGTCAATCCAGTCCTTGCAGAAATGGTGCCACGTGCATTGATGGTGTCAGTACATTTACTTGTCTTTGTCTCCCAAGCTATGTTGGAGCACTTTGTGAAAAAGGTGAGAGACCAGTTTGAACTATGTAGTTAATCAATCCTACTTTTGAAATAATCAATGAAAAATACTCAATCCTACTTTTGAAATAATCTATGAAAGGTGGCAAAAAGAATCATATGCCACAGGGATGGGGTGAATACATTTTATTTCTTTGTGTATTATATTATTTATTCTAAATATTTAATACTGCTTTGTTGAATCAGATTTCACACCTATATATAACAGGATAAATAAAAGTGACTCATCCTTTATGTAGGCTTTATTTTTTCTTCTTGTGTTCAAGCTTTTATTGTTGCTGATAATTAGAGAGGAAGAGAGTAATTTAGTTACAACATTTAGTTTAATGAACTGCAAAAACTCACTAAACTAAATGCTGTAATATATTGTATTTTGTTAAGAACAGTAATAAGTCCTAATGAGATCTGGAGTTTGTATCTTTGGGGAATTTTTACAGGATGGTGATGTAAAGTTAAGCATAAGAAAGATGATCAAAATAATCATCCTTTTTGACCCAAACACCATGTTAAATTATCACAGGATGTTAATAAAAGACTTTGTGAAATTTTGACATGACATTTCTATATTAGTACACATAGTATGGTAGTTCTACTCTGCAACTTTATCACTGAATTCAATCCTGAACAAAGCAAAAACATTTCTGAGCTAAAACAATGTTTCTTTTCCTTCTAAATCTGAACTGTTCCAATTATAAGATATTTCTTATATCTCTCTGATTTACTTTTGTCAAATGGTATTAAGAATAAATGCAAGTTTCTCAGCGGAAGTTCAAGTGCTGTCCAAAGGTAATAAAGAAAGTTCCCAAAAAACAGAAGGGAGTGAAAATGCTTCTTCTATAAGTTGTATTCCTTTGCTCATAACTGTAGATGTAGGAAAATGGATCTTATTTTTGAAATCTCACTGTGATTGGATTTATTCTCACTAGAGAATAAATCATTGTATAATATATAAAGTATATAAGCGTAAAGTATATAATACTTCATGTAAGTATATGCTTTATAATTATATAATTACAAAGTATATAAATATATAATTATATATAATATAAGTATATTATATAATTTCATAAATTCTGGCAGGTTCCAGGCTTGCCATTTTATCCTAAGCCTACTGGGTGAAAGGCTGTGGATTTAAAAGTGCTTTTGAGGGGGAGGGGGAATCCGTGAGGCTGAAAGTACTTTTGTGATGCATTATTTTTTAAACCTAAAGTAGAGGATTAGATTTATTGCAATTAATTTTTACTAGTCTCATTAATAATAGAAATAATTCTGAATTCAACTCTTTAACATAAGACCATAAGTTGATAAATGTTTTTTAGCAGTGAATTTGAAAAACATCTCCTAATAAATCCACAAAACTTTCAAAATCATTATAGCTTTAAATTCTGCTTTATGACTACAGTGTCATACAGTTGAAAGGTTGGCCTCGTGAGTTTAGGTGCATGTTTAGGGAGATCACGCCCTCTACTTTAGGATCTAGGTCAGTGTCATAAGATATACATAGAATCAAGCTTTGATCTAGAATAAAAATGAAAAGAAAGAAGGCAAAAATATATATTTAAATAGTCATATGCAAGACATTCTGCGGCAGAGGAACTAAAAATATAGAACTTCTAAAATTATAGATGAAAGTCAGTTTGGTGTGGTGGTTAAAGTGCTGATTTAGAACCCAGGAATCTGTGAGTTTGATTGCTGCCTTAGACATGAAAGCCAGTTGCTGTCTTCAATCCTGTAAAAGAGGTGCTGGCAGGTCACTTTGAAAAATTCTGCCAAGACTTCAGTCTTGTTTTGGAGTCACCCAGAGTCAGGCTCAACTGGATGGACCGTTAAAAAAAAATCATTAAAAGCTTCTTAGAACCCAGTGGAAAAATATACAGGAAAAGATAAAGAAGTGACAAACCACAAGTAGCTCTGATACAAAGAGATTGCAAGTTGGACACAAAAAAAAGTTGGACAAACAAAAAAACCATGCAACAGCTAAGCTTATATAAGATAAAAAAGATGTTGGAGACCACAAAGCATTGACTAGCAGACCTAGAAATCAAACTTAGCACAAACCTTAGATAATATTTTTCCATTTCCTATTTCTCTAGAGAGTAGATGACTCCTGGAATACAGTTTCTTACCTGGGTAGTTCCTGTAAAATCCTGCTTAAATCTGAGGCTGAGGCAAGATGTTAAATTCCACTGATTTCCAGCCTCTCATTGAAGAACCTCTGCTTTTAATAGGAAATTGCTAACAATAACTTTTCCTAACTAGTGGAAATAGAAGAATTAGGTAACCTGACTTCGTCGTGATTCAGAGCATGAAACTATCCCTTGTGTAGATGTGGTCTAAGAGGGTATTAGGAGTGTTTGAGATCTACTAGATCAGTGGTTCTCAACCTTTTTAATGCTGCGACCCCCAACCGGTTGTAAGTCGAGGACTACTCAACCGGTCGTAAGTCAAGGACTACTCAACTGGTGCAGCACCGTTTGCAGAATGAGACTTTTGGCGGGCTCAGCAGGGCAGAGACAGCCTGGACAATTCCTATTGGCTTTTGAAAGCCAATAGAATTAGACTCTATTCAAGACAGTCTATTCTATTGGCTTTCAAAAGCCAATAGAATAAAAGAGTAGCACAGCTAAGGAAAAGGGGGGAAAAATGGTGGACTGCGTTGTTTGGCGACCCCCGTGAAATGGTCGTTCGACCCCAAATGGGGTCCCGACCCACAGGTTGAGAACCACTGTACTAGATAGTGAAGAATTCCATTCATAATGACTGACTGAGGGGTTCAAGAGAGATACATAGTGAGCATATTTCCTTGTAGAAAATATCTTTATATATATAAAGATAATTATGCAATCTATATAAGGATAATTTCATCTAGTTTTTCTCTGTGAGTTGGAAGCTCTGAAGGGCACCAAATGCCAACTTTTCCATTCCATAAAAGAATTTAAAGGATACATTGTTTACCAAGCAGTCCTAATATGTAATTCGTCCCAGTATCATATTACCTAAAATAAAAAAGGGTAAAACATATAACTGTTTTAGAGAAAGGGCACAATGAAGCTTGTTGAAAATGACTGGGTTTTTGTTTGTTTGTTTGTTTTTTACAACTTGAGCTGCTATGTTCTCCAGAATTCATGCTATGTAAAGCATTTTAACTAATCCTCATTTCCCTGTTGGAAAGAACGGATCCACTCTGCAATTTATTGTATTTTTCAAAGTTTACTTTTCCCATCAATTGCAGCAAGTAATATTGTATATTAAGTATGAATAACACTGGATTCTGTATATTCAAACTTGGCCAATTAGGCCTCCAGATTCTATTGCTGTGCCTTCAAATTTAACATTTTTCTATAATTCAGAAATAAAAAAACACTAAACAGCATAATCTTGAAAATAGACTTAAGACTAGTTTTATACATTTCAGAAAACTCTTGCACCTACAACTTAAGCAAAATTAAAATTCTAGTCCTGTCTATATCTTCTGTGTCATGACTGTTATGTCCCGAGCCTTTGCAAACGGCTCGGGCGTTTGCAGGCAGTCCCGGGCAGGTGCAAAGCTGCCCGGGACCAGACAGGCTGTCGCCAGCGCCGTGCGCATGCGCGGGTGCTGGCGCGGGAAAAGTAACCCATTTACCCGGGAGTTGCCTATATAAGAGGCTGCGAGGCGTTTGGGCGAGGCTGAAGCCATCTTCCTGTAAGCTGAACGCTGAATAGAAGAAACTGAGAACTCCAGCTGCTTCTCGTGTCTGCTTTCCCGCCAAGGACGCAACACTGGCGACGAAGGTGGGATGCCTTGCACTACCTGGAAAGGAAGAAGTGTAAGCTTACCCAAGGAGTCCTGAGCGGCGGAAGAGGAACGGCGTCGACTCGGCAGCTGCCCGCCAATCCGGTGCGCATTCGGGGGTAGGCTGGCTGATAGACCCGTCTCCTGAAGATCCGAAGATGGCGAAAATCGGAAGGCTTTCGGAATTCGACGTCTCACATCCAGAGCGGTGGGAGTCCTACGTATCCAGAATGGAGAACTACTTCAAGGCAAACCAAGTGAGGGAAGATAGCTTGAAGGCCGCCACCCTGCTTTGCGTTTGCGGCCAAGACGCCTTCGAAATCGCAGAAAACCTTGCAGCACCTGTTCCAGTAGAGTCTGTAAGCTACGCAGACCTGAAGAAGCTGCTGAAAGAGCACTTCCACCCCAAGGTGTCCGTTATCTCATGGCGCCACACCTTCGAGCAGAGGGATCAACGGTCCGGTGAAACAGCCAAGGAATACATCGCCGCGCTACGGAAGGCCGCCAAGCCCTGCGAGTTCAAGGACCTCGAGGAACGACTGAGGGACCGATTCGTGTGCGGGTTAAGGCATCGCGAGCTACAACAGAGACTTTTCGCAAAGGAAGAATTATCCTTCCAAGACGCCTTAAGGGAAGTCACCGCAGAAGAAGCAGCAGGCGGCGCCATCAAAAACATGCGGCCGATCAGAAACAGTGCAGAGGGTGCGTCCGTGCACCAGGAAGACATCCGACGAAACTCCGAGGAGGATCCGGACGAGGAAGTCGACCGTCTACACCCCGCGAAGGAAGAGAACCAGAAGGGAAGCTCTTCGGCTCCGCTCAAGTGCATCGGCTGTGGAGGTCGCCACAGGAGAACCGACTGCAAGTTCCGCTCCGCTACCTGCCGGGCATGCGGCAAACAAGGGCACATTGCAGCTGTGTGTCTGAGCCGACGAAAGGCACAACCCCAAGAAGAACGCCTGAAAGGTACCAGATTCCCCAGCCAGAATAGGGTAGGTTTTTGCGCTTCGCGAAGAAGCATCTGTAGAACAGGCACACACAAGCCCATGAAGAAAAAGCTGTCACTCAACGTGAAGCTACAAGGGGTTCCATTATCTATGGAACTAGACACAGGGTCTGCCCTGTCCATCATTTCATTGCACACATTTAGGAAGATTTGTTCCAGAAGTGGGTCTAAGGCCAACTTTAAGGCCTTCTGATATTGTATTAACAGATTTTCAGAACTCAAGAGTGTGTGTTAAGGGGAGGCCACCCTTAACGTGCAATACAAGAGTTTTGAAGGTCCACTAGACTTATTAGTAGTAGGGGGTGAACGAACGAGTCTCATAGGACTCGATTGGTTTGAGGCCCTGGGGATACACGTCACAGGACTCAACAGCTTACAAACACTCGACCTACAGGAAGTCTGCAAAGAATTTGCAGATGTTTTCAGCCCCCAGCTGGGCACATTCAAAGGACCACCTGTGTCCTTAAAGCTAGACCCCACTGTCACTCCCATTAGGATTAAAGCAAGAAGGGTCCCTTTTGCTTTAAAAAGTAAGATTGACACTGAACTAGACAAACTAATCCAACAGGGAATCCTAGAACCTGTTGATTCCAGCCCGTGGGAGACCCCCATTGTCACGCCTCTAAAGGCAAATGGGGACATTCGCATTTGTGCTGATTACAAATGCACACTCAATAAGGCATTGCAGCAACATGCCTATCCTGTTCCTGTGGTCAGTCACATCCTGGCCTCTCTCAAGGGGGGGCGTGTTTTTGCAAAGCTTGACCTAGCTCAAGCATATCAACAGCTGCCTGTTGATGATGATGCTGCCATAGCTCAGACCATTGTGACCCACAGGGGAGCCTTTAAAGTAAAAAGGCTACAGTTTGGAGTAAATGTCGCTCCTGGGATTTTCCAAAGCGTAATGGAAAACACACTACGAGGTATACCAGGGGTCTGCCCCTACTTTGACGATGTCTTGATTGCAGGAGACTCCACACACATTCTAGCTGAA
This sequence comes from Crotalus tigris, assembly GCF_016545835.1. NCBI lineage: Eukaryota > Metazoa > Chordata > Lepidosauria > Squamata > Viperidae > Crotalus > Crotalus tigris. The sequence continues at coordinate 299,943 of NW_024097011.1, forward strand.
AGACTTAGGGCTGTCCTGTTAAGATTCAGGGAATCAGGCCTCAAGCTCAGAAAAGACAAATGCAAGATCGGGGTGCCTTCTACTGAATTTCTGGGATTCAAAATTGATGCTGCTGGGATTCATCCTGCTGAATCCAAACTAACTGCTATTTTAGAAGCACCCAGGCCAAAGTCTAAGGCCGAACTTCAGGCCTTCCTAGGCCTCCTGAATTTCTACAATTCTTTTCTTCCACATAAAGCTAGTGTAGCTGAGCCTCTTCACAGGCTACTAGACAAACAAGCTGTGTGGCTGTGGTCACAAGCACATGAGGCTTGCTTTAAAGAAGTCAAGGCCTTGCTCACTTCTAACAGTGTTCTTGCACATTTCAACGAGTCTCTTCCTGTGTGCATCGCTTGTGATGCATCCCCCTACGGGGTTGGAGCTGTCCTGAGTCACCTCAGGTCTGATGGAACTCAGGTTCCTATTGCATACTACTCCAGAACACTGTCTTCTGCCGAGCGCAACTACGCTCAGATAGACAGGGAGGCTCTGGCTGTTGTTGCTGGAATTAAAAAATTCCACGATTTTCTATATGGCAGGCATTTCACGGTCTTCACTGACCATAAGCCTCTGCTGGGACTGTTTACCACACGTAAGCAGACTCCCCACATCATTTCCCCTAGAATGCTTAGGTGGTCTATTTTCTTGTCTGCATATGATTTTTCATTACTCCACAAGCCTGGGAAAGAAATGGGCCATGCTGATGGCCTCAGTAGGTTGCCTCTGCCAGTAGTAGAAGCTGACCCCGCGCCAGCTGTCAACATTCTATCAATCCAAGCCTTGCCCGAGCTCCCTCTTAGTGCCAGGGATGTTACCGCTGAAACGGGTACAGATCACACACTTTCACGTGTCCGCTCCTGGGTCCTGTCCGGGTGGCCTGAGCACTGCCCTAGTCCTGAGTTTCAGAGTTTCTGGTCCAAAAGAAACGAACTGTCCCTTTCTCAGGGTTGTCTGCTTTGGGGAAACAGAGTTGTCATTCCCACCTCAATGAGGACTAGGGTCTTAGAATCCCTCCACGAGGGTCATCCTGGCATTGTCCGTATGAAGGCTCTTGCACGAAGCCACTTGTGGTGGCCTGCTTTAGATAAAGATATTGAGGCTAAGGTGCACGCATGCCACCTGTGCCAACGATCTCGCCCAGAGATGCCCCAAGCTCCTGTGCATAGATGGGAGGAAACACAGTCCCCATGGTCTAGGGTGCACATTGACTACGCTGGGCCCTTTCAGGGCCAGTTCTTCTTGGTCCTTGTTGACAGCCATTCAAAATGGCTTGAGGTTGTGCCTGTCTCATCCACCACCACTGCAAAGACTATTCAGGTACTGAGGGGGATTTTTGCTGCACACGGGCTGCCAGATGTCATTGTGTCCGACAACGGCCCTCAATTCACCTCCTCCGAATTCCAAGCTTTCTTACAGGCAAACCTGATTCGTCATGCCACGTCTGCGCCTTTTCACCCGTCCACCAACGGTATGGCTGAACGCATGGTGCGCATCGCAAAGGACGCCTTGAAGAGACTCACCTACGGGGACTGGCATCACAGGTTGGCTGACTTTCTCCTTTCTTATCGCACCACACCGTCCACTTCTACAGGGAGAAGTCCAGCTGAACTTCGTTGGGGGCGCCAACTTACTACTAGACTTGACCGGTTGCATCCGGACAGACTGCCTTCATCTACCTCACATCCTAGGGCACCTAGACAACTACTTGTGGGTGCCCCGGTTTGGGCTCGCAATTACGGGCCTGGTCATACATGGGTCCCCGCTTCTGTGTCCAGGATCACAGGTCCTCTCTCCTACGAGGTTGCCCTGGACAACGGTCGTGTCCTGCGTCGGCACATCGACCAACTTCGCTCTAGGCGAGACTTTTCTGCTGAGACTCCTGGGTCTTTTCCAGGGGGGGAGGGGGACCCTTTGGAGCAAAGGGAAGGGCAAGAGCTACTGCCCATCTCCACTGAGGGAGCCACAAACGGCTCGTCCCAAGATTCCGCAATTGCTCCGAAAAGGAAGTCATGGAGCTTACCCACACAACAGGCACTCACGCCTACTCCAGCCAGGGAGTCACCCCGGGGGCATACTCACTTTCCACACACGTCACACAGCACTCCAGTCACGGAGGATACCCGGGGGCATCCCAACAAATCATTCCCCGCAAGAGAGCTGGCACACAATTCCCAAGGTTGGCCTGACCTTACCCCAAATCCTACAGGGGGTCAAACATACACAGAGCTAGTCGAGGAACCAAGTCCCGACTACAACACCCTAGCACAAATCAGGGAACACCTGAGTTTTGGGAAAGTACAGAAACCCACACGAGCCCGAACACAGAATGGGGTTCAGGGAATGGACAGCCTCCTGACAGGTCTTGGACTGACCTAGGAGGTCCTACAGAGACGCCCAGCAGCGGCTATCACTTCAAGGGGCCCGAGGGTCTACAGCTAGGCAGGTCAACCAGGTCACAAAGCAACAGAAGCCCTGGCCTGACGAGCCCGGTGGGCAAGCGAGCAGGCCAGGCATTGGGGCACAGTCCTTGGAAGACACCAGGGCACAATAGAGAGAAAAGGCTCACGCCTCCCTCCAGTCAGGGGACTTATGCCAGTAATCCAGAGCTAAGAAGGTCACAGAGAGCAAAGAAATCTCCCAAGTACCTAGAAGACTACATAACATTGCTGGCAAGGCAAAGGCCAGTAAACAGTGGGAGCACTGGGGAGCAAAATGTTATATAAAATAAATGTTGTATGTTGGTAGTAGTTTTAGCCCGGGGGAAAGGGGTGTTATGTCCCGAGCCTTTGCAAACGGCTCGGGCGTTTGCAGGCAGTCCCGGGCAGGTGCAAAGCTGCCCGGGACCAGACAGGCTGTCGCCAGCGCCGTGCGCATGCGCGGGTGCTGGCGCGGGAAAAGTAACCCATTTACCCGGGAGTTGCCTATATAAGAGGCTGCGAGGCGTTTGGGCGAGGCTGAAGCCATCTTCCTGTAAGCTGAACGCTGAATAGAAGAAACTGAGAACTCCAGCTGCTTCTCGTGTCTGCTTTCCCGCCAAGGACGCAACAATGACCCTAGCACATTGTGCTTTCAGTCCATACAGCAAAGTGGGTAGTTAACTGCAAAGGGAGATAGAATTCTGTATTTAGCCCCTATCAATGTCTTAGAACAATGTTTCTCAAACTTGGTACCTTTAAGATATGTGGGCATCATCTGGCTGGGGAATGCTGGGAATTAAATTCCACATGTTGTTAGATTTGAAAAACATGCAGAGTATCAAATTTTATAAGTGCTATCATGAATAGAAGCTGACCAAATCCATAGTTATTAATCAAGTTGGTAGAAAGAATTATGATTGTATTATCACAGTAGATATGTGACAGTAAACTTCATGATTAGTAATTGATCGTGCCTAAACCTGTTTGTGTTCCAATTTGCAATACTACTTGGCAATTTTTGCTGTTTGTCCAATTCTATCCCAATTCATCTTTTAAGTCTTTAGTTACTCCTCAGTGTCAGTGGCTCTGTAATAGATACCTTTTAAGATATTTGCTGATACTAAAGGATTGTATTAGTTTTATCCAATGTGCCTTTTTAATGTGGATTGTATCACATTTTCCATTATCTCCAGTCAGTATAAGACACTAGCATTAAATGGTTTCAATAGTGCCACATGGCAGAATGTGAATAGTTCCCTTGTGTTAGAATGACATTTGTAGCTGATGCTATTAACACATGTTAAATCACCTCACTGAAATAACAACTGTCTTTCATTTAAAAACATGCTGAGAGTATTATTCATTCATATCAGAGGCCTATCCAGAGGCCCACTCTTGTGATTCCACAGTGATCAGCCTGTGGACCATAGAAACTCTCCAGCAGCTAATTTTAAAAATGATATTGCCCCAATGCTGGCAGTATAGTAATTATAGCTATTGGGAGTAGTGTCTATAATAGCTTTGTCTAATTCCCTTTAAAAGCATTAGAATGACTATGGCTCCATGGAGAAAAATGGCTGCAATGCATTGTGAGATCTCCACTTCTTAGTAGTCAAAGAGTTCTGTATTAAGGAGAGTTATTGGAGCACCAGTTTTAATATTTATTTATTTATTCTTATTTGTGTTAGGAAAATTTTAAGAGTATTCTGTCACGGGACTGAACTTCTGTTAGAATTTTGCCCTTCCCTAGTATATTCTTCAAAGGCATAGAAAGAGAAAGATATTACCAGTAAATGCATAGTAGATACTTTGATAAGCATGTTTATTTTGCATGTGCTTCTATTATGTGTAATTGTTGGAACGTGCAAACTATCAGGGCAAGAATGACAATGTCACTAAGTTTCCCAATAGTAGAAGAAATGAAGGAACATATAATCTGGCTTTCAACTATTATTTCTTTACTGCTTAAATGTATGGGCTTGACTTTAGATAATAGTTTTTGGAAAAAGTAACTTCATACTCTGAAGAAAAGCAGTATGCCCTGTATAATTATTTAGGAATTTTTAACCAGAACAGAAAATATAGTTTAATTTTGAATCTCTCTGCCTCTTTTTTTTGTCTCTTTTCATTTTTTTCACTTTGTTTCTGTAGTTTGATTTTGTCCGTATGTATCAGTTTTTCTTAACAGTCTAAATTCTTTTGACTTACCGTAGTCTGTAATGTTTATTGAATGCAGATATGGAGCTGAAGCTGCTAAGTTCAACTACACAGATGTAATTGCAAGAAGACAAATCTTCAAGTGTAGCTAAAGATAACCAATGTCATTTTTTTTGTTCTGTTCTTCATTTAAAAAGCAATACTTTTTATTTAAGTATTGAAATATTTTCAAGTACTGTCTCTGCCTGTAGGCTTAATTTTGAAAGTTGGGAGATAGCCATGCTGATTTTGTAGCATAAGGTATTTTATCTCAGAGACATCAGCTTGGAAAATTGAGATTGTTTTGTTCTTAATAACTCATGTCTAAACTCTAATATTGATGGTTATTGAAATAAACCTTGCGATGGTTTTTTTCTGCTGGTAAAGTTCTGTTGAAGAAATGCTGCAATGTTTCCAGCTGCTTCATTTCTCTAATAGTTCTGTTAGAACACTTCTATCTGCCATTCAACTGCAGTCCGGTTCTCAAAGCCATTTAATCATGCTGTAGGTATAAAATCTGCTGTCTGTGTAAAGATGTTTATATACTGTACTCAACTTTCATAGATAAGAATGAACCTCTGCATTGGAATAACTTCTAGATTTAGTGAAACATTTTTAAACATCATAAATATATAAAGAAGAATTTGACTTCTTATACTGCACTGTTTAATTCTAAAATTCTAAATGACTGAAGCCACAAAGTCAAGCTCAACTCCCAGTGACTTCATGGAGAGATTCATGTTTGTTTGCTTGCCTATGTCAAAGAGAGAGGGAAGATCAGAAGAACTTTTACCAGTGTTTTTCGCTGTGATGATTTTCAGCTTAACAACTTTTCCTGATAGCCTCCTATCCAAACACTAACCAGATCCAACACTTAATTGTTCATGGTCAACTAGGTACTCCCACTTGAAATATCTATACACTAGTGAGTGTAGTAATTTTTAAAGTTCCAGAATATATACCAGTGGAAGAAAACTAGGCTGACACTTCTTGAGTACTTAGAACAAATGAACAATTTTTAAAGCCAGCACGGTATAGGCAGTCATCCATTTATGACCATTATTGGGCCCAGAATCTCGGTTGTTGAGATAAGTGGTCATTAAGTAACACGACTTCTTTGCAAAATGATTACAATCCTGGGTCTCCCAGTTGCAGTCATAAAGTGACCGCATGGATCATTGTAATCTTGAGAACAATGGTGTTCGCTAGCATTTTACCAGATTTGAGATCCATAGCTCTAGTGTACAGAGTACAACCTCAAATCTAACTTCCCCTCTGCTAGCAACCTTCCCTGTTGGCCTCCCATTGACTTTCTGAGGAGCCAGCAGAGAAGATTTCAAATGGCAATTGAATAATTCCAGGGCACCTGGCAATTGGTTGTAAATGTAAACAAGTTGCCAAGCACTCAAAATGCAGTCATGTGACCTAGGGGCCTAGTGTGACATTTTATGTGGGCTGTAAAGCATCTGTTATGAGGACATCATGACTGTGAACAATTGTTAAATGTCCAGTTGTAAGATAAGGACTTCCTGTATTATGGTTAAAGTATTAGACTAGTGGCTTTTAATCTGTGGTCTACAGACCCCTGGGGGGCTGCAATGTCATCACAGGGAATTTGCAAAGGCTAGAAAAAATGTTGTTATTTAAATCTTGAGTTAAGTCTTGGGGGTACATGGCCATGGTCTGTGGTGGAGAAAAGGTTGAGAACCACTGTATTAGACTACTGAATGTGATGACACAAGTTATAGTTCCCCCATAGCTACAAAAGCTTTAGCTAATCATTGTTTCTAGTTCAACTTACCTCATAATCTTGGTTTTGTGAGGATAGGCCGCCCCCTCCTCTGGCTGGAAACTTCCTGTATTTAATGCAACATTTTTTTTATTATGTACCAATGAATTGCTTTTGAAAAGTTCTGTGACTTTAGCATGTCTACAGGAGAGATAAACATCCTCTTCTTTTTTCAATAAATATTCAAAACTCACCAGACTTTGTACTATACAGTATCTTTCTATAAATATTTGTATATATTAAAATGTCTTACAATTGAAGGCAAATATACATGTCCCAAGATAATGTTGCAGGAACCAATTTGTGTTGGACACCAGGACCAGAGGTTTAGTCTTCTGAGCTTTCGGACTTGTGCTGGAGCCCACCCTCAGGGAACTTCTCTCTCACCAGAATGTGTACTTTGGGCTGCTCTATGCATATTCTCTATGTATATATAATGCATAGAGCAGCCCAAAGCACCTGTTCCTTTAGAAATTCCCTGGGTATGGGCTCCAGCACAAGTCCAAAAGCTTGGAATATTGAACCTCTGGTCCTAGTGTCCAACCAGGATTGGATCTTGCAACATAAAGCTGCACCATGTATTTTGCTCACGATCACTTCTTTTTCTCTTTCAGTCACACTTTTTTGGTCATGCTTAGCAACTGTTTCCGTTGTTTAGAGTTATTCTTGCTACTTTCCTTTTTTTTTAAAGGCAGCAGAATAGTAGTCTTCCAATTGTCATGTAAGGATGCAGTCATCAGCGTTCATTAAACAAACCACACATAAAAAAGCCACACCTATATTTTAACATTTTTCCATCTGTATGCCTGTTGCTTTACCAAGTTTTTTTTTAATGTTCTCACAAAATATGTTTTTCTGTGGTCATTACTGGTATTAATCTGGTAATATGATAGGTGCCTTAATGCTAGATTTGATTCAGAGTTTAATTCCATCCTATGTGCTTAAGACAGAATAATTTATGATGCTTAATGTAAAAAATTCTGCTTAATTGGAATTAAAGTAGCACTTTTCAATTTAAGTGTGGAATATTTTCAGACTTGCAGTTTTATTTCCATTCCTTCCCACCAATGAAAATTTAAATCACTGTATGATCATATTCTTAAATTTTGCTGGATTAGATTATGTACCCCTCCACTCTACCAAACAATAATACACAAAATCAAATGGCACCTGTGTAAAAATTTATACTACACGGGATTGAGGGAGACACACTTGGAAGATATAAAGGGAAAAAGCTATACATGAATTCGGCTTTCTTTACAGATTTCACTGCAACAGCAGCCTGTTAAAAAAGGCAATTCATTTCCTGTTCCATCTGGGAAACGTTCTGCTCCTAAAACAGAGCTTACAGTTTTGGCTCCAGAAATATCAATACTTGTCTAAAAACATCTTGTTATCCACATGCTTTTGTATATATCAGTGAAGTTTCTAGGCCAGTTTTCCTCAACCTGGTAAACTACAGATATACTGAATTTCAATTGCCATTGTTCCAATACATCTGGAGGGCATCAGGTTAAAGAAGGCTGTTCTAGATGGTGGGATGATTTGCCAGACCACAATGATCTTCTACAAAGTACCTTTTAATTTCCAGGCCAGAATTGAAGTTTCTTTTCCAGAATGCTCTTTCTTTCCATCATGCTATGTCTTACTGAAAGCCAGGCATCAAATAGTACATGCTGATGTTAAATAAAACACATAAATGACACACATGCCTTACAAAATTAGTATGTGCTACTATTCGTTTTCATATTTCTATAGATGGAACTTGTCATTAGATATTTCTGTTTGATTTATTTCAATTTTACACGGTTAGTGGGCAGTCCTGGTCATTGACTATGCAAGTTCACTGTACAATTTTATGTTCATTTGTTGCAGACACTGAGACCTGTGATTATGGATGGCATAAGTTTCAAGGGCAGTGCTACAAATACTTTGCCCATCGCAGGACGTGGGATGCAGCGGAGAGAGAGTGCCGCCTGCAGGGTGCCCATCTAACCAGCATCTTGTCTCACGAAGAACAGCTGTTTGTAAACCGTAGGTGCTTTCTGTTGGAGTGCAGTGGGAGTAAATTACTGTAAAATAAATAATTCATAGGATACTAAACATTTTCATTATCATTTTCATTCCTGAGACATTCATTTTATTCTTGATTGCTGTTCTGTTCTTCTCATTTCCAGCTCTGTAATAGCTGAGGTTGCAATATTTGCTGGTGTTGGAGAGAATAGTCTTTACTCTGAATAATACTCTGAATACAAATTAATTTAGTTCATGGAAGAAAAAAATAGTATAAAACTAGAATTAGACAAATCATTATGAAATGTTTATTTTGATCTTGCCACTTACACTGTTTCATCCTCAGGCACTTTTAAAATACTGACCCTTGGAGGCCAAATAACCTCTTTATATCCTCTTACAAATAGCTAGCATTTATGACAGTTAAAATCCTGCCAAACAATGCACATAAGCTTTGTTTGCAAGTAGTATTCATTAGCTGGGTTAATGTCTGGTGATGATATTCAGTCTAAGTATTTTCTTAAAAGAAAACATGTATTTGTTCTCAGTATCAAGTTTGACTTCTCTTTTGAGAAGCTATGAATTGCTGATTTTCTGCCAAGCTGTTTGCCATATCCATATCCCTGGAAACTGATTGATATTAGCAAGAAAAATACAGTACATGCTTGAAAAGAACAGTGTACATGCCATAGAAGATCAGCAAATTAATTAGGCAATAGAAGTAGTCCTTGACTTTCTACCATATGGTACAATTTCTACTGCTAAGCAAGGTGGTCATTAAGTGAGTTACACCCAATTTTATGAGCTTTTTGTTGAGCAAATCATGCAGCTGTTAAGTTCCCCCCAGTGACTTTGCTTCTCAGAAGCCAGGTGGAAAGATCACAAATGGCAATCACATGACTTTAGAATTCTGCACCCATCATAAATACATGCAGGTCACAAATTTTGATCATCTGATCATGGGGTAGCTACATTGGTCATAAATATGAGGACTGATCATAAGTCACTTTTTATCAGTGCCATTGTAACTTCAAATGGTCACTAAATGAATTGTTGCAAGTCAAGGATTACTGTAAAACTAGGAGCATTATGAAGGCTGCTTTTTTGCTGAGCACTGAACATGCAAATCAACCTAGATATCCATGTGTTTTTATTAGTGCTATTGGATGCTTTATTGATAGAAGGAATTTCTGTCATACATATATGCAAAGAAATAAATCAAAGCTGAAAATATTAACACATCTGTATTATCTGCTGAAGATGCAGATTTAAATATAACGAATTTCCAAAGCAAGCTTTTTCAAGTAATTGCTACCACGTTCCATTTCACGGTGGTGTATTGCTTTTTGAAACAATCTTGCCACAGATCAGTAAACAAGAAACAACAGAAGATCAGTTAAAATATTGTTAGTAAGAATATATTTTATAAATATTCACAGCTCTTAGAAGAAAGAATAAACTTCTACAAGAAATAATAGAAATATGTTTTAGAGAAATCATCAGGAGGCTGATTTCATTTCACTTTCATCTTCAGAATATTCACTTTAATGGTAAAAAATTACTAAAAATATATTTTCACTGTAGGTATAGGACATGACTATCAATGGATTGGCCTAAATGATAAGATGTATGAGAATGACTTCCGCTGGACAGATGGCAGCGTGCTGGTAAGAGATCACTACTGGCAAATATTGTAATGATTGTGATACTGCCGGCTGTAATATATTACTCAAATCTGATATAACATTATTATTTCTTCTTACTATAATTGATGATGTCAAATAATATGTACATAGATCATTTTGGATTTGAAGGGTTTGTGTGAAATCTTCCTCATTCCTGGTCCATTCTGTTATTTCAATTTTTTTCTTCTTTAATATCTAGCTCAGTGGTTCTCAACTGTGGGTAGGGACCCCATTTGGGGTCGAACGATCATTTCACCGGGGTCACCAAACAATGCAGTCCACCATTTTTTCCCCCTTTTCCTTAGCTGTGCTACTCCCTTTTATTCCATAGGCTTTTGAAAGCCAATAGAATAGACTCTCTTGAATAGAGTCTAATTCTATTGGCTTTCAAAAGCCAATAGAAATTGTCCAGGCTGTCTCTGCCCTGCTGAGCCCGCCAAAAATCCCATTCTGCAAACGGTGCTGCACCAGTTGAGTAGTCCTCAACTTACGACTGGTTGAGTAGTCCTCGACTTACAACCAGTTGGGAGTTGCAGCATTAAAAAAGTTGAGAACCACTGATCTAGCTGAATGTATTTCTCTTAAACTGTGATTCTGTTGATTTAAATGAAGTTTGCTTCCCCCTCCCCCCCCCAAAATAGGAATATAATTCCTGTATTAAATGAAAGGGAAAGAACGTGTAAGGCTGTCTGCTTAAGTCCATCTGTTTTTTGCATTCTTTTACCTTGCTAGTCTCTGTTGTCCTACCAATCAAAACTTGATGCTGTATGTAGCCCCTAGGGACAATTTTGACTTACATGATAATGTCAAATAAGAATAATTACAATAGCTCTTTCTCTGAACTCTTTACATTTTTTTAACATGGTTTCATTGATGTCTTAGATCATTCAGTCACTTACAGCAATCTTCTGTAAATGAACTTAAGATATCCCAATTCGTTCCAATTTCAGTAAAAAACTTTAATCCAACTTTTTTCTATCACAAACACTAGCATGAATGCGTTCTTTTGCAGTCTGATGAAATCAGATTCTAGAGAAGTAGAATTTTGCAACGTTCTGGGCTTTTAATAAAGAGTTGTTTTCCAGGGCAAGACTTTACTGATGAAGCAGTAGAAAGTCTTGAACAAATCCAACTGCATTATTTAATAAAATAGTTGGTCTGTAGTTCTAGGGGCAGAGATTCATTGTGTAATCCTAGCACAACTGTATTGCACAGATTCTGCTTTAGAAAATTCTAGTTCAGCTCAGGTGGTATATGGCATACATTGGGCTCCCCAATCTGTGGGCTGCATGGCTGCTTGGCCACCAGGCCGCGTGAAGGGCTGGGCAGTGCAGGCGCACGTGTGCGTACTCACACCCCCACACTCACACTAGCGCTGAGCATCTTACCAGTGCTAGCGCCGCCCTGCCCCCAAGCATCCCACTGGCGCTACCACTACCCCACCCGCTGAACAGGGCAGTACATGAAACCACGCCCTCTCTGGTCCGCAGAAAAAATGCACTCCACAGAACCAGTCCCTGGTGCTCAAAAGGTTGGGGACCTTTGGCATACATAGTTTGAATAAATGAAGCTGCACCACTACCTTAAATGCAGAGACTTTAAAATAAAACATCACTTTGCTTTACAGAACATAAAACAAAATATAAAAGTGAAGAAAACAAGACTTCAGTGCATTCAGCAGTCCTTTTCATTTTAATATACTGCATAGGGTCATTTTTATCCCATTTAGGATACGTCCTTCCATGTATAAAACAGATGCTTTATAGGAGCTGAATGTGTATTGTTGCAAGACTGTGCTTGATATTTGCCCTTCTCTCATTAAGAATTGAAGAAAACATCTGGTTCTTTTGTTTCAGGCATATAAGAATGGCTCACTTCTACATATCACATATGGCAGCCTTAAAATGAAGTTACTAAAAAAAAATCTGTTTTGATTGATTTCCACAGGTTTAAGATGTATAGATTTCAGCTCCCAGAATTCCCCAGCCAGTTGAAGTTCATACATCTTAAAGTTGCCAAGTTTGAGAAACATTGGATTAATCTAAGAATAATGTATTTTAATTTGGGCTGAGTTGTGTTGGCTTTTTTCGTGGGAGCAAGTTCTTTTATTCATGTTTTTTCAAGAGCTGTTACTTGTTGTAGATGACTGTGGAAAATGAAGAAGGCAAGCATGGCAATTTTCTCATGTGCTGGGATATTTTATGACGGGAACTAATATGCTTTGTTATGTCTCAGACATTTTGGACTGTGGTAGAAAGAAGTTTGTTACTAACTGGTATACCATCATTCTGTCACCATTCTTGTGGACTCAATTAACTTTGTTTTCCATCTATGCTGTTCCTCAGCCCTTCATGGTCAAATATACTGTATATTGCCTCTCTTTAGTATTTTATTCAGAAGATCATTTAGTCTTTAGTCAGTGTTAAACATGTGATAAATCCCGTGTTAGGGAGCCAAGAACCACATGACAATAACTTCCAAACTCCAGGAAATGAAATGTTAGTTCAAGCTTGTTCCAAATCTCAGGTGTTAAATTTTAGTTTAAGCTTGAGCTGAAGAAGAAAAAACATTTTGTCAAAAGGATATAGCTATCTGCCAACTAACATTTTTCTGATTGATTTCCATCCCACTTTTTGTCTCCATTGTCATTTGTACTGATTTTTTAGTAGTTTTATATGGTGAATAGTTCTTTTCAGTCTTTTGACAACTCTTTGTATGAGTCAAAACTATTACTATTATTACTAGATCTTAATTAATCATCACAACACATTGATTATTAGGTTACACCTGGAATCATCTTTTTTTTTTAATTTTACAGTGGAAAAGTGACTCAACTCAATGATCTTTTATGGACCTTGTTCTACTGCTTCTGTTTTTCAGACAGGCATAAAAACTTAATTTGATCTTAGAAAATTACAATAACAAGTTAAAAAATAAGCACTGAGGGCTCAATGCATAGTTTTTCCCAATGTAATTAGAAGCCATTTTCATTTTTGTCTATATAGTGCTCTTTTTTAAATGAAAAAACCTACAGTATTAGTAAGGGTTTCTGAATGTCACTGTGTGTATTCCAATTCTTTAATACCTTGAGAAGTCATGAATTCTGAACCTGGGCTAAAGCTTTTATTCCCAAGAATATTTACATTAGAAATTCTAACCCTAACAATAAGTCTGATTGGAAGACCCTCCCTCATCTTACAATTTGTTTCTGAAAATAATATCTAGTGTCATTAAATGTTAATTAAATAAAATGTAAGCTATAGTTCAACAATGTATGTTTGTACCAAAAAATCATTACAATTCTTGTACTTAAATAAACTGCCAATAATTGCTGGTGACTCAATAAAGTGCTCTTCCAATTGCAGAGAATTCTAGAAGTTGCAGCTCTGACTCATTTGGAATGTTCCAAAATAGGGATGGCTAACACAGCATCCCTTTTCCTCACAATTAAATTCAATCCAAAATGCTTTTGTATATATAGGACTAGAGTATGATCACAAAACAATGAGTTAAATAACTTTTAAGAATCTATTTCTTCCTTTTTAGAATTTACAGGTTACATTTTCTCAGAAAAAGTATTCAGCTATTGTAAAGGTATTAGAATTAAAATAAAAAGAGCAGTTTGCAATGCATTTTTAATATGCCGCACCATACTAGAAATAGTCCCAGCAAGTGCAGTAAGACAGCTTTGCTAGCAAAGTTTTGCAGTTAAAAAATGTTAGGTTATTCCAGAGGTAACCACAAGCCATCACTCTGAGTGAAACAAGATTATTTATATTTATTTGCACAATAATGTCTCAATATTTTTAGATTAAGTAAGCCAACCAAAGGGCAGGTCAGGTAAATATTTAAATTTATCTAGACCAGACAAGTATGAACCCACTTGTTTCTCTGGAGTTCTGTAATGTTGTGAAGGGCAGTCTCTAATATTCGAAGGAAACATTTTTGAAATAAAATCAAGTCATGCTTCTTAATAAAAGAAAGATCCAAGCTGATTCTGATTTTAATCCAAGACAACTAGTTATATTTAAAGTCTCAGGTTGGGAAGCTACCTTAGTAAAACCATTTGTTTACTATTTAATTTAAATGAGTATATTTGGTTTTAAGACAACAACAGAAACTTTCCTGAAAACTGTAACTACATTTCATAGAAATCTTAGTATTACAGACAATGAGAAAAAAACATTGATGTTTCAGCTGATTCATCTGAAGTTAAGGATATAGCCTAAATTCTAATTTAAAAACAGGCTGTTAAAAATGCTGTTAAAATTATGAGTTTCTATTACATCTAAATACATAGGGTCTTCATATTTACAAGCAACCTAATGAGTTGCTATCTTTTTCTTGCTGAATTTCTTATTGCTTCATTAGAAGGGTAGGAAAAAAAAAACTATGCTTCAAAGCTTGAGAAACTTGGATTTATGCCAAAACCAGGAGAATTCCACCTATATATGAACATACAAGAGTAAGGGTGGGGGTAGGTAAATGATGATTAAACACAGCCTAAAGTATGATTTTTTACTGAAGTTTTACTGAAGTTGGTTTCCAGTGGCTTAGGCCTCATAAAAAGCAGAATGATATATGTGTGTCATGAATCAGTGCAGCCCTTCAGACATCATTAAAATGTATTCAAAAACTTTGTTGGGAAACTGAATTTCAAATAATGCAGTAGGATTCCTGATTACCAACTCTGATACCATCAAAGCCTAACTATGTAAAGAGGGGGAGCCTCCTCCCCAACAACAGATATTGTTTTTTGATCTTTTCTTACTGAATTTGTTTCATTATTCAGGACCTTTGCAAACACGCGTGGCAGTCTTAAGGAGCCATTCGTGTTTCAGATTAAGCAGAGTGACCGAGAGTGGTGCCTTGGGCCTTTTTCTCACAAGGGGGAGTTATTCACATCCTCTGGAAAATACTGCTGATAATTAGTACTTTGTATGGTGGCGAGCTCATTCCCATTATACAGGGCTTTATTAAATGCACAGGGCGGCTTCTGCAGCCAGATTGTGTCTCACTTCTGGCTTGCTGGCAACGACTAAACAGGCAAGTTCCACCTTAAAGCTGTCCAGAGACCTCTGCTCATGGGGCTTTCTCTTCAATGTAGACCCATTTCACATGTTTGTAACATGGGACTCCAGTGTGCCAGGGAGGAAAGGCAATGTGAAGCCAAAACTAACTAACTAACTAACTTACTTACTTACTTACTTTCTTTCTTTCTTTCTTTCTTTCTTTCTTTCTTTCTTTCTTTCTTTCTTTCTTTCTTTCTTTCTTTCTTTCTCTGTCTCTGTCTCTGTCTCTCTGTCTCTGTCTCTGTCTCTCTCTCTCTCTCTCTCTCTCTCTCTCTTTCTTTCTCGGTGGCTGTGTTACTTTTAGAGAGAGCATAAAGGAGGAGTTGAGAAAACCTCTAAGTTTGCTGTAGAGGAAAGTTGCCCATGAGAATTAAATAAAACAAATAAACAAGCTTTGAAAGTACTGTGGACAGATTGCACATAAAAGGGCTGTTGTGCCAGAGATACTTGGAATCCTGTAATAAAGGGATTTTGAAAACTAAACAGAAAGTTTGGTCTTCAAAATAGAGGGGTATATAAAATAAGACATTTGCTTTCCTCTAAAGAGGGGGAAAGCCTATTACTCTAATTGTTTAAAATATATTACTTAATATAAAAAATTGCATCCCGGCTCAGACTAGTACAAAGGCCTTCCAGATAGACTTTAGTCAATATTTTTGCTTAGCAAAACAAGGTAGGTGTCATGCTTCCGACAGACAGAGAAAAATAAAACATAACGTGTAGGCTTTGAAATTCCGCCAAGAACATGTTGATTAATTACAAAGTATTGACACATAAAAAGTGAAACCAAGTCTGAAGACACACGTAATAATTTCCCAATACAAAGTTAAGAAATCCCACCCCTAAGGCTATGCAAGCAACTACATTCCCCAATACATCTTCTTGGCGGGCTTTTCACGAAAGGTCCAGCCTGCAGTCTCTGGAGCAACCAATGACCTTGGTTGCCAGGGACAAACATTTATTTAGATTAGCAAAGCACCTGGCAATCTCCTCTGCCTCCTTTTAATGTGTCAACCAAAAATGAATAAGGAAGATGGCCACAGCCATACTCCTTTTTTAAAGTTGACAGTAGACTCTTATGTTCAAGAGACATTAAACATAGATTTGGCCTGGAGCTCATTATTTTTAAAAAACTGCAATAGCTATGAAGAAAAAATTAGAAAATTAGCAATTTTGAGGGTAGGGTTTTTTTTTTTTAAATATACCTATTTATGTTGGTACAAGTAGTCCTCAGCTAACAATAGTAGTTGAGACTGGAATTTCCATTGCTAAGCAATGCAGTCTTAAAGTATGAAGTCATGTGACTCATTTAGCAATAGCAGTTCTAGCACTTCCTATTGTCATTGTTAAAGAAATCCTATGCTGTCATTAAGCAGGATGATACATTTGCCATTTGCTACCTCTTGCTGTCTTCTGCATTGATTTTGCTTTTGGATGCTGGCAGTGAAGGTCACAAATGCAGATCACTATAGGATGCTGCAATATTGTCATTGTGAGCTAGTTACTAAGCACCTCAGTTGTGATCATGTGGCTACAGGGACTCTGTGGTGGCTGCAATGACAAGGAACCATAATTGGGACTCCTCATTCAACACCACTGTAACTTTCAAGAGTTTCTGAATGTATGGCTATTAAGCAAGGACCACCTGTATCAGGAATCTTTCATTTTTATTATTTTTAAACAGCAGGCTTCTTTTTTAGCAGCCTTTTAAATAAAATTCTCATCTTACATCTGTTGTTTTGGAAACCATCTCAATATTATCCTCCACAGAAAACAGATTCATTTATGAGTTTTATTATCTATGACTAATACTTTTCAAACATGCAACTCATGAAATTGTAATATAATACATTAACAATTTGAAATGATGTAATGTTGATATTTATTTACTCTTTAGAACAGGGGTGTCAAATTGCCGGCCTGTGGGCCAGTTGCATCATACGGAGGCCGCACCCACCCCAGCTCCGGCAATGCAAAAAAGGTCACGATACATTGTGACACATCACGTGACGTGGCAAGCTTGACACCTGTGCTTTAGATGATTTTGTAAGAGAGACCAGGATTTCTGTCTTTTAGATAACCCAATGTTTTCAGGCTCCCATCTTAATGTCAAAGGAATCTCAAAGCAAGACAGCAAAAATAAAAATAATTTCAACAGTGCTAAATCTTTATCATGCACCCATGAGAAATAAATAGAAGTAGGATAGAACAATGAGAATTAGGAATGAAAATCAAGAAAGTGCATTTTATCTGCTGGTTCCCTGAACTTTGTTTTCTGCAATGTTGCTAAAAATGAGGAAGATGCAAGGACAAAGCAATGTGTGGGGTCCAGTGATCTGCGTAAAACAATATTTCCCAACCTGTACAATTTCCAGATGTGCGGTCTTAACAGTAACTCCCAGAATTCTTCACAATTGCTATGCTATTTGCAGACTTTTGGAAGGTGGCACCTGCATAGCTAGATATTGATTTTAAAAGTACAATGTAGTTTTATAGTGAGGGCTGGAATGCATGTTAATACAAAGGGTTAAACTTAGAGTTTTTAGCATTATACAGTTGTAATCCCCCCATAATACTCTAAAGGAAATTATATGGAACATGGCATGGGCTTAGTTTTAGCAAACAAAATCTAAAATCCTATAGCCATAGTTCCATATTTTGTTGCCTAACAGTGATCTAAAATATAGATTGACTGTGTATTTAAGCTGTTTGCATGGAGAATAAAGAATAGATTAATTAATACTTCAAAACCGTCAAGATTCTGAGCTTGCTATTTTGATCCATGTTTTTATACATTTTTCCTTGATTTTCATACTACATTCCATGTAATACTGGATTGAACTTAATTCAGAGGTCATAGAAAGTGGTATCGTATGCCTCTTAATTAATAATGGGTAGCATAGACAGATTTTGCCTAAAATATACCAATTGCATTTTTTCATTATTTCTGAGACAGTCCAAGTTCCTATTTTAAATTGTCTGTCAAATCAAGCTGTGCTGTGCAAAATTGTCTGGTATGAAAATAAGGCTTTAACAATGAGCTTATGGAACTGATTGCTCTGCCCTTCCTGTCTTTTAGGAAACATTGTAAGATTTTATTTTAATGTTTCCATTTGATATGCTAAAGTTAAGCAAGGAATCATAAAGGAAATGGCTGTCTGGCTATTGATGCCATTCTGATGGAGGTTCATCTTGCATTATACATAAGTACATCTCATTTTTCTTTTCCTGTGTATTTTATATTTCAGTTGATTAGTTATGCTGGGACTAGCATTTGTATTTGTTGTGTTTGTATTAATTAGCATTGCTTTTATTCATATTACTATTAATGTATTAATGCTATTTATTTATTATTGCTGTTTATTTATATTAATATTATATTATAGATATATTATGCCACAAACAGAAGTTTAAAAATTGCGTAGAGAAAAATATACTCTATAAGTATTTTTGTTTTTGCAGAATGATAACCTAAATGTAAGACAGACAGATTTTTGCAGTAAAAATAACCTATGAAATTCCTATTAGCTTAACACCACCTTGGCTGCATTTTGACAGCAAAAATGTTCCATTTATATATTCTCACTTTTTAAAAAATATAACATGCAAGGTTTTAATTGTGTTACTTTTAATTTTACGGTCTTGGTTTTTCATGTTTGGGGTAATAATATACTTTGTTCTATTTTGCAAATTGCTTTTCGTATTCTTGTTAGGACTCTCAAATAGCATGAAATACGTCTGTAACTTGCTGGCATCCGGATTTAGACAATAAATGGGAAAAAAATACAGAAGGCACTGGCAACCATGTTTTGTATAGTTGTCAAGAAAGGGATATGGATGTGCCCATATAGACTCCAGAATTTGAGCTTGACATATGAGCATCTTTATTATTACATTATAACAGAAAAATGAAGTGTCCATTTGTTCTTCATACTTATAAGATGGGAAATAATGGAAATGAGAATTCTAAGACTATGTTCTAAATATTTTGGTCAAACCATTAGTCCAACAGTGAAAAATTGTTAAAACTTGTACAACTTGTCTTTCTCTGTTTTTATTGACTATTAGCACATTTAGCAAAAGATACCATTAAGATGAAAATATTCACCTAAGACACAAGGTATCATATAGTTAATTTCTATGGATCTTTTACTGAATAGCAAAGGAATGGTATATTTCTAGTATAATGAAATATTTAACAATTTAATCAAGGACATTGATTAGTCTACAACAGTAATGATTAGACAGCACCATCTACTGGCTAATTGTAAAATATTTATTGCATTGAAGGGGATTCTATAGATTTCAAACTGATTTTCAGATGCATAATACTAAGTCCGTTTAATTTATTTACATAACGCCCCTTCTTGTTTCTATAGACAGCTGCTCTGAAAGGTTGAAGATTTATGCAATATGCAGTTATCTAAAAGCAATGGCTCTAGCTTTAGGAATGATAATTTTCCACTAGAGACTTAAGCCAGCTGTAATATTTTTGGTGTAAACCTGGATTGGCTGCTATGCGGTATGTAAGTGGCCCTTAAAATATTAGCACATATATTTAGAAGGATGGTCACTGTAGAGAAAAAATAATAAAATAGAATTGGGATAATGAGACCCCTAAGTAATGCAAAAGTATTTAAAGATAATAAAAGATATACTGATCCAAGAGAAGACAAGGCCAAGATATATGTTATACAAAGATACAGATGGAAAGGGTAATATAGGATTTTGGATGTACAGGGGCATGCGTAATGCATACAGCGTCTGTTGGGAATGGACCTTGATATTTCCAAAACTGAATCTGTCCAGTGAAATATAGTAGGGAGAACTTGTTATTTCAGGGAATAGCACCAGGAATACAAGACATTGTAGTCAAGTATTGTAAGTAAAGGACATGTAGACTGTCTAGAATAGCCTACATGTCCCCACCAACGTTATCCAGATCACTTCCTGGTTATTATATTTTCAATAGAGCATAACAATACAATTTTTCAGAAAGATATTGGAGGATGTTTAAAGATTCTGCTGTCCATCAGCAACTAATCAAGCAAAGCTGTTCCCCCCCCCCTGAGATTGTGCTTCAGCTGTTGATAGCAGCCACATAAGCCCTAGAAAAATAAAGAGTTATTGCATAGATATCTTAGCAGCTTATGATTTGACTCACTCCTGCTTTACAAATCTATATTTCTGCACCAGCTTTTTTGTAAATATCCAAATTCAGGTGGCTCTAGTGATCATCTTGACTATGATAGGTATGTGAGGCTAAATCAAAGGCATTATGGGAAATTTAAAAATGGAGTAAAGTAAAGATAAAATACTAGATTTAAAAGGACATGCTTTTCTGAATCTGATACTGAGTTAGTAGTGTTTGTATTACAAAATTCCTGAGCTTGAAGAATTTTGAAAGTAATTACTTAAAAAAATCTTTTAATATCAGGACTTCATGCATTATGAAACAATACAGCAGGATGTATTGTAGTTTGCAGTTTTATTAGCAAATTCAGCTGCTCAGTATTCAAACATGTTTGTAACCATGCATTTGATATTGAAAAAATCTATTTATTTTTAAAAGTATGTATTTAAATGAATTCTTTCAACAAGAAAACAAATTTACAAAAGATCTTCGATTGAATTTGTCCGTGGTAATCTCAGCGGGTCACTTGTCTAATAGATGGAATATAGTCATGGAACGTTACTAAATTATAGAGCACATTGATTAGTATAATAAATACACTGTTTAGATAACCAGCTCCAGACAATTTTCAGCTACAATGGAAGAGTGTTTTTCAGGATATAGAGAGGATTATGGAAAAGGAAATTCTAGTTAGTGGCACCATATAATTAAGGTTTCTGGCCATGTTTTAAACTTGTTGCAAATAAACTCTATTTAACAATTGCTTAGTTTTAATTTACACAGCAGATAATTGTTTAGATACCAATTCTGGCTTGGGCAATATTCAAAGTTTGAAGAAGTATGAGGATTACTTATTAATTATCAAATCACTAAGCTGTTAAGAAGGCAGACTTACCTCTTTTGGCGTGAAATGTGTGTTAATGCAAATGGATAAAAATAGGAATGCAGTCATATAATTAACTCTACTAATATATATAATTTATTGAGTATCTTAACCTAGTCAGGGTTTCTCAGAATAATTTATCATTTGAGATTGATAAAATGAGGATTTAAAAAAGAGTAATCTGGGAAAATATAATTAATCCTAAATATTTCCAATTTCAGTTTATTATTTTTTCTTTGTGGGCATACTTTCCTGTATATGGATTGTTACTATTGCTTACAGTCTTCCCATCTGGTATGCTGAAATTCGTCAACAAATTGATATCTGCCAGCAAATTTGATTTTCATTTTTACTTAGGAAAAAAAAACAAGATCTAGTTGTCTCACAAAGTTTGGTTTATATTTTTAAATGTTCTTGTATGAATTTGTTCCCGAAGTTCATATGCCCAAATAAGGTAATAAAAATTAGTTTGTATGAAGGATGAAGAATTAAGAAAGCAGTTCAAGGGCCTGTATTAAGTGGGTCTGGCATTGGTAAAACCAATGTGAGAATTACAATGCCAAAGCAAATGTGCATAGTGATAATATCCAATATAAAACATTTTTTTTGTTTGCAAAAATTTGCTAGTTTTATTATTCTGGTTGTTTTGTAGTAAGATTATAAGATTTCCAAGACTACCTGGAACTTAAATGCTCTGAGTTACAAACTGAATGTACACTCAGAGCATTTGTACAAACCCCATTTCATACAGTCAACACAATTTCATAATGAAAGCAATTTGTGCAATTGGAAAGATATAGTTGAAATAATATAAATTAGTATCTTTTCATTTTTGAGCTGTTTCCTAAACTTTGGATATCATGGACTATACAGGTTGGATCATCAATATTCTAAAAATGAATTAAAGGAACTCTAGAAAATACTGCCTAAGAGCAGAATTGCAGGACTTAATAAAGCCCACCAGAATTATTTAAAACAATTAAATTAAAAATGCTACATAAGTATGTTTTCTAAACTGATATAGAAAGCTCAGGGAAAGATCAATCAATTTAGCAAAAAAGAGTGCATTAAGTAATACTGGAATTACTAAACATTTGCACTAATATCTGGTGCTAGTCAGAAAATGTTGCTTATGTTTCCATCCAGACTTCAACAATCTAAAAATAAGAGCTACAAGAAGTACAACAACTAAATTGTTCAGCACTTGGAAGAAAGTATGCTAAGGTTATGTAATATCATCCTATTATATTAATTTAGATACAAAATATATAAAACTGCTGGGAGAAGCATTCACAACCTCAGATATGCTAATAATATCATTTTGAAGTTTAAAACTAAACAAAAAAGATTTAAGGAAACTTGCTGAAAAAAGAGAATGCAAGAATTAATCTGTTCTATATCGATCAGTCAATCAATTAAAACTACCTATCAATGCAAATAAGTAGAAATGAAACTGGTATCTTAGGCCAAGGAATGATATATTTCTAGGTTCAAAAATTCCAAAAGAAAGAAATAAAGATAGTGGTACTTAGGAGCAAAACTATAACAGATTCAGAGAAAATTTTGAAATGCAGACATACTGATACAAAGGTGCATGATGATCTTTATAGATGTAATACATCACTGGAAAATATGGACCATTGGAAAATTGATACCTGTGAATAGTGGTGCTGGAGAAAATTATAGTATAGGGTAGGGTCTTCAAACCTGGCCCTTTTATGACTTGTGGACTTTAACTCCCAGAATTCCTCAGCCAGGGTCTCCTGCTTGAGTAGGGGTTTGACCGAAAGACCTCCAAGCTCCTTTCCAATTCTGTTATTTTAAATAATCTGAGAGAGGCAATAATTTAGCTCTCTTGAGCCAAAACTGGCTGAGGTTCTAAAATATAGAGAACGCAAGTCAAACAATGACTCTGAAATGATTATTTCAGATTAAAGGAACAACTAGAACATGGGTGTCAAACTCGCCACATCATGTGATGTGTCGCAATGTACGTGACTCTTTGCATTGCTGGCAATGGGATGGGCGCAGCTATGATATGATGAAACCGGCCCGCTGGCCGGCAGTTTGACACCCCTGAACTAGAACTAAATCTTGAACAATTGGCAATATGAAATAATGTGTCATTAAATGCTATGTACTCCAAGAACCACATATGTGGGGAAACAGCTGTAAAGCAGCCTTTCCAAATCAATTGACAGCTGCAACTTCAAAGCCCAGGCATGCTGTGGTTTGATCAAGTCTTGGAGAAAACGGCTTCATCTCTTTACAATAAAAACATGTTTTATTACCTGGCACTGGCAATAGGCTTAACGCATCACAAATTAGAAAGTTGCAATTAACTTACTTAGATAATTAAAACATTGCATTTGATGAGCAAATTTAGTGTTAGAAAACAGGTAAAAAAGCATATGTACTATACATGTATAAAGATATTTGATGGTTCCAGTAACTAAACAGCACATTTAGTTCATTAACTTTATTAAAAATGTACTTAAAATACTGTGTTTGGATTACTTTATAAAGATTAAAACAAAACAATTTGAACCTTTTACAAGTGTGTATATGGAACAACTCCAAGTGCTGAAATGAAAAAGAAAAAAAGCACTTGAAATTCCTGTCTTTTACCCATTTATGGGTGGATTGGTTGATAAGTGCCTAGCATTTATAGACATGCTTGCTTTCCTTGAAATTTATTTTTTTATCTCCATTAATTTCTAGTAGTAAAGAGAAAAAAATAACATCCTAAAGAATAGTGAGGTGGATGTCTTCAAGCATTCCTTTTATTTATTCCCTTTCCTGATCATTTTTCTTAAAAGAAGAACCAAGGCAAAAATAATGTACAGTAGTTCTCGACTTACCACAGTTTGTTTAGTTCAAAGTTACGATAGGACTGAAAAAAGTGACTTATGACCATTTTTCACACTTCTGACCGTTGCAGCATCCCAATGGATCATGTGATCAAAATTCAGACACTTGGCCACTGACTCATATTTATGATGGTTGCAATGTCCTGGGGTCATGTGATTTACCTTTGGTTATCTTTTGACAAACAAAGTCAGGGGGGAAGCCAGATTCGCTTAACAACCATGTTATTAACTTAACAACTGAAGTATTTACTTAACAGATGTGGCAAGGAAAGTCATAAAATGGTACAAAATTCACCTTAAAAATGTCTTGCTTAGCAACAGAAATTTTGGGCTCAGTCGTATTTGTAAGTCGAGGACTGCCTGTAGTGCTGTTCTGACTCTGCCATTAAGAAAGACTTTTGATAATCTTTAGAGTAAGTCAAGAACATTTTCAAGAAATACACACCCAACCAGAATTACAAAGGGATTACTTTTGAAAGGCAAACTCTTTTTTGTGGACAGAGTATAAGTAGGATTAGATTTAGTATTTTAACTTTATAAAGAAGATAATGTGGTAGACATCCATGGCAGATTTGCCTTGAGAAGAACCCAAAGCATCTAAATTTATTTCACAGTAACTGTAGTATCATTTTACAGAAAAGGTGAAGACAAGAAACTCAAAAATTAAAAATCTAATAAATCAAATCTAAAAATTACTGATTTGAAAGCTTTTTTTTTTTTTACTTTTCAATATCAGCAGTATTTGGCTGGATGCTGCTGCCACAATTTTGATTTCACAGGAATAGAAAGTTTTGCATTCTTGTGCTGTGGTAAAAGTGATTTTCAGCCTCTCCTATTAGGTGCATTTTTAAATGGTAAATTTTATATCTGTAGTGCACCAAAATATTCTATTCTGACTTTTTTTTTTTCTGATGACAACATTTGCAGTTTGTCCTTTGGTGCTCAGTTTATTTTATTCAAATACAACTTTGCCGGGGTTCACATTCTGATTATTTGTGTTTTGTCTTCTGTAGCAATATGAAAACTGGAGACCAAAACAGCCAGATAGTTTCTTTTCTTCTGGAGAAGATTGTGTTGTTATAATTTGGCATGAAAATGGTCAGTGGAATGATGTACCATGCAATTATCATCTTACTTACACATGCAAGAAAGGAACAGGTAAATAAGTCCAATTTAGACCTATGCAATAAATGTATTGTTGCTTTTAAAACTTCAATAAACTTGTATGTGCAAGATTTTGATGCTTGAAAAGTGAGCAACTCATTATAAGTTGAGCTATGGCAGTGAAAAAAATGGATATAGGAAATTATATATCCAGGAACTCTTAAATAATATAAATATAAAATTACTTGTTTATCTTAAAGAAAGGAATATAACTGTATCAGAAGATTAGAATGTAGTTAAGAAGAAACAAAGAAACTAATAACTAGTTAAATTTCCATTCTAATTAAATTAGTGAAAAGCATTATTAAAAATAAAAAAGATATAAAGAACAACCTGGGTACTATAAAACTAAGACTTTTCAAATTCTTAGAGTTGAGTAAGCATGTGAACATGTTAAGTTTTTGTGAGCATTGAAATTTCAGAAGATTTTAAATAAAGATTTTAAACAATCTGTGCTAGCATTGTAATTATCGAATATCTTATGACTCTTTTGTTGCTTAGAGAACAGGAAATAAAGAGGGAGTGGTCCATGTTTTCAACTGAGATATATAAGAGGAATAAGTCTGGTCAATGAACGCTATGTCTTCATAAATCATTTAAAGCTGACAAACTGATAGCTGGTTTGCTGATAACACCAAATTATTTAGTGTGCTTACAACATAAATATCAAAGAACTCTAACATTATTTTTATAACATGAAAGAATGTGCATTGAAATGACGTGAAGTTTGATACAAGGATATGCGATACACATTGAGCAAATAATTCTAGGTTCTCAAACAAAACTTGGAATCATTACAATATTGATATATTCTGGCCACTTATGAGCTTTGTTACCACCAATAAGTAAAGTGTTTTATTCATGAATTAATTGTAACATTGGGCTACTAGTGGAACCTTCATGTCATAGTGGAATATAGACTTGTATGAATGATTAGTCATTTGCATAAACAACAATTTTTATAGCACAAGGAAGTGTTATATCCAAGTATGTAACATGCAATATAATATACACAATGCAGCTTTTTAGTCTTCTAGTAGAATAATGGACAAAAACATTTTCAAATAATTTATACAGGAAGTGTACAAAAGAATGCACTTAAACATGATAACATATTTTCCCATATTTTCTATTTTTATGATTGGTTTAAGTTTTATAGTTGTTGTTTTTTGTGGTTAGAATATATGATCTGAAGACCCATCGACGGATGAATAGATGGCCTTGTTGAAGTAAAGGTCGAGATTGACTGATACAAACAAACTTACAGTTTATAAAAATTGTAATTTGTATTTTCAGTTGCTTGTGGCCAGCCACCAGTGGTAGAAAATGCGAAGACCTTTGGAAAAATGAAGCCCCGTTATGAAATTAACTCATTGATCAGATACCATTGTAAAGATGGCTTTATCCAGCGACATGTTCCAATAATCAGATGCCAAGGAAATGGACGATGGGATTTACCTAAAATTAGCTGCATGAATCGTGAGTAGATTATGTGGAGGAAAATATGATTGCTTGTGCTTAAATCATTTGCTATCCTGGTGAAAACTTCTACAGGATAAAGGAAAAACAACTTTTCTTTCCCATAAAGTTTCTTCAATCATTATTCTACATAGCGATCTGACCACTGAATTTACTTTATTCAATATCTTTGTTCTATGAGTTGAAATAATTGAGAGAATTGGGCAACTGAATGATTTGATGCTTACCAGGAGAATGGGAAAAAAGTTTACTATGGAAGAGACTATAGTACACTAGCCAATGTCTGACTCTGACTATATATGTTACACATTGCATTCCTTCTGTTAGCACATTTGTAAAGCTTTCTTTTTCTTTTTTTTTCTTTCCAGCATCTTCATTCCAAAGGACTTATTCTAAAAAATATTATTATAAAAATTATTCACCAGGAAAGGTAAACTCATTTAATTCATCAAAACATTTTCATCGTTGGATCAGGACATGGCAGGATTCAAGGCGCTGAACCCACTCTGGTAAAAGTGGGACATTTGCCATACCAGAATGCCCTAACATATGGTGCCTTATCAAAGTAAAGGATTACCAGCATTTTGGAATACAAATGGACCTGAGTATTTGCAACACATATCAATGATGGCTACAAATGAAAATATTGAAAAATATTGAAAAGGGAATAATTTCCAGCCTATCTAGTATGTTAATTTCTGTATGTCATTGGTGAGGGATTATTTGATTCTTTACCCCAGTACCTGTAGTAATTAAACTCTTCCATTTTAGCACCAATGATAATGTAAATAAGATGATTTAATAGTGTTTAAGTGTGTTGTATTTTTTAAAAAAAACCTGTATATACAATAAGATGTCAAATTAAGTTCAGGCTTATTTATGACCATTTGGCTTCAGAGATCTTTAATCATTTATGTTGCTTGTCTAGGAGGTACTTTATTAGGCTGGAAATAATTTTAAACTGTTATCAGCAATCATTTTGTAAACATAGGAGACAAGCAGCTATTACAAGCTGAAGATGAACTGTGAAAGTAGTATCTCGGTCAAGAAACAGCTATTTTCTAATGAAGAGCTGTAGAATTTATGGAAAAGCTTTCACAAGGAACATGAAAATAAGAGCAACTTAGAAAAAGTGACTCCAATATGGAACTTAACTTTTGCCTTTCCAGCCTTGGCACTGATCACAAAGGACTTGAGGACTCTTAAAAAAGTCGACAAGGAGGGCCTGTAGGATTAATAATAATAATAATAATAGTAATAAAGGCTAATACTTTAATTTTCAACCAGGGCCATTTTTTTTTAAAAAATAAACTTTTCCAACACTAATCATGGGTCTATTTTACAGCTCTCTGCATTTTAAGATGGAGATATATAGACCTACTTTTTTGTAAAATAAAATTTAAAAAAGTAAATAATTTTGTATATAAAATATATATAACCATTTTTAATCTTTTTATAAAGTAAGGAATGTTTGTGTATGAATGCTGCAGCTGTGAAGCGTACATAAATAAATGAAGTAAGCCATACAGTTATAATTTATTGGATGTTCTTTCTATCCTGACAGCTGTCAAACCCAACTGATGCATTGGGAAGAGCAAGAGTTGGTTTCAAATGTTTTTCTGCTTGAAGGGAAAATAAAATCTAATAAATCAGATCATTTATTTATGGTAATATGAATGATAGTTTTGTGACAATCACAATCTTTGCCTCTGAAAAATATGAGCCCATAAATATATTGTATGCTTCTTTTTCATAGTACATTCAAATGTGGAAAACAGAAATTACCTTTTCTTCAATACTCAACCTCACACAATCTACTAGAACAATTAGCTATAGAAGAGGATAATCTTAAAGTCTGTGATGATATTTATTGTTAAATCTATCCAGTATAAGACCCCACATTCATTCATATAGCTTGCTTTTACATCTTCCAAAAGGTTATGAGTAGATTTCTTGGGCCTTCTCAAATTCAACAAACTGGACTTGGATCAATGCGCAACAAATATTTCCTTTGAATGCAAACTCAAGTAGTATACATTTATAAGAGTTAATTTTGATTTGGTATCTTTCATATATGGTATATTTCCTATATAATATTATTTAGCATTCGTAATGCTATAATGAATCCGCATAATAATGGATGAATTCCCTATTGTGTGATGAGCAAAAAATTAAATTGATTAAATTGTGGAGGAAATCTCAACTATCTGAACCATCATTCTCTGAAACAGAGCAGTCTTATGGTGCTTGTTCTGATATTGTATTAGAATGAGTACATCACAATTTTCCTCTTCGCTGTACTCTTTCTTGCTAAAATTATCCATAAATTCAAATTATTTCAACCAATTTTCTGAAATGTGAAATTAGAAAAATCAGGCTTTACCTGATTATTCTGATCTATCATAATCTCTTATAAAAGATTATCACTTTTTTAACCATGCATATTTTCCTGGTTTCCTTTTAAAGTCCCTCTTTTGCTATTTACATTCTGCTTTTTATTGTGTATAATGTGGATCTTTCAAATTTATATATGATTCTGACTCACCAAAGAAATCTTATTTGCTCCTCTGTGGTTTCTCCTTTGATTGCATGTTCTTGAAATTTAAGTCAATGTAAGCTCAATTTCTGCTAAAGAGTGAAATCAGATAATTTAGATATACAGGTACCTTCATGCTGTTTTTATTACAATTTAATAATAACTTTTTAACCCAAGTCGATAAACCTTTAATGCAAAATTGAGGAGACCATAATCATTAGATAATGATTCATTAAAGATGTTTTATAATATACCATGAATATATATATATATATAGTAAGTGTATAAACTAAGACTATTCTCAGTTAATGATATATTTTGTACTGTTTTATACAAAAATACTTCAATGTGGACTTTGTCACTGTTTTTCAGTATTTGAACTGAAATACATCTTTTGCTTTTTGTTTTATATTAGCACACATTTCATAGCTTTTAGGCCAGAAATTTAGCAAAGAAAATTAGGGGAAATGAAATTTTGACCTAACCCTATTAGCAAAATTTCTTCAAATGATGTTAAAATGCAACAGAAACATGCTCTATTTGTGCTGCATTTCAAAAGAAGCAAATCGAACTTTGTGCTAAATGAAGAAATACATTTTCTTTCTTTCCCATATTGATTCAGGCAACGAACAAGAAAATAGATACTCAGATTTCTTTTTACAACTCTGCATTATAACAGTGCCATGATCTGTATAGAATTTCATATATACAGGCATTTTCTCCATTTTTGTTCCTTGCTTTACTCGTCTGCCTTGAAGAAAATTATTCAAGATTTATAAACTTCTCTCTGCTCGACTTTCAACTGATCACATATATTGTAAGGAAGTGCAAAAGATCAATGCTTATTGTTCATACAGCTGCCTTCAAGCTGTTCCACTTTTCCCTTGGTGGCCCATTAAAACTACCTAATATGGAAAAAGGGATTCCAAAGATCAAGGATAGCTGGTCCCCACTGAGAACATGACACTGTGCAACTAGATGTTGAATCCTGTGTTGATGCTGTAACAATTAATGGTTCTTTGGTCAATATTGCCATATTCCCTAGGATAATTAGATAATTATCCTAATGCAATCACCACTCATTAATTGAACAATTGTAAAATAATATTTTTATTTTTAATGAAATCTCTACACTCAAAAATCAGCACAGGAAGAAGAGGTCTTTCTGAGCTATAAACAGGAGCTTTAAATTGACTTCAAGTTTCAGAAGAACAAAGTGATATTCCAGCATTAGGCTACTGTACTATATTTGGCAAATAGTTCACAAAAGCAATGGATAGAAACTAATCAAGGAGTGAACCAACTTAGAACTAAGGAGAAATTTTCTAACCAGTGAGAAAAATAAACCAGTGGCACGAAATTGCCTCCAGAAATTGTGGGTGGTCCAGTATTGAAGGTTTTTAAGAAGAGGGTGGACAACCATTTGAAATGGTATAGGGTTTCCTGCTTGAGCAGTGGGTTGGACTCTTGTAACTCTTATTCTGTTACAAGTGCAGCTTTGAATTGACTAAATCTGGTCTTTGGCATTTGCTTGAAATCTCTTTCAATAGGGTGATGAACTCCAGGCAACCAAGTCACGGGAAGTCCCTGCCCATCCAATCTTAACACAAATACTTACATACACATATACAGGTTACCTACTTAAGGCTTGTTTTATACAGAATATAAAAATATATATGGAATGTAGCCCCAAAACAAGTTAGTGTTTTACATTGTTGGCACACTTGGAATTAACATTTTGTGAGTGCTTTTATAAACTCTGCATATTGACAGCATAAACTTCAAGCAGCATAATCCAGTTAGATTGCCATTTAATTGTTTGACAGGCAATTAAATAAAAATATAGTAGATTTGTGAGAACCTTTATGCTGGCAGGTGTCTGAAGTTGATATTCAAGATGTCTATATTTCACCACACATTTTTAAAAAAGTTTTCTTTGAGTTCAGCTTCATTTCTGTTGTTTTCATTGACATATCCATGAAATTTTCCTGGCAGGAATTAATGAGCATTTTTTTTATATAAGCTGCAAAACATGGAAACAATCCAAATCAGTTCTTTGCTTAAATGTTCATTTTTATGTACATCAGTGAAAGACAGAAATGTCAAGAACCCTGGTCTGAATAATTCTTTTTAGGAAAGAGTAAAATACAACCATGTTCATTTAAGATCCAGGAAAAAAAACTTCCTTTAAAAAATGAACCAAGATATATCTGAAAATAAGAAAATAATGAAGTGTAAAAAACACAGTTATATGAATGTATGGTTATTTATGATCAATAACCAGCAACTTTACAAAATACATTGGTAAAATACTGGTTGGTCATGTTTGCATTATGTATTTTCTTATTTTTACTTTAGATATGGAAATACTTATGCACATCACAATAGTGTGTGTCAAAAAGAAGCAGCAACTTGCCCATTTTGGATATAGGTTGATATTGATACAGAAGGCGCCAAATTTCCTATACATTATAATAAAATACTGTAAAGCAGAATAAAATAGGATGTGCTGTTTTAATCTCCCAGATTCAGATCAGTGATCAGCACTGAGCAAATGAGATACAAGAGTATTTTGGAAAAAGTGCAGAAGGGAGAACACTGTATCTAACCCTAAAATTTATTTTCTCAACTTGAGGAAAGTAAGTATATTCAATAATTTTCACAACCAAAAATGTCCCTACATTGTGAGATTCTAATAACTTCATTCTGATACTCTATATCAGACATGTCAAACACAAGGCCCGGGGGCTGGATTCGGCCCGCAAAGTGGTTTCATGCGGCCCAGGAAGCCATCCTGGAAACAGTGAGGGAATGACCCATGCTGCCTTGGCCCTGGCCCAGGCCAGCCGGGAGCCAATGTATAATTTTGTGGTGGCCATCTTGGCACTTGCCCCAGTGCACCATGCCTTGGCACTTGCCCTGGTCCCACCCCCTTCTGCCAGAGACCCTCAGATCTGTCCCACTCCTGCCCTTGATGCGAATGATGTAGAACTGGCGACGCCCACCCAGTAGGCCACACGCATTCTATCCACGTCCACCCAGTAGGCTGCACCCACTGGCCACACCCACCCAGCCCCCCAAGGGCAACCGCAATGCTGATGCGGCCCTCAGTGAAATTGAGTTTGACACCCCTGCTCTATATCATTTAATTTAAACAGGACAAAACCTGTTTAGCCTGTTCGTACATCATATGTATATAGGGCATTATATCAAAAGTTTGTAGGATAATTTTCTTTTGATTGTTTTTTTTTTTTACCATGCTGAGTGGTTATCTGTCAGAGTGATTTATTTTTGGGATGTGGAAGTTGGCTCATAACCCTGTAACTGGTCATTTGCCTACACTGTTAGGCACTGATTTCCTAGTGGGGATGTTTCATCACATTATGGAAACTTGTAGCTCAGCATTGTACAAGCATTACAGGTACAAGCATTAATGTAGAAAGATCAAAGTTCATTATAAGCTATTAACATACTGAAATTGACCATGGTTTGGTATAACATGGTGTACCAAATAACCAGTTGGTTGAGTTCATCAGATACACATCTGTAAATCATGAAACTTGGATTCCATATTTGTGCCAAAACACCAAGAAATCCTATTTCGGCACACAATGTATTAACAGCCATATTGATAGGAGATGTTAGATAGGAGATGTTGATAGGAGATCAGAAAAAGTTGTTGGAAAGTTAATAGCAATAGCATTTAGACTTATAAACTGCTTCATAGTGCTTTATAGCCCTCTCTAAGAGGTTTACAGAATCAGCATATTGCCCTGATAATCTGGTCCTCATTTTATCAACTTTGGAAGGATGGAAGGCTGAGTTAATTTTGAGCTAGGCAGAATCAAGCTCCTGGAGTGAGCAGCAAGTTGGCCTGCAATACTGCATTCTAACCACTGCACCATCATAATTCTTGCCCTCTGGAGTAGTTGATGTAGGAAAAAAAAAAGGAGTAGTACAATTCCTGGAGGATTTCTTTTGTTTGTTTATTTAAAACATTTGTGGAACATTCATCTTACAACCAGCCCCAGGGTGCTGTCAATGAAAAATTAAAACAACCATATTGGCTTGATCCAGCAGAACTATTTCTTTCATAGTTATGTTCTTTCTAGTGAACTATGCATTATATAGAAGAGTATAGCATGAAATCTTAATAGGGTGGCAATTTTAAATAGAGTAAAAGTAAAAGAACCCCTTTCAAGTTTTCTCAGAATCCCAATATGGATGAATGCAACCTGCCCAGAAAAATTCCAAAGGGCAATTTCACTGTTTGTCTTCTGATAAATGAATATATTCAGTGTATTTTAAAGATTCCAAATTCCCTTTCAGTCCCAAAAGATTATAGAGGCTGAAGTTTGGTAAACCATTGTTACTAGTATACTATAACATGCAGATCCATCTAGTTGTGGCTTATTCAGTTAGCCATTGTTAAATATACCTTAATATGATGAATGAACCCAGACAGACTTGGAGCTACACCAGTTTTTCAGGCAGAGATGTCCTCAATCTTAATTGAAAATGGAATATGGATACACTACTGAACCATACTCCTGCGCATTTGAATTATTAAATGTTTTTCCGCTACTTTAAACAAAAAATAAGGATTTATTGCATGCTCTTTATCTGTGTACTTTGTTCCTTATGTTACTAGAATTCATAAAATATGCTAATAATAGCTGAATAAAACAATGACATTATTTTTTGGTCAGAGAATACAATTTGGGGAAGTAAATGGCAACATTTTTTTAAAGGTTAACTCTGTTGCAATGAAGGCAAGAAGCCAAAATTAATAAGGAAGTTTTCAAAAAACTTGATGGCTTGAGATAACTATTCAAGTCTTTTCAAGATGTATCCAAGGAAAAGAGTAAAAGCCAAGAAACATCATAACATATGGATGTCATTAAGTGTTTAAAGAAGTACACTGCTGAAATGATGCCTCAGAGCTAATCTGGATCAGCCATTGAACCATTGTTAAAAGCAAGGTTGTTAGAGAATCATCTACTTTGAAACCAAATAAAAGCAGTGTGCCTCTGCCTCAGCTGAACTCTTTCTTTTCTCCAAGATGTCTGCAAATTTTCTAGAAATTAATCTTTAATTTCTGCAGAGGTATTGGTGTGGTTTACAGTATTGTCAGGAGTAAATAGGGATAAATGTGACAGGGTTGATTTCGGTCTTCCTTTTTCTAAACTTCAAGCAGTGGCTTTCCCAATTGGGGTAAAAAAAGTCAGAATGATAGTCAAGGAAGTGCAATAACAGCTCTAGCCATTTGTATATGTGTCAGCATCACTCCCACCTGCAAAGGGATGGAGCTTTGATTGTGCTCCAACAATTGCTTTTTTGACATTTTTGACACTTACTACTCATCTCTACAAACAATGCTGCTCTTAAGTTTATTCTAGCTTTTTTTTCATTGGTTTGCTTGTTTTTGTTTTTACATCACTCATACTTTGGTAGACATTCACACTGTACTTTTGGGGGAGGGTTCTTATTATTATATATGTTTTTGTATCATTGGGGCTTATTTTTGATTTAATGAGCATTCTCCACAATCACTTTTGTGCTCATTTTCCTGAAATAATATATGATTTTTTAAAAATAGGCAAAGAACACAAAAAGTGCTCAAGAATGCAAATATTGATATATGAGTGTGCTTAAATTATGGATAATAAAAAGTGACTTAACAGGTGGTAGTACCTGGCCAACTTTGTCTAGATTCAGAAATAAGCAGGGCTGGCCCTGGTTAACCTTTGAACTGAAATCTTCAATAAATATTAGAGCTGTAAGACATGTTGGGAGATCAAAAAGAAGAAAGCAATAGAAAACTACTTCTATGTCATTGCTAATCAAGATGCATGCATTTCCTCTTCTGAGCATTAGTTGTTGTTGTTAATTGCGAAGTCGTGTCCGACCCATCGCGACCCCATGGACAATGTTCCTCTAGATCTTCCTGTCCTCTACCATTTAAGTTCACACCGACTGCTTCAGTGCTGAGCATTAGTAATTAAACACAAATTGTACATGTTTTGACTTTTTGCACTAAAATGGAAGCTGAGCAAATTTCCCACTTATCTCTTCTTGGGAAATATGATTTGTAAAGCTACAAACTGGTGTAAAGAAAGTAATATTTTAGCAAAAAAGTTTCTCATATAGGGATTTTTAAACATCTGTGACCTGCTGAATTCTTTTGTAATAATAGCTATGCTCATTTAGATGATTCTTTGGGTAGTAATAGAATTCAGCTCTTTCAAAGGACAAGAAATGAGCTTTGGGATAACCAGCTGATTTCTAATTCCGCAAAGATATATAGTTTTATATATAAAAAAAAGCCCAAAGAAGCAAATTTTAGTGATCCAGAGAAGAGGGTGAACAGACACATCTAATAATTTGATCAAGTTACCACTAGATGTCAGGCATAGGTGGCCTATGTTGCATTGGTTCTGTTTAATAAGTTAAACAATCCAATAGCTGAAGATCAGCCTTATTCTGTGCATGAAGAAGAATGGTAACATGAAAAGAGTTGTTCCCATATTAACTGCAAAGGAGCATAAAACAATAAACCATAGAAACACATCTATTAAATCAGGGTTACAAAAGAGTTGCTGTTGTGGGAACAGATGCAGAAAGAATTATACCACTTTGAGTTACTGGAAGAAAATCATGATTTCTATCCACCCAAGAGATTGATTGATAGATGGACAGATGGATGGACAAACAGATAGATAGACAGTATTCCGGACCAGTCCTGGCTACTATTTTGTTTATTCTTTATATATTTCCCTTGAAAGCTGTATTTATGATAAGAGCTTTCAGTATCATGATCAGCCATGATGGAATGTCATATTAGCCATTTCATCTTGGATGCTTTTCCATTATTTTAAGAAGATTGTTTTTGTGTTTAAGATGGCAAATCTCATGTTTTGGTCTGATTGACATATTCTGCTATCTGAATTTCTCTTCTGGACTCCTCAGTTCCCACAGTTTTCTTCATTTGCAAGCATTGGATCTTGGCTTATAGCTAGCTGATAGGGATCCCATTTACTATTATTTCCACAAGGATTATTAATTTTTATTTAATAAATATTTGTAAATCCAGGAGCTTCTAATGGAAAAAACTGCAAGTTCATTGGTGCATAGCATTGTTGCTTTGTGTTTAGATTATTACAGTAATGCCTGGGTCCTTCTGGAAAACATCTCTGTGCTGTTGAGTCTAGCACCACAGAACTCTTTTGCTCAGTAAATAATGAAGTGTCACAGCCAAAGTCACCATTTTGGAAGCTCTTGCTTTGTTATGTGCAAAGTATTGAGTGTACTTTGTTCTGGATTAATAATAATCATTTATTAAACATATGCCATGCTATTCCCAATTTCAATATATGCAGCTGGTGAAAATTTTAAGCATCAGTACCAAAGGGACACTTTCAATTTTCCACTTCTCTCTTTAATGAATACCAGATTTGTCAAAACATTGCAAAATTTCCTAAATTTTAATAGCAATTTTCTCCATTGTTCATTCCATAGTGAGAAAATAATATGTGACTTAATACGTGATATTCCAAAAGACAGAATCTAATGCATTGTTGGGATGGTTCAGGGGCCACAGGGATTCCAAACTGGAGATGCTTAACTCAGAGTCTTCTGATATGAGTCATAACAATTTGGACATCTTTGCTATCAGATACCTTCATCTAGATCTAGTTGTGAAAAAAATATTTCCCTCACCTCAGAACATGTAGTTAACGGTCTGCAGGTACTGGACCTTTCTGTTAGTTTTAGCATTGATACAATGGGCCTATCCTGTTGGATCTCCTTGCTACTTTTTTCTCACACTAGGAAAAAAGCATGCCTCTGGCTTTCATGAAAGTTGCCACATGTAAGGCTCAGCTTCTAAAATGTTCCAAAATTCCAGTGTTGAGATAAACTATGGATGGTTTTCTGATAAATTCTGTTGAACTCATGAAATGTACATGTTTTATCATCTGATGGTGCAGATGAGAAATCAACTCCCAATAATTATTTGAACTTTCAGAAGTCCATGAAATGTTTTTGATGTTAGCAACACAGGAGCAAACAGAATGCTTTTTAGAGCAACTATCTGGCCTTTTGAGGGTAGATCATTTATGGACTAGATTTACTACCTTGTTTGCTTCAAGATAAAGCGAGCACTTTTTTCCATACAAATCCAAGAAAGCAGGTTGAAAAACAGCAAACTTTTCAAGGTGCTCAAGAACAGCACTTTTGTTTTATGTATAAAAAGGCAGAATCTGCTCAGGTTTTCATCCAGAGATTTCTTTCAGAGTACTTGAATGCCACACTAGTCTTTCCAGCTAGTCTTCGGCCCTCAGAAAATGCCATTCTTGCCTCAAAATGCTCTATTGTGGTGAAACAAATTGAAGCAACAAGGCCAAATTGCAATTGAAAAAGAATACATGGGCCAAAACATATTAATAATATCCGTCACCCTACATAAGAGTCTAATGTTTTATGTGATGAACATTTAGATGATCTAGATCAGACATGTCAAACTCGCAATGTCATGTGATGTCGCACAATGTATCAGAGCTTTTTTCCCATTACCGGCAATGGGGTGGGCACGATTTCCTGGTGATGCATCCAGCCCCCCAGGCTGGCAGTTTGACACCCCTGATCTAGATGTTCTGACAGAGGAGATTGCACATGCTTTAATTTTTTATGGCTAGATTTCAATAATCTACTGGGAATTGTTTTTGCTTCCTCTCTCAGACCCTGATCTTAGTCCAGAAGACTGGTGGTTGGGATGTTTTGAATCTTCCACACTCTTTTCTTGAAGTTTGTATTCAGATTTATGACAAGTAGATGGCTTAAATTTTCTGTCCCATTTTTGTGGCATTGCTGGGATTGTTGGTATTTATTTTCCTTTCTACCATTTCAAAGAAGCTTCAAAGTGAACACGGCATGGCATTTTCCAAAATGGAATATGAATTAGAACAACATCTGAGTCAAAACTAATTCTGTGACCCAAATTATAATATATACGGAGGCAAATTAAAAAGGCCAGCTCAAAAGGGTATATAATTTTATTCTTTTGCATGGGCTAGCATAAGCTAATAGAACAGATAACATAAAATTAATTGTGTGTGATTGGGTATAGTGTTCACATAAATATGCAAAACAAGATCCTATTATTGACTATGTATAACCTTTAGGCAGAAGTCTTATGTCTGTATATTAAAAGGTTATGCATCTATCATCTGACTGAAAAGAAGAGAAGAAAGATTTATGGTCCTTTGCCCATGGGTATTTATGTCAAATAAACTTATTAAATAGCTTTTTATTCTGATCAATAATTTAGAATGGATGCATAAGAACTGACACTCGGGCATTCTAAGAATAATAGTGTCTATGAAATGCTGGTAGGGAATAGGTAGCATTATGGCTGGCACTTCAGAGATCAACTCAGCTATGAAAATATACTTGCATGGAAATTCTTTTTTTTCCTACTTGACCTAAAAAAATTCCTAAAAATTCATTACTTTTATCACTTTTATGATTTCTCTGATTATATAGCTAGAACTGTGAGAATTGATAGTATCGGTAGTTTCTCCATAACCATAATTTCTAGATTCATCAGTTATCTTCAGTGTTTTTACAAGCCAAAGTATAAGGCAAATTATAAAACCACCGTTCTCCTTTTTTATTTGTTGGAAAGATCTGTCCTTGTGGTTTTCCATATGTTTAGTCAATGAAATGCATAGCAAATAGAAACAAAAAAATAGAAAAAGAGGCATAGTGAATATAGAAAAATAGGAGCAGGAAGAAGAAGTATTAAGTATTAACAAGTATTATTAAGTCTGCCTCCCTGAATTATTTATAAAATAATAAAGTATTAAAATCTAATAAATAAATAAAATAAAAAAGTAAGCATTTATATACAGTTTGGGTTCAGAAAATCATGTTTTATATAGTATTATAATGTTTAGGTAAACAATATTCTTTTACCTATCAATTAAAAGGTAGGGCGGAGATAGAAGCATGTTTCAGTTATTATGTTTATAACTTATGAAAGAAATATCTTGCTGATGCATGCTAAGAGATATACCAGCTCTACAAAATAAGCCCAGGTAGTATATATGGGATTGCAGTCTATACTGAGAAATGTACACTTCAGTATTAGTTTAAAATATTGCATCTACCTCTCATGACTTTTGCCATATAAGATGAAGGAACAAATGTCGATCATCAAAATGCTGATTATATTCAGAAAATGTAAAATCTTTCTATCCCGCCCTAGTGAAGTAGACTGAAAATCAACCTCAGAGCAAGTAATTCCCTGTTGGACTTATTTTCCATGTTCTTAATTGTAAAACAGCCAATAACTACATGAGCATTAAGAGGTAAGGTGGCAGATGTTTTAAGCATTTTGCCATACTTGGCCATAGAATTTTCTTTCACTGTTGTGCAACAGCAAAAAAATAAAACCAGGCAGAACTGAACTGCCAATTGCATAAATGTTTTATAATGAAATAAAAAATATAGTTATATAAATATGTTTGTATGATGGTATGCTTCTTTCCCCCTACTCCCATTTATAGCACATTTGCATTTTCCTTGACTTACAGTACTCTTTCTATCCCATCCTTCTTCAACTTGGTATCCTGACTGAGAATTGTGGGTGGTCAGTTCAGTGCATCTGGAAGACACCAGAATGGGAAAATCTCTTTCATCCCAGCCATTTTTCATTCAACAGACAAGGAAGGCATGAGATTCATTTAAGAAATCTCTCCAGGGTCCATGTTTTCTTCTCTCTCCCTCCTCCCCACCTCCTTTTTACCAAGATATTCTGGACATAAAACAGAGAAGTACATTGTGAAGACCAAGTCATTTTTGAGTAATTGAAGTTGCTGTGGGACTGTTTATGAGTTATGTAAAACCAGCTGCAGATGCCAGACCAAACCAAGTTGATCACAGCCAAAAATGTCAAAGAAAGCATTTCAGGGCTCTCTCTCTTTTTTTCCCTTGCTTCTTTTTTCTTTACTATAGCAAGTCTGAAATAGTCATAGAAAAGTTCTCTTGGAAGTAATTGCTGAAATGATCTGTGTAAATGTTTTAGTTAAGGGTGTGGAAGAGGGAATCACCTTTCTCACATGCCTGAGAAATATGTGGGAAAAAGTGGTATGTTGTTTTGGAGGTTTGCTTGAAAAATTGAAAAAAAAGAGACACTGTTGCTTTATTTTGCTTCTTGGCAAAATTGCTTGAAAGATTTTGTGAAGGAAAGCATGTATAGTTGAGTATAAAAAAAGAATTTGTTTAATACTTCCTTTGAAATCAGGCAATACAACAGGGCTTTAACACTCAGGAAGGCATCTATAATTCTGATTATAATTATTTTAAATTATAATTATGCTGCTGTGTGCTTTTCTCTGTATGAATATTGCTTATGTGAAACCTGGTCTCTCTCAAGGTGTATATACAAAGTAACACAGAGCTTGATTGACATTGTGACATTGTGAGAATTCTAGGCAATGTTAGTGTCTTAAGACTCTCAGTTACTGCTTCAAGAAGTAGATACACGCACGTGCGCACGCACGCACACACATAAAATAGGATCTGAAATAGGGAGATATCGTTGTTTAATAATATTAAAGGTGTTATTGCAGGATCTAAGCCATCCCAAGTAAAACTGACTTTTGCAATTGCCTGATGGTGATTTTATCAATGAGAAGATACCAGCCCTCTCCAGTTGATGACCTCCAGGCCTGGGGTGTTGGAGTTAAAGTCTGACACATCTGAAAGGCACCAATTTGGGGAAAGATGAGCACTTTATTTATTTATTTCTGGCATGCACAAAAGTAAAGGAAAAAAACCAAGGCTTTCAGATCTTGGTGTAGAAAAAAAAGAAACATTTGCTTACATTTGGGTCAACTGAAGCAGAAATCGACACACTGAGTAGTTAATGCTTTCCCTGTTCTCAGCAAAGCAAGAGTTGTGGGAAGAATGGCTATGCATAAAGGATTTTGGAATTTAAACAATCTACCAAGAATGAAAAAGAGAAAAACCACAAAGAAAATATCTAGGAAAAAAACATCTACAGTCTGGAATACACATAGAAAGAATAAATTATTCATTGAACATCTTTGAACAGCCATGAACAAGGATTGTATATCGGAGGTGGTAACCCTTTGGGAACTGTATGCAACAAAATTTCATTTTGATGTATGCTGAATGGTATACATTCAAAGTGACAATAAAGTTGTTGTTGTTGTTGTTGTTGTTGTTGTTATTAATCTTCATCTGACTTCTAGCCAAGCTCAGGTGGTTGACCTTAGTTGAGCTTGAAAAAGCTAATCAAGCTTAAATCTGGATAGTATTTGGATTGAATGCTGCTAAAAGATCCTAAGGCTGTTGACTAGAGTTGGAAATTTAAATACATCCCCGAAGAAGGTAACAGCAAGCCACTTCAGTATTTCTGTCTACAGTTGGTCTCCCAGCTCTACTCAGTTAATTTTTTTTCTTTTTCTGAATACTAATATCCACTGCTATTCAAATGGCTGAAAAGATGGACCTTGAAACTGCATGAAGTTTGTGATGTCATTGGCTATTTGTGTTCTACTCTGCTGGATCCCGTGACCCATCAACTATCCTCTAAGACACCGGTGTTAAACTCGCCACGTCATATGACGTGCTGCGATGTATTGCAACTCTTTTTGCATTGCCGGCAAAACCATGAACCGGAATGACCAGTCTTTTCAAAGAACGTGAAATGGATAGATAATGGGATAGTTTAGTAACACAATTCTTGAATCTTAGCAGGATTTTTAGCACACCAAAGGATGTTATTCAGTTAAAGGATATTTGTAAAATATATGGGAAGACAAACTGGATCATAATTATTGAGAAATGCAAAGCATCTTCTTAGTTTCCCCGAAAAAAAAGTTAAGACAGAATTCCATAGGGATAATGGATGTGACACTATCCAGAACAACTGAACTTCTACTATAAATAACTTCATTTAAATAATTATTTGGTAGATTATGTTTAATCAGAAGAAAGCCTTACAAAGTTTCATTGGACCTATGGATGGTAATATGGAATTTGGAAATTAGACAATATAAATGGAATTTTGATTTCTACTCTCATTTGGCTCACTAATTTATTAATTTTAGAAAAGGTTTAGGAGCACTTGCTTTGGCATCCTCTTCTTTCTTGGACTCCCAAGTTCTCCCAACTAACTACTGGTAGCAGTCCTTAAAAGGAAATGGATTCTTGTGGATTAGTCTACAGAAAGGAGATCCAGAGTGGCACACTGATCAAAGTGTTGAACTAGAACTGAGAAGTCCAATTTAATGCTGTCACCAGTCAGGCAAACTCACAGAGGGATTTGGACCACCACTCTCATCTCATAATATTGTGCACAATTGCTTTGCAATTGCATTAAAGTAAGTACTCATGTTGATTGCCTTGTCCGTGAAGCAAAGGTAGGATATGTGTTCTAGTCTGTCAAGTTCCTTCTGTATCTTCCTGCCAGCTTGGTATCATTTGCAAATTTGATGTGTTCCCTTCTATCCCTTTGTCTAAATCATTGATTAAGATAAATCATTGATGAACTCTAACACTTTAAGTATTCTTTGGGCTGCCTCATTTGTGGAAGACATAGAGATATAAGTGGAGAGATATAGACATGTAGGCAGGAAATTGTTAGTAAGCTGTACTTGTGTTGGGAGAAGGAGGCTGTATGGCTTTCCATTTTAAGTGTCACTGTGCCAATGCATTAATCCCATGTCCTTACATTTAAGACAGAAAATTCCCTTCTGTATGATGACCTAAATTTATTACTTCTGCTTTCTTTGCTTCTTTGATGTCAAACAACTATATGCAATTCATTAATAATGTAGCACATTAATTATCAATGACTAATGAGACCTGGTCAGATGCAGCCTTATTTAATCAAGTGACTATTGGGCCCACGTCCAAATTGTTCTTATTTACACACTGATGTTTTTTGTAAGCTACCAACTAGCTTTTAGCTATCAACCTTTCTTTTGGCAAAGTTTACTTAAAAGTTTGTCAGAAAATTGTTTTTTGGCCTTCCTCCCATTTCTGTAAGACACTTTGAGGTTTTGTTTCGTATACTAACGTAGAATGGAGATAG
Source organism: Crotalus tigris (assembly GCF_016545835.1). Classification (NCBI taxonomy): domain Eukaryota; kingdom Metazoa; phylum Chordata; class Lepidosauria; order Squamata; family Viperidae; genus Crotalus; species Crotalus tigris. The sequence continues at coordinate 343,345 of NW_024097011.1, forward strand.
CATTGGCTCAACATTTATAATATCATTTCAAAGTTATTTCATCATACTAAATGTACATTTGTTTATCACTGACTTATGGGAAAAGTAAATTTGGGATTGTTTCACAGTTTTAAGGTGCAATTCTATTTTATTAATTTATACGAAAAATATACTGGCGTTTTTATTCTGACTTGACTCGTTTTATATTAATGGTCAGGCATGATACAAGATTTGTACTGAAAACCTATTTGGCTCTCTACATTTGAAATAGTTTATATGCAGCAGAAGAAGCTGCAAAAAAAAGTGTGTAAATACAAAGGACTAAGATATTAAGAATTATTTTCTCAAATTGTTTTTGTTCTCCCTGGAGCCATTAGAAAGGGTGAGGCTGGGATAAGCCTAGATTTTGAGCCAGTTTTTAGGAAAAAAAAATACAACTGTTTTTATTCCCATAACCATTTCAGACCAGAGTTTACGTATAGGCAGGTTTTATCATGGGAATTTACTCAGATTGCCAAAAATTATTGGACTAAGCATCCTGATTCTATACCTAATCTACTTTATATCTGTCATATATATCAAGCCTGTGATGCATGTGCATCTCTTAATACAAGCAGCCATGGGATGCATATTTGTTATTTCTATAGGTATTTTATGCTGTTTCTCAGTGATATTTCAAGATGGCTTAGGAGAATAAAACATTATTCTCATTTATGAATTATATATTCACAAAAAGTGATGGAGCAATAAACCATTCAGAATTATGTATCAAGCATAAAACATAATAGGTAAAATGATTCTATCTGGTGCTAGAAGATTCATCATGAGTGGCAGGAAGTCTCCATAGAAGATTTTCAAAATTAGATGACAGTGACCCCTGTAAAATAGTCTCTATCTAGATCTTTTATGAGAAGATTCATATGGCAACAAATGTTTTTCAAATATTTGGTCTTAAGCTATGAATTTAGACATGGAATAGGACCCAAGGCAATGGCCATAATATACCAATTATATGTTCTCAATGCCTTGTCCATTTTGTTCCTAATCTTACACTTACTGTAGTTCTGCAAATATTTCCAAAATTAAATGAGATTATCAGTCAATAATAGGTAGGTACCTGCGTGAACAATTCTAGCAGAATGGGTACCCACAATCATTTGTCACAAAATGTCTATGCAACAGAGTAGGGAGAGAAAAGGAAGAAATAAGGTACAAGACTAATCATATGGCACACCCTGCTATATATCAAAAACATTTCGGAAGCTGTAGAATGCAGTTTCCAAGATCTGAAGTAGGCAAGTGGGCATCTACCATACGAGGACAAATATGCTGTATAAAGATTGCTTGGAGGTAGGAGATACTTCCAATGTAATCTACTGAATCTCCTGCATGGATTGCCCCTGTGACTATATAGGACAAATGGGGAGAAAGCTAACCACCAGATTGCAAGAATACAAGCAAGTGGTCAGGCGACAAGATCTGAACTCATTGGTAGCCTCACACTGCAATGAACAACGACACACATTCAATTTTGCAGCTTCTAAGATTATTGGACAAGCAGGCACAAAAACAGCCAGGGAATTGATTGAAGCCTGGGAAACAGGGTCTTCACCAGTCAACAGGAGTGTTGATTTACCACCAACCCATCAAGTACTTAGAAGGCAAGGACTGGGCAGCACAAGCAGCTAACGACTTAAAAGTCAGCCATCAACACACCCCAATGAACATCTAAAAAGTCACGTACAACAGGCACTATAAATACAGAACAATTCACACTCTGCTAGAGAGAACTTCCCTGAAGATGGGCTCCAGTACAAGTCCAAAAACTCGGGGGACTAAACTTCTGGTCCCAGTGACCAATCCAGATTGGATCCTGCAACATTATCCTGGGACAAGTATTTTCGCCTTCGTTCATGTGTATTTTCTTGCCTCTGTGCCGTTTAATTAGGGCAGTGTTTATCAACTTTAAAACACGTGTTCTTCAACTACCAGAATTCACCAGCAAGACATAGTGACTCGGGAATTCTGGAAGTCCATACATCTTAAAGTTACCAGGGTTGAGACACACTGGGTTAGATGTGCTGTTCCCATTATAACCAATTAACATTACTTACTTTTAAATAGTTTTGACTTTTGATTTATTGTACTAAATTGGAAGATTTGCATATTGGTCACAAAGCAAGTAGTATATTATCCTGAAATTTTAGTCTGTAGCTCCCATTATTTCAACAATCTTTTATTTACTTGGCATGAACATAGACTGATGACGCTCATACACAATCTTTCTATAGATGAATAAGCCCTGTGTAAATTATGAAGACTAACCTACCAAGATTAAACTTTCTGAGAGCTATGTATGGTTTACCAAGACTGATCAAATCCTATATATTTAATCTTTGATCAAACTCCATTTTCAGAAAGTGTTTTACAATGTAGTGTGCATTTTAACAATGAAAGAATTGTTGTCTGCTTCAGAAGAAAACCAGCTTTTGTGACAGGAATTGAACAAATTTCCGAAGAATGACATGAAATGTAAAATTACAAAAGGATTACAATATAAGGAAATTAAAAAGTCTCAAGAATCTTGAGATAAAAGATCAAAGGATGACACGAGCGGCCCATAAACGCAAAGAAAAAGAGCAGCAGCAGAAGAGTGGCGATAAAGTAGAAGGAATGGTTACTACAGAGCCTGTGGGAGGGGCAAGACCTAAAAGATCTTCGACAGTTGATCTTCAGGCTATGCTTCAAAGGCTTCAGGCCAGTGAAGATGGCCAAGTTCCTGACCTGGAATGTTAATGGCTTAAATTCATCTCAGAAACGGAGAAAGGTCTTCCACTATTTGAAACAACATAATAATGACTTGATATATTTGCAAGAGACTCATATAACTTCAAAGGACTCAAAATATCTGACAAATTCTCATTTGGGATCACATTTTATAGCTCCAGCTCCAGGAAAAAAAGGGGGTGTTGTAATTTATGTGAAGAAAAATTTATCAGCTAAATTAATTGAGGTTGATCCTGAAGGAAGATATGTCTTTGTGGAACTACTGTTACAAGGCAAGAAAGTTCTTATTGTTGGATTATATGCCCCTAATCAACAACAGAAGCAATTCTATAAGCTTCTGCATGGGAAGATATCCCAGTTGGATTATAAATCTGTAATTTTGATGGGTGACTGGAATGGAGTTTTGGATATAACTATAGATAAAAAGAGCTCTCCAAAAAATTTCACTCAAACTAAATTACCCAAAACTTTTTTTGATTTGAAAGAAGAGTTGGAACTTATTGATATTTGGCGAGAAAGGAACACAAGTGATAGAGATTTTACCTTCTATTCGGATAGACACCAGTCATTTTCAAGGATTGACTTCTTTTTGATTACTAGTGATTTTCTTTCTAGGGTGAGAAAGGTAAAAATCTTTCCCAGGACCCTTTCAGACCAATAGTCCTGTGTGGATGGAGCTATACTTGGAAGATGGGAACAGAAGGCCTTGGAGACTGAATGAGAATTTGTTTACCTGGGGAGAGTTTGTACAAAAATGTAAAGAGTATTTAAAGGAGTTTTTTGCTTTAAATATGAATAAGGGCACATCGATGCCCATGGTCTGGGACGCCAGTAAGGCGTGTATGAGGGGAATTTTAATTCATTTAAATAAAGTTTCTAGGGATAAAAGGATACAAAGACATAGAAAAATAGAAGATGAGATTAAAATAAAAGAAGAAGCGCTTGCTCTTAACCCAACTGATAATAACTTAAAGGTTTCTATAAAGATGCTTAGGGAACAATTTAATATGTTGATGGCATATTAAATTGGCTACCAATTTGCATTATATGAGACATAATACTTTTTGTAATGCGAATAAGCCTGGGAGGTGGTTGGCTTATCAGTTACGAAAGAAACAGAAGACTAGGATTATAGAGAAAGTAAAATATAAAGGTATTGAGGTTTTTCAGCAAAACTTGATTAAAAAGATTTTTTTAGATTTTTACACAAAACTATACTCAAGTGATAATATAAAGGGAATGGATATAGATAAATATTTACAATCGGTACATTTTCCTAAACTTTCTGAGGAACAGCAAAATGGGATGAATTGTTTAATTACTGTGGAGGAAATTGGTTTAGCTATCAACCAGTTAAAGGTGGGAAAGTCTCCAGGAACAGATGGATTGACGTCGACGTATTATAAAAATTTATATGAAGAAATGTTGGAGCCATTAAAGGAGCTTTTTAATAGTATCTTCCTCCTTCTTGGAAAAGAGCGTTTATATCATTGATTCCGAAGAAGGATCAAGATCTTACAGAGCCTAAGAATTATAGGCCGATATCATTATTAAATGTAGATTACAAGATTTTTACAAAAATTTTGGCAAATAGATTAATGCAGGTTATGAAGGATTTGATTCACAGTGATCAATCAGGATTCATAACAGGGCGATACATGAAATATAATGTTAGACAAATTATTGACTTAATTGAGTATTTGGATAAGAACAATCAGATTCCTGTGGCTTTTATATTTTTGGATGCTGAAAAAGCCTTTGATCAATTAGATTGGCAATTCTTATTCTCACTGGTAGAGAAAATGAATTTTGAGGATAATTTTTTTGCATGCACTTAAAGCTATATATCAGCAACAATCTGCTCAAATTGTTGTTAATGGGGGATTGACTGAGACTTTTAATATTGAAAAAGGGACAAGACAAGGATGTCCACTATCTCCATTGTTATTTGTTTTAACATTGGAGATTTTGTTGATCCTGATTCGAGAATCAACGGTCATCAAGGGCATAAGATAAGAAAAAATGAGTATAAATTACGGGCTTTTGCGGATGATTTGGTTTTGATTTTGGAACAACTGATTAGAGCGGTTGATTGTCTATTAGAACTTATAACACAGTATGGAAAAGTTTCTGGTTTTAAAGTCAATAACCATAAGACTAAGATATTATCTAAGAATATGTCAGCCAATGACAAGGAAAGTTTGGTTAAAGCCACAGGTTTTCAGATGGTGAAAAAGGTTAAATATCTGGGAGTATATTTAACTGCCTCAAATGGAAAATTGTATAAAAATAATTATGAATTACTATGGGCAAAAGTGCAAAAGGATTTAAATGACTGGAAAAAACTGCAATTGTCACTGTTGGGGAGAATTTCAGCTGTAAAAATGAATGTTCTACCAAAGTTTCTTTTCTTGTTTCAGATGATACCTTTTTTTAAAAAAAGATGTAAATTTGGAGGAATGGCAGAAGGGTATCAACAAATTCATTTGGGCTGGGAAAAAACCAAGGGTTAAGTTTAAGATTTTGCAAAATGCCCGAGAAAGAGGAGAACTTAAAGCATCTAACTTAAAATTATACTATGATGCAACCGCCTTAACTTGTGATTGGCGTAATTTAACAAATAAGGATATTTTTGCTCTTGAAGGGTGGGATTTAATGTATGGTTGGCATGCATATTTAATTTTTAATAAGAAAGTGGACTGGGCTTTCAAATCACATATTTTGAGGAGTGCCTTACTTCGAGTTTGGAAAAAGTATTATTATAGGTTAAACTATAAAATACCCATCTGGGGGATTCCTAGACATGCAATTGAGGGGATTTCTAAGGGGATGAACTTTGATAAAATTTCGTATAAAGAATTATTAACTTGGTCAGGTTCGGATTGGCATTTAAAATCTCTAGATGTATTAAGGCAGGAAAATATTCTACAGTCATGGTTTCAATATTTACAAATAGTGGACAGGTGGACTGTAGAGAAGAAAGAGGAATAACACTAGAAGATGGAAATCTGGTTATTCAGATTAAAGATCAGAGTCAGGCCCATATAAAAAGAATTTACAATGCTTTAATGGAATTAGACTCTGAAACAGAATTGGTTAAAGATTGTATGATTAAATGGGCTCAGAATATCCAGGAACCGATCCCATTGGACTTATGGGAGACAATTTGGATTAGAAATGTTAAATTTACACAAGCTCAAAATTTGAGGGAACATTTTTATAAAATGTTTTACAGATGGCATTTAGATCCTAAAAAATTATCTTGTATGTATCCAAATTTACAACCCAAATGTTGGAGATGTGGTAATATGGATGCGACATATTTTCATGTTTGGTGGAATTGTAAAAAGGTAAAGGCTTTTTGGATTATGATTTGGTGGAACATTCAAAAGATTTTTAAAAGGAAGATAAAGTTCACCCCTCAATTATTCCTATTGGGTATCTTTGTGGATTTAAATGACAAAGAAATTACTTTAATGTTGAATTTATTAACTGCGTCAAGGTTACTAGTAGGCTCATATTGGAAGAAGGATTCGTTGCCTACTTTAGAAGAATGGATATTTAAAGTTTCTAACTTTGCAGAAATGGCAAAAATTTCTGCTTATTTGAAGGATCATACACAAGAAAGATATATTATTGTATGGGGAAGATGGGTAGATTATATTCAGAAAAAATATGGGACTATAAAATTTCATTTATTTTATGAGTAAATTTTATAGTAACTGTTGTAGAGATTTGTTTATATGACTTAATTTAAGGGGAGTTAAAGGTTAAGTATGATGTTTTTTTTTCTTTTTTTCTTTTTTCTTTCTTCTTTTCCTTTTTTTATTGTTAACTTTCTTATTAATAACCCTGTATTCTGCTCTGGGAAGCGAGGGGGGGAGGGTTGAGGGTGGGTGGGTGGGTGGGTAATGATAATATAGTCATGGTAAATGCTTGGGCATTTCCCCTATGCTGCGTTCATGTGTGTGAGAGGGATGAGAGGGGAGGAAGGAGCAGGGAGGAAGTAGGATGGTTAGAGGAGAAGGGGAGGGGAAGAGAGTAGGAGGGGAGGAGAGAAAGGGGAGGGAAGTAGGGAAGGATTAGAGAGGGTGGACGCGGCCTGGGGGGAATGGGCAGGCGGTACCAATGATTAGGATTTTAATTGAATTGTATTTTGTATGAATAAATGAAAAATAAAAAACTTTTTATTTAAAAAAAAGTGAATTAGAAAACAATGACAGAATGCTATCTTTGAATGTGCACAGCATTCACAAATGTAATCTCTCCTGTATTTTAAATGGTATAATCTAAGAGACCTAAGCTTGTTAACTAATGCTGAACAGTAGTACTACTACAGCAATAGTAAAAATCTCCAAAGTATTCTACATGCACAAGATTAAAAAACAAAAATCCTAATAAGACCTTTCATCTGACTACATTGTTGAAGCATCTAATGTTTATCTTTTAATTTCAGTTAGAGTACACACTTAATACATGGCACTAAAACTAGAATTATGATTATCAAACTGTAGGTATAACATTGTATTTTTACATGAAAGAAATGAATTGCTACTCTATCATGATTGGTCATTTTTTTTATTCATCTACATGCAGATAGCTGCACTAAAATCTAAGGAACCTTCTGGATATACATTTAAAGAAGCTGTAATATTAATTATGATGTACCGTATATGCCGGCGTATTAGGTGATCCGGCGTATAAGATGATCTCCGTCTTTGTCGCTGAGCCGCATTCCTAGAACATCGTCTTATATGCCAGAAACTACCAGTATTTCCGGCGTATAAGACGACTCGACGTATAAGACGACCCCCGTCTTTGGCGCCGAGTTTAGCGCTTCCGGAAGTCATCTTATACGCCGGCATGTAAGGTAGTGGTTTTTCTATTAATTAACAAAAATTGCATATTAACTCACTTAGTGTTAATAGTTGACCTATAAAATAAAAAAATATCAACATAATAAATATGCTGCTACATATTGCTCTTTTATTCTTACTTTTTTATTCTTTATTCTTATCTTCTAAACATGAAAATGAAATAGCTAAATTTTAGAAACCCTATTCACAATATTGTATTTAAAAGAATTAATTACAAAATAGGTATTTATCTCTGTGTTTTCATCAGTGGTGGGATTCAAATATGTGAACAACCAGTTCTCTGTGTGAATGCTGCTTCCGGAAGTTCATTCTGGGCCTGGGCAACAAAAAATTAGCTACTGGTTCTGCTGAACTGGTGAGAACTGGCTGAATCCCATCACTGGTTTTTATCATTAGTGTGAAAAGCTGCAGTTAGGAAAAAAAGTTCTATGTGAATAAATGGCAGTATAAAAGTTAAGCTTGTGTTCAAGATTTTTTTTAAAAAGTTTCTAACGCAAAATAATGGCAAGCAATAAACCCTTCTGTTCCCTTGCATGACCAAACAGGCTCTTTCAGTATACCCAAGAATGATAGTGATATTTGAATACCAGATATATCTTGAATACAAGTACAATAAATTAAAAAATCTTCCTCTGTAGGATGTAGTACTTTTTCCCACTGATATGACCATTATCTTATGTAAAGTTCAACTTTTTTGAAACTAGTTTATATTTGAATGACAATAAAATATTCTTATAGTATAATACATTTCTAATGCAGAGATACCACATAGTAGATGGAAATAACAGCTTATTTGAAAATGGTTAAAGAAATAGAAACATTTTGGATATGAATTTGACTTTAAGAGGGAGGAATCCTTTAAGTAATATAGTGCTTTCTTTTTCTTTTTCCTTTTTATTTTATTGTTGGATATGAGTAATATAAAAAAATTGGAATGGCCTATATAAAGGAATTGTTTTAGATATCTAAAGGTAATTGACTTTAAGAAAACTATAAATGGATTAAAAATGTTTTGACTAAGAGTTAAAAGACTAGTGGATTAGGTTTATTAAAGGAACTATTTTAAGATTAAATACATTTTTAATTATGGCAAAAAAATGAAAAATTTATGGAAATAAATATGTGTTAGCTTATAGGAAATAGGGATTTTAAGTAATATACTATCTTCTTATTTTATTCTTTTTCTTATTCTCATTCTTCTTCTTTCTCTTTTTAGTTTTATTTATTCCTTAAGAAAGATAAAAGTATTGGGTTGGTTTACATGAGAAAAAATAGATTTAAATATTTAAATGTAATTAATGCTGAGAAAATCCTAACTAGTAAAAATGTTTAGAACACTGTGGCAAAAACAAATGTAAACAGGATATATGATGGACAACCAGAATGACTAGATAGAAAAGGATTACTATATTGTTGTGATTATTATTTGTAGAAATATTAGAAAACTTTTATACTTAATTATCATTTATTAAAAAAATAAGAATTGTATTAACTTAAGGTTGGTAAAAGAGAACACTATGGGGAAAAGAGGAAATCATGTAAAGCTATCATGTGGATTATAGATTATAGAATTTAATTGTTAGTAAATGTTTGATAAATGTAAACCCAGACAATGCACTGTCTACCGAATACTAAGGTGATTATGTTAAAAATTAATAAAACATATTAAAAAAAGGAAATACAACTTTTCTGGAAGCAGATTTATTTATTTTCAAATATCTACCAGCTGTCTCCAGAAAAGCAGTCACAAAATACAAGTTTTGTCTTAAAGTGATTAACACTTGATCAAATTACAATTAATAGAGAATATAGACATTTAAAAAAAATGATCTTGAGATAGTTGAAGTCAGCAAGTATAAGGATAAGAAAAACGTATCTGTCCTTTATTCTCAACTGCATGAATAATTATTCACAACCTCCACTCTAGATGCTTCCCTGTCAACTGAAAAATATCACCTGAGGGCGCTCAAGTTGGGAAGAAAAAATAATTTGTAGTAATTTACCCTTCAAAACCATGTGCTATTCCTTTGCTATTACTGCTAGTTTCATGGCCGACAAAGCCTAGCTGAGGTTGCCCCACTTAATTTTCACCTCTCATATTTTAGTTCCTTTTTTTGTTATTCTGTATTAGGCAATTACAAAAGATCTGAACATTTTCAAGGTGTGTCCATAATTAGGGCATTGGCTGCTCTAAAGAGCCAACAGGTGCATCATGCATCTAGTCTTAGGTATCTCATGTTATTTTACTCAATAAAGCTTGCAGATGTTTATGAAATTTCACTCAAACTTTGTAGCCAATCTTGTTTGAAGTAAACCAGTGTACTATCATTCTACTATTCTTTTATGAACAATTCACACCTTAAAATTTCTCCATTTATTTTCCATCTTTAATGAACATTCTGCTAAGGTACAGATACTCATTTACATGTTTGTACAATTATATCAATGTTTCTTTTTGCAATGTGTATCTTAATCAATCCATGAGCATTAGATATTTTATTTCTATGTCATTTATACAACACACTGATTGTTCGTAAATGTTGACATGGGAACATTTTGCATAGAATACACAAGTTTAACGATGTGTGCAAATGCTTTCTAATCCTACTATATGCTGTTTTAGCTGTCCGCTGGAGCACAATCCTCTGAAAACAGTCAAGATAAAATCCCTTGGTTAGTTATAATATTGTGGTACATAGACCAAACCACAAATATATTGTTACAAGGCTTTCCTCTTGCTGGAATTATGATCCAGAAATATATATGAAAATCATGTAATTATTGACAATATGATTCTGTTATCTGAATCCAAATAAAGACATTTATGATCCTTGGAACAAATCCCAAAAACAGAGCCTAAGATTACACAGTAAATCATAGCATGATCTACACTATCTGAAATTTCTTTTGTTAAACATAACTTAGTCATAGTTTAATGTTTGTTTTATCAGAGCCATTAATTCTAAGCAGATTCATCCAGTGCTTACTATATTTTGCTACCTTTATTTTTCACCAGAAATATCATGAGCATTCCTGATGTTTTAGAATTAAACACTCATCATTCCCAAGGATCATGGATATGTGAACTCCCATATATTTAGGAACTCTAGGCTGAAGAAAGTTAATAAGTCATTTGTCCTATACATAACTCAGCATATTATGGTAATATAGAAAGTAATCTGGAAAAATAACTAGAAATCCTAATAGTGACCAAATAATCCCAATTAAAATATACTGTAGCTATAGTTCGTCATATTCTACTGGGGAACCCAAGAGCTTTGCCATACATAAATTCTTCTTTGCACACAAGAAACTGGACCATACAAGGCATAATAAGATGAAAATGAGGGAGTTGGTGTCTCCATTAAAATAAGCAAATGTTTTTGATTTTATCAAGAGTACTCAGTATTAAAATATTTCTCCTTCTCCTAAACAGGATAAAAAATATCTTCCTCTTATTTATAGAGGAGACAATATGCTTCAAAATTCAAATAATGTTTATCTTAGACACATGGAACTAGGACAGGAAATTTTAAATATTTAAAATTTTCATTTATAAAGGCAATAATACTTAAAAGCTACAATGAAATCAAGATGCTATATTTAATACATGTGTGTTTCTGTCCAGCAGTTCATTTATAGATAACTGCCCTGAGTAAAAGCTAAATGCTGCTTAGCAAAATGGATTTCAAAATTAAAACAACAGCTGCAGCAATATAAAAGTTCATAAAACTATTCAAAGTAATGCAATATATTTCAGGCATATTTAGTTTATATTAAGAAGAAAAATGGCTCCAATCTTTAATTTTTCATACACACATTTTCTACTGCATACATAAGAAAACCAGGAATATATTCAGAAGATTTAACTGTGCTTGATGGAATGTTACAATTCTTTACCAGAGTTTGCTAAAAGGCATGGTTTAAAATAGTGAAACTTGTTTTTTTTATGTTGAAGACTTCATAAAATACTGTTGCTTTAAACAGCATTCACATCTTTTTTTAACTGCTCACAAAATCACATGGAATGGCAGTTAATAAAAGATGGACACAGTTCATAACATCAGATCTCAGTCATTATTCTCTGGTATCTTTTAATACGATGCAAATATGTAAACTTTATCCTTTGATAAGCCTTACATTCCTTAACTGAGTCCTAGCAATCATCAAGCTATTGCATGCCCCATTCAAGAAAAATATGTTTGTTGGAATTGTGTAGCTTAAAGAGTTACATTTCAAAACTTCCTTACCTAGAACTTTCTTTAAATTATATTAATTTAAAATATCTATTGAATGATTTTTTAAAAAAATAATAATAACCGAACAAATTAATTGGTTGCTTTTACGAAATGACTCCTTATAGTAAGAAAAAAAAAGATTTATCACAGTTTTGGCAATTTGTATAAGTTCTTATTGAAACAATCTTCACTGGACACTGTTGTGCTCTTGGTCCTTTCACTGGTATGACCTGAAGCAGTAGACTCCATATAGCTTGTGCTTTTTATCCGGAAAGCCCACCAAACGTACTGCTGCTTCATTAGGGCTACAGCGTTTTCTTGGCTTTGAGATGGGATATCGGACACTGCCATCAGCCAGCCAGCCGGCATCACAGCGGTCATATCCTAGGAGTTTCCAAGCTGCAAACATTTGGCCTACTTTAGCAATCTGTGCACCATCATTGATGCAGGCTTGCACGGCTTCATCATAGGTCAGCTTGGTCGGGTGTATTAGGTAATAAAAACGGCCTGATGGAATAGAGAAAGATTATAATACATATGAAAAAAGTTATGCAATTAAAATACTTTTTAAAGATTTGTAAGAAAAAAATATTTCATTATATTTATTATGTTTTTGTGTGTAAAACAGTTCAAAACTATTCTTACTATAGTTATAGTTATCCCTAAAATTAAGGGGGGAGAAATTTCATTCTTTCTATAAATATGCAGAATTTTTCTACTGACAAGATTAAATTTTCTAATGCACTTACGGAGAAAGGTAAAAAGTGATATTATTGTGTTAAAGCAGTGGTTCTCAACCTTTTTAATGTCACGACCCCCAACCGGTCGTAAGTTGAGGATTACTCAACCGGTCGTAAGTCGAGGACTACTCAACTGGTGCAGCACCGTTTGCAGAATGGGACTTTTGGCGGGCTCAGCAGGGCAGAGACAGCCTGGACAATTCCGATTGGCTTTTGAAAGCCAATAGAATTAGACTCTATTCAAGAGAGTCTATTCGATTGGCTTTCAAAAGCCAATAGAATAAAAGGGAGTAGCACAGCTAAGGAAAAGGGGGGAAAAATGGCGGACTGCGTTGTTTGGCGACCCCCATGAAATGGTCGTTCGACCCCAAATGGGGTCCCGACCCACAGGTTGAGAACCACTGTGTTAAAGAGAATGTTGAGTCCTTACCTAGCTGAAATTTGCTTCAGAAATATTTGTAAAATTATGCATAAACACTTCTAATTATCTCTAAATCATCCAATTTCAATACTGTCAGCATACTATAGAAGGAACAAGGGCTGTGACAGACTTAAATCAGCAGAAATGGTTCTTCGCTTCATACATACTGTACATACTGCTCAATGTGCTTTTTACATGGCTTTTCACACTGTCATTACTATATGAATATTTCATTCATATTGGACAATTCTATGTCTCTAAATAATTCTGATTTAGATTTTCATGTTTAGTGCAATTAATTTTATACTGTACTCTCTAATACAGTGGTTCTCAATCTTTCTAATGCCGCGACCCCATAATACAGTTCCCCATGTTGTGGTGACCCCCAACCACTTATACATCACCGGGTGCCAGGGGCGTGGCCAAAGAAAAGGGGGAAAAAATGGCGGACAGCCTTGTTTGGCGATCCCTGTGAAATGGTCGTTCGACCCCAAATGGGGTCCCGACCCACAGGTTGAGAACCACTGCTCTAATATTTTCAGTTAAATACAAGGTACTATTTTTTTTTAAAAAAAATAAAAAATTGGATCCAGACTATGTGTGAATTCTACATTACAGATGCCTCATCTAAACAAAGTGATTTCCTTGATTCAATAATCCCTGATTTTTTTCTCCATTGATCTGCAAGGCTATTTTGAAGAATCAGAGGGCCCATTTCCTTAAGACAGCACAGGATTATAAGGGAAAGGTGGAAACAGAGAAAATCAGCACCTCTCCCTTTACCTAGGAAGCAGATTCAACAGCTTTACAGAAAGGCAAATTCAAATCTTATCTCTTGTTTGAAGCCTTTTCTCAAAGCCCAAATTATGTGCAAGCTATGTTATTTATATGGGATGGGATGATAGGACTTATGAGAAACTGAATTTTCATTATAAATAGTGGTCAGTCTCTTTGGAACTCATTGTGTGTATTTATTCATTTTCCAAAAATTTCAGATAATGCTTAAATGGCACAAGATTTATTTGCCTTATGGAACTAAAATAGCTGGATCTGGATCAGGTAAACATTTGTCCAAGGTTTAAAACCTATTTGTTTTGGAAATGCATTCCTCGGGATTGCCCAATGAATAGTAATGTTTACTGTTCTCATGTTCTGAGACAAATAAATTTTATTGTGAATATTCAGAGCAAGGGAGCATCCCTTTGTTTGTGGGCTGCAAGCCAAACATCTGCTATTCAAGAGGCATACAATGCCTGGTTCTGAGTTGACCAAGTTCCTGCTAAAAGGGTTTTCCATGTTAGCTTCCTTGTTTTCTCTCTTGTGTAGATAAGTATTTTTCTGTTAATTTCCCTAGAAATAGTGGCATTGTTATTTTACTTTGTTTAATATTGTCAGCATTGTTTTCTGTTTAAAATGTAACATTTCCCCCATTTTTAACGTACATTTAAATTCTGAATCAACCGTTTTCATTTAGGATTAATTTTTGGCAACCTTGTTGCATAAGAATTTCTTACTACAAATGCTAGAGGATTTTTTTTTCAAATATGTATAAAGAAGTTTCATATCAAATATCAGCCCCCAAACATGGGAGTAAAATTTCTGCATTCTGTGATCTTTTCCACCAAAACTGTGGAATAGTTGAACTTCACAGAATTGATAAGGGAGCAACCTTATGCCTTTTGATAAATGTCTGTTTTGTGATCAGTTATCCCACAATAGCAGCCATTTGTAAGAGAATTTTTATTATATTAACATTCCAAATATTATCAAAAAGTTGCCTTCTCCTGTTATAAGAACAGCCCCTTGGTATTTCCATGATCTGATGCTTGATCTTTTTAAATAGAAGGATTAATGAATTGAACTGAATTTGAACTGAAATTGAATTGGGACTTTTTGCATGTAAAACACATTGAACATCTGAGCTATGGTTCCTTCAGAAATAAATAAAAACTAACATCAAGGGTCACACTTTACTCCAGAGAACTTCCAAGGAGTCAAATTACTCACCAGTAAAGTGAGAGGTAAAACAAAAGACATCATATCTGTTTTGTTCTTTATTTGAGAAGCCGTAATTCCGGATTCCAGGCACTGTGTTCTTCCCACCACAAGGCTCTCTGGGATCTCTAATTGGATATTGCACTGATCCATCATTGAGCCAGCCCGCATTGCACCAGTCCAGTCCTGATCTCCATGCTTCGTATAACTGGTCAAATGAAGCTATAACTGCATCCTGGTCGAGGCAGGCTTGCTGAGCTTCATAGAAGTTTAAATTATAGCGACCCAGTCGTGGAAAGTAAGGGAATACAATGCCTAAAAGAGAGCACAAGAAGAAAAGATGACTGCTTAATCAATTAATTAATCAAGGAAGGACAATCCACTGGTAGCAGGAGCCCAAGGTCTTAAGCCTTTATTTTGTACTATGTTCAGATCATACACTAGAATTCAGCAGCAAGTTTACTTATTTTTCAGTGGCACATTTTTTTTGAATGAAAACAAAATCAGCCCCAAAATGTTGGTCCATCCCTGCTAATATCACAATAGTGCTGAAAATGAGTTTACAGATGGAAACTGAAAAAAATAAATGGTGCTCTCCCCCAACTGAAAGGCATTTTAAAAATTATTTACAATTTGTTAGAATAGATAGAAGACTGAATGGAGATTTGTACTACCACTAAAACAACAATCTGTTAAATTTATATTTGGGGATGTGGCCTAACAACAAGTGAACTGTTTAGTCCACATATTGGCAACCTGAGGATCCGGACCCGCATGTGGCTCTTTGAGCCTTCCTCTGTGGCTCCCAGACTCCTCTGCCATTTGCAGAGAGAGACAGAGACAGAGAAGGCACTTGCCTTCCCTTCTCTCTCTCTCTCTCTCTCTCTCTCTCTCTCTCTCTCTCTCTGTGTGTGTGTTTGTGTGTAAAAAAGAGAGTGGACTCATGGTGTTCTCCAACAAGCTGAAAAGTTTATTGGGTGGAGCTCCTCCCTTTGCTGCGTCTCTGCAGGAAGCAGGAAAGGCAGGAGAGAGCTAGGTAGCCCAGCTGTGCTGACTCAGGAATTCTGGGAGTTGAAGTCCATGAGTCATAAAAGAGCAGAGGTTGCCCACCCCTGTGCTTCTTGGAGAACAGCTTGAAGCCAGCTTGCCAGGTGAGCAGAAGATCGGAGAGAGGGTGAGGGGGGGAGAGAGAGAGATGGAGAGAGAGAGAGAAAGAGAGAGGGAGGGAGAGGAGAGACAGACAGAGAGACCCCTTTGACATATAAAATGAAGCTAACACTGCATATATTCTTTTTTACCTTTATGATATATATATACACACACCTATAATAAAGGTAAAAAAGGATATATGCAGTGTTAGCTTCATTTTAGATGTCAAAAAGGTTTTGCGGCTCCCAGTGTTTTGTTTTCGGTAGGAAATGGGTCCAAGTGACTCTTTGAATGTTTTGGGTTGCCTACCCCTGGTTTAGTCTGACAGTTTTGTCTGACTGTCTCTTTAGACCATATATTGAAGCTCACTCTTTCCTGATGGAATGCCACCAATTCTTCATGCAATACTCAAATATGGGCTTTCACCTATCTGATAAGTTATTTTGGCTTCATTGCCTCTTTATTAGCATGCCTGTTTTTAAAGAGCAAGAAAATGGATTGTTTGATTTTGGCACATAAACTTTATGAACAGCCAGAAAATGTGTCATTTGTATTAGAATGAAACCTTCAAATAAGCTTGGATTTATCATTAATGCTATTTCCATGAGCAAAACACTGCAGTAGCTATTGTCTCTACCTGAAACTTAACTTCTTTCTATATTTGTAAGTGAGAAGGCCATATGAATATAGCAAAACTGGAAACTACAGTACACTAGATCAGAATTGTTGACACTCGCCTAGTATGTGAGTAAAGCTTCCATTTCCTTCTTAAAATTGATTTTTCCCTCTGAAATAAGATGCTTAATTTAAGAAACAGAATGGAAGAAATGTAGATTATAACTGCTTAAAAGAACTCAACAGCTTCAGCTTAGCCTCTGTGGCTAAGTACATTCTCCAGCCAAGATTTTTCCATCCCATCAAATTCAGCTGTTTAGTCAGAAACATCCAGTATAAAAATGCCTTAAGTCAGAATGGCCAAAAGGTTGATCCCTTCAGCCTTGCAGAGTCTTTTAATCTGTTACGATTGTTTCTATGTATATTGTTTTCTCTGCCCAGAGTTGTTCAGAAGTCAGGTTGCTTCGAAATTGAATTAAATATATTCAAAACCCAAGGCAAAGATGTGTTTGATTTAATAACATATGCAGAGGCACTTTCACACAATCAAGATCAGGATTTCATAAAGACTTTCACCTATAAGCAAGGCCTTCTGCCCTCATGAGGTTTGTCCCAATGTTATGGACACATAGCATCTGCATGATGTTAGGGACAGAGCTTGTTATCCTAAAGTCTTAAGTTGAATTAAATTATTTTATAAAGCTTGAAGAGAACTATAAATAAAGCCACCTTAAAAATGTCTGCAGAAATAAAATGTAGGTTAACAAGCTTAACTTATCCAATAATCTTTCTTATTAATTAAAGAAAAATATTTAATATGGCTAGATTCTGATAGCTTGTTATATTAAGATATGAAAGCTATATTGTCAGAACAATAGTAATAGCAATATTTTTAATGAACAATTTCTGTTTAGCTGGGAAGCTTACCGTCCAAGTCTAGAGTTATAACAGTTGAGTTATCTTCTAAACCTTCAATGACTTCACATTTGTATTTCCCATAATCCTCCAGCATTAAATTTGAGATTACCAGAGAGGCATCATTTTCAGTGCTTTTCTTCAAGAATACTCTTCCTTGGTAATTACCATAACTTTTTTTGTGGTAGCCCATTTCAACATAGACATCCAGTTCTTTGAGGTAATCTGAAGTGAGTTTGGTCCACTTGACACGAACTCTATGGAATCCTGAGACTGGTAATGTATTGTCACGATAAAATTTACATGGCAGAGTAACACTGCCACCACGATGCGAGAAGATTTTGGTTTGTTCTGCTTTCACAAGAAGGTGAGGTTCATTTTCTAATCACATGTTGGAGAAAAAAAACATTGATTAAAATGGATGAGATACACTAAACTATTTCAGAAATGAAAATAGCCACATTCCTAGGCAAGTAAAAATCTATGGATATGTACAATATGATTCAGTATTCTCTCTTTCTCTCTCATGCCTCTCATTCATGAACAATAAATGGCTAACAGTGTGAACATATATGAAATAACTACTCCAACTATCTCCATCAAAATTCAGACATGATCCAGATGCTACATTTTATCATGCAAGATAGCACTCATTGATCCAAAAAGCAGATCCTGTTCCTGAGGGAATAATGCTAGGAAGATGGTGGTGGTGGTGGTGGTGGTGGTATTGTTGTTGTTGATGATGATGAAAAATGAGGACTAGATAGAAATGTCATACATGCAGAAAACCATCTTCAAATTATAGGAACTCCTCCTGTGCAAGATAGAACATGTAGGTCTATAATACTTCCTGAAGGCTAAGGCAAATGAATCGCTATAAAGAAGGAATCTCCAAAGGTAGGACTAGTTTCTGAGAATGCCAGTGACAATTGTATAGAGAAAGGACCTGAAAAAACTAACCCAATTTGATGTGGTTGGATGGGTCAATAAATATAGCCAAGGCAGTCCTTCAGATAACCAAGTCATAACACATTTAGGGTCTTATTGATTTCTGGGTGTAATTGATTTCTGGGTGTAACTTTAGGTGACAACTAGCACCTTGAATTATATCCCCAAATTCACTGGTAGCCAATGCTGCTCCTGAATCAGCAGATGTTACTGAGTATATCGAGATACATTCATCATTGCCAGGGTTTCCATATTTTCTACCAATTATAGCTACTGAATCTTCTTCAAAGCTAGCCTGGGTAATGTATGTTATAGTAGCCCAACTGATGGTGACTAGAGCATGAGTATCTGTGAGTAGGGTCAAGGAAAAATCATAACTGGCACTTAAGGTGTGACTTTGCAAAAACCCTCTTAGATAAAATGCAGTTCCCACTTAAAGTGGGAACTGTAAGTCTAGGAGAACTCTTAAATTGCATCTATCTCTGATCATGGATAATATAACCCTATTGAGAGTCAGAGAATTTCCCAGGATTCCACAAATCCAAAGTCACTCAGTGTTGGAAGGATTCAGTTTAACTATATTTCCCTATTTTGGGTTGTTGTTTTCATCTTTTATTATTTTCTGGACATTCTGGTGCTGTATTTTTAATTTTTATATGGGATTTATTTTGTATTGAATTTTATGTGAGCTGCAGAAAGTCAGTTTTGGTTATAGCAGCTCACAATATTCTTTCCTATCTAGATTCTGACAATCTCCAGGCACCCGGTTAGCATTATCCTAGAGACAAGATGCACAAGTGCACAATTTCAGCATACTGATAATACCAAATCCTGAACCAACATATAACACCCCCAGATTCATGTAAGTGTCTAAAGGAGTGGAGTAAGGTCAGATCCCCAAGGGACTGCAAGAAGTAGGGGTCTCTGGCCATATCTCGCCTCCACTATTAGCACTGACTGGAACTAACCCGTAAGGAAGATGGATACTGACTGCACAGCAGTACCCTCTCTTGATTCTTTCAGAGACTGTCCAAACGGATTGGTATTCTCCTGATTCTACTGTCTCCATTCACAACTGTGACCAATATGATTTCGACACTGTATACTGTCTCAACCCTGCTTGGGCTGAAATCACTTGTTTTCTTCAGAGCCTCTTGTACTTCCTCCACAACCTTCCAAAGAAAGATGGTTCGAGACCATTAGAATTGCTTGTAAGAATTCACTGTCCTTTCATGACACCTGAAATCAATTCCAAGAAGTGGAGTCCTTTTTGGGGGGGGTGGGTGGGAGACTGTGGTGCCTTTAAGGCAGTGTTGACTCATGGCAAATGCCTGGACTACTCCCTGCAGTTTTCTTGGCAAGGTTTTTCAATAGTGGCTTTCTATTGTCTCCTTCCTAGAGCTGAGAGAGAGTAACTGGCCCAAGGTCACCCATCTGGCTTTATGCCTAAAATGGGACTACAACCCATGGTTTCCTAGGCATGATGCCTTAATTACCATATACTGGGGAAAAGGGAATTAAATTAATATTCTGAAAAACTGTTTTTTTCTGAAAAAACATTTTTATTTTCATTTATCAGTATATGATTCATTTTTTCCACTAATTAAGTTTCAGTGATTCTCAGTCACATCAATATGTGCTGAAAGCTTGCATGCAAATTATGTTTTAAACAATCACAAAAACCAAAGAGCCTCACTGAGTCATAAATATTATATAATACATTTCTGCCTTGGGGAAAACAGGAATTCCCAATCTGAACATGGCAGTCAGCCACAGTATCAACCTGATTCTGTTTTTTCAAATATTTTACAAGAACTCTGAACTAGGATGGAAATGCAACTGTCTCTTTATTGTTAGAATGTTCAAAGCAGAATGCATAAAAAACAATGAATTTATTAGATCCTGAAATTATCAGTCATTTATTATTCTTTATGTCTTCTGTATATGAATGAATAACAATAGTAGTAATAATTGAGATTCATTTCAATTGTTATCATTAACCCTTCTCCCCCCATATAGAAATAAGTTCCAACTCATTTTGGTTGAGTAAATTATTCATAAATTATTCATTTACAATGGGACAGTGATGGGGAGGTAAAATCCAAATTAAGAAAATTATTGGAGTTTTGCAAGATGAAAGAACCAATAAACCTGCCCAGAAAAGAGCTTTGACAGAGAATAACATGGGAAACCATTCTGATCCATATCTGTCAATTAAATTTTAAAAGTTCAGAATGGTTTCCTGAAATTGATAGTACCCTGTCCTTTATGATTTTTGCTTTGCAGGGGATTACAGTAAGTAGTAAAAAATAATTCACCATATGTGATTTTAAGAATCTTTAACCCTGAACTTTTTATAACTTGTATAGTGCATTATAAGAATGTTGACAAATTAAAGCTTTTCAGGATGGCTACACTGGTCTAAAATCTAGACATTAGATATTTATGTTACTATGCATACATACAAGAGATAAACTGATATGAAAAATCTGTGATAATACAGGGAATGATAAAAAGTAACTTTGAGACCAACTTTGCAGGTCTGTAGAGCAAAGAAAAGCTGAAGTAAGACTTTAAGCACACTTAGTGATCATTTCAGTGAATGATCCACTTATGTTCCATTTATGATTTCCTTCCTTCCTTCCTTCCTTCCTTCCTTCCTTCCTTCCTTCCTTCCTTCCTTCCTTCCTTCCTTCCTTCCTTCCTTCCTTCCTCCCTCCCTCCCTTCCTTCCTTCCTCTCTCCTTCCTTTCTTCCCTTGGCATTCAGAAAGGATGTAGTTACAGGAAGGAGAAAAACGGGGTTTTTCATCCTATTCTGTTTCTAGGAATAGTGCAGCTGTTTGGATCTGATGTGGGAAAAGTGCTTTAAATCCACAATCAGAATCTTACTGTACCTGCCAACATTTCCTTAAAGCAGGCATGCATTTTTCTGGGTTTGTACTTTTTTTCACCTGGGACCACAAAACTACCATGTGAGCCCAGAAAAGATGCAGCTGCGGACAGGAACAATGAGCATGTCCATGCCTGATCAGAAGCACCTTTCTTGTCCTGGTTCCAGATAATTTCATATTCCTATTTTTACAAACTTTTCTAAAATAACAGTGCCACCTAGTGCTCTTACTATCTCACAGGGCACTTCATCAAACTGTTGCCTATTCCAACAATATGAGTGAGTTTATAGGTACACACACCCTCCACTTATTTGCAGCTGTAATCTTGACAAATAGGATTCTCATATCCTAGACCATTTAGGCCTGTTCCATCTTGTGAAAAATGCAATTCTGAAAGGAAGGAAAAATATGTTCATGTTTGGGGCATATGTGCATAAAATTACAGAATTAAGGTACCGTATTTTCCGGCGTATAAGACGACTTTCTAAAACATGCAAATCGGCTCCGAAGTCGGGGGTTGTCTTATACGCCGAGTCATCTTATATGCCGGAAATTATGGTAGTTTCCAGCATATAAGATGACTTTCTAGGCATGCAAAACGGCTCCGAAGTCGGGGGTCTTATACGCCGAGTCGTCTTATATGCCGGAAATTACGGTACTTGAAAAGTACCCTAAGAATCATTTTGTCCAACTTTATGTCCAAAGCAGGAATATTCTACCAAAGCATTTTTGGAAAATGGCCATAAGTCTCTATTTAAATACTAACAGTGAAAGAGGTAATATTTTCCATTGTTGAACATTACTTAAGAATTAACAACCAATATATATTATTTTAACACATTTTTCATGTGCTGTTTTCTGAAATAACTCTAATAATTCTGCTCCATTATCTGTGTAACAGTTCTCTTGAAGTTAGCTATCATATCTCCTAGCAATCCTTTCTTCTCCATGCAAAACAAATTTAACACCTTCAACTACTCCTCTTTAATTTTTATTTCCATACCCATTATTATCTCACTTGCTGTCATATGGAACACTGTGATCATCTAAAATGTGGAAAACATATTCCAGTTATGTTTTCACCAACACAGAATAGAGAAATAAATCTCATCATATTCATGAACCATAATGGTAAGTACACGTGTGGTGAAAATTGCATTTTATTCCCTTTTTAAATGGATTTTTAGCATTGTCAAATTTGCTATAAACATCTTATGGAAATTTTGTATTTAACAAATTGGAAAAATCACTTTATAAACACAATGTACACATTTATGGTATTGATTTTTTCATATTTGATGAACATACATATTGAACAATGATAAATCCTTGGATTTCTGCCTATTTGGCTTATGCAAAACTATGTCATCTTAAATAATGTGTGCTCTAAAGTGAATGAAAAGTGATGATGTCTTTTTGTAGAGGCTCATTGCTTTGATTATACATGTTGAATTTTGTTTTGTAAGTAGGAATCCTTTGGTGCACTGTGGTGCACTTTGGTGAATCCTTTGGTGCACTATTTTGATTTGGCATTTTCAGTTCATTTCTGTCACAAGAGAGGCAAAAGTGAAAAAAATGTTATGTCTTTATCCTGCATCAAATCCCCTAAATAATTTTCATAGATTGTTATTATTGCCACATATGGTGAATACCTTCTCATTATTTGTTGATATAGAATTCAGATGAGCTTAATCCAAATTAAATTAATTGTATCACTAATTGCAACTATAAATAGAAGAGCTAAAAACAAATTCATAATTAAAAAATGGGTGACAACTACAAATAGTGATAAAATTTAGTAGCCTCCCATGCACCATGAAAGTTGAGTTCAATCTATCTGTAAGTCACCAAATTCAGGAAGAATTATTCAAGTATAATTATATATGAATATACATGAGTATAATAAGTATGAATACACTTATTCCTATGTATACATGAACCCCTGTTCAAAATATACATTTATGACTGAAAAAATCCACATTATTTGAACTGGGACTCTTGTGCCTGATCCTCAAGTGCATTAATTATCAATTGTACCCAAATGGCATAGGCTTTTTCACCAGTGTTAAAGTGTTCGCTGGCCTCTTGAAGGCTATTTAGTCTTTGTTCAATGTGGGAAATCTAGACTGAAGCTTCCCCGACAATGGCTTTCATTGAAACAGAGAAACCTCTACAATAATTGAATCAATTGTTAAACTATTTTGGGAGCCTTTTTCCTTTAAAGACTCTCCATCATCATCATCATCATCTACCTTCTTTCAAAACAGTTACTTCTAAGCCAGGGTGTCAAACTCAATTTCACTGAGGGCCACATCAGGGTTGTGGTTGACCTTGGGGGGCCGGTGGGCATGGTCAGGGTGGGTGTGGCCAGCTTAACATCACTTGTGTTGGGGGACACCTGTGTGGTCTGGGCGAGCCTGGGGGGATCCAGCCTGGTGCTCAAGCTCCCAGGGCATTGGGATCCCACAGCCCAGCCCAGCCCTGATATCCCAAAAGGGTGCCCTGCTGTGCTTATCTCCTCCTCGAAGCTGCTGCTATTGTTCTTGCTCTCCTTGGCCATGATGTGTATGGGAGGGCAAAGTATGTGGGTCAGAGGGAGCCCACTCTCTCTCCATATGAGGAAACCTGGCTTTGTAACTAAAGTATCCTCAGCAATAGGATGGGAGGCCACCAGGAGAGATCAAGATGAGGAGACAAGGGGATGGCAAAAGGGCAGCAGGGCTGCTGGTGGCCAAATGCTAAGACAGCACTTCCCTCAGACCCCCTCTCTCTCTCATTGTAATCCCTTCCTTCCTTCTTCCCTTTTCTTCTTTTTCCTTCCCTCTTTATTCTCCTTTCTTTCTTCCCCCCTTTCCTTCTTTTTTCTTTCTCTTTCCTCTTTCCTTTCTCCTTTCCTGTCCCTTCTTGGATGCTCAAATGCAAAAGGGGAAACATTTCTCCATGCCTTCTTGCCTTGTGATCAAATGCCACTTTTGCTAGTAGTTTGTGGCCACTTAAAAGACGGAGAACAAACCAGGCTCAATTTATCCTGTGCTTGCATTTAGTGGAGATGTCCACAGACAGCAGTACAGCAAAACTGTCAAAATGGTGGCTGTGATAGTTAATCAGAGTTCCGCTGTTTTTTATGTGCAACAGGTTAGCTTTCATGAGCAGAGGTAGGTTAGTTGTTTTTCTATTAATACATAATCCTTAAAAGGGCTTTCCTGTAGGGAGCCTGCTTTGGTCTAACTTCTATCCGGAGCCTCTGGCAGCTTAAAAAAACGAGTGGAGCAGTGGCTTCCCTTTCAGTCCACCCTCCCCACCGTTGCCTCCACGCTGGGGTTGAATCTACGCCTGCCAAAAGGGCAGTTTTGCTTTCAACCTCCCCATTCCAGAAACTGAAAACTGCTGCTGTTCACCTGCCATGTCCCCGACAGCCCCTGCAAACTCCTATTGCACACTGGCAGGCAGAATCCTAAAGCTCCCATTCTGTTTCCACCATGCTCATGTCAGCCACGGCTCTCCCACTCGCGATCCCAGTGAAAGCGTGACAGGCTGGGTGGGGTGGGGTGAGACAAATGAGTTGCAGCTCGTCCTGCGCACCACCAGCCTCAGAGAGCTCACCATTTCCTGTGCGTGTGCTGGGAGATCGCCCAGCCAGGTTGGGATGGGCCAGGGCTGGGGCAGCAGGGGCCGGTTCCTTGCCATTTCTGTGAACAGCTCCAGGGGCCAAATTTGGGCTCTTGGCGGGCCGTATCTGGCCCGCGGGCCTTGTATTTGACATGTCTGTTCTAAGCCATGTATTTGGAACTATATATTTTACTGATTCTATGTCAACTTTCTTAAGTATTTAGTTAGCCATATTTTCAGTTTGGGGTATATTCTTTGCCAATTCTCATGAAATTTTTGGTTTTTTTTCTTACATTACTGATGCCCATTACCATGCAAAATCCTTCAAAATGTTTCAAAACAAACCTTAACCAAACATTAAATTGAATATTAAATTGAACATTTTTAGAACAAAATTTCAAAATTGAAACATTCAAAAGTTTTACATTCTCATGTAAAGTAGACAAGAAATTTTCACATTATGGTTCAAAAGAGTATTAGCAGCTTGATAATAACTCTAAAAATGATAACTGTTTCTTAGAATCCTCCCAAAATTGTCTGATGCTCAACATTTCTTTCTAAGTATCAACATGAAGAACAGTTTATAATGAGGCCAGCATTCACTATATTGCATTGACTCTCCAGAGTTTATCCTGCATATCCATAGGCTGTATAGTTTAAATTGTCAAAATGTAAGCTATACAAAGCAGAGAAGCTGCATGACATTTATCCTGCCTGTCACTTTTGCATAAATAAATGTATTGGCTTGCTACATACAGGATGATCTTTAGCTGCTGAAGCAAGAACTGAAAAACAGCTGCATTCCGCTATCACCTCAAAGCTTTTCACAGCCAATCATACGCTTTAGGATTTGAATGGATGTACATAAGAGGTAGTATTTCATAGAAATCAAAGCAATGGGAAGGCATCATCTAGGGAGGTAAGCTACTTTCTATGTTGTCTAAGTTGCTGCTGATCTCTTTTTTTGCATCACTGTGTTTTAATAATCTATCATTACCATATTTCTGTGCTATGGGAGTCTACTTGTGAAAGGCTTTATATCTTATATATTATAGAGTAGGCAGATATCTATCAGATAGCCTAATTGCTTACTTGCTGTGTTTAACATGCATGCATTTTGATGTTAGTAAGCGTTGCTTCTTTGGCAAAAATCACAGAAATGTGGTATGCTGAACTGCAGACTGCAGTTCCAACCTAAAAAGCACTGCAGTATAAAAAATGTAACGCTGCAGCAAAGTTAGCTAATCAGTTTTATAAATGTAGCAAATGTTAACCTTTTTATTACAGCATCACAATTGTTCATTGAATTTCTTTTACTCACCATGGATGTGAATTATTCTATCATGCTCCAGAGTGAAGTTAGCAGCATGATGCTCAGCCCAGTAGAAAAAAATCAGCACCAGAAAAAGTAGACTCTTCATCTTTATAGTCAAGAATCTTCTTCACTGCAAAAATATCACATTGCAAAGAAGCTAATTGCATCTGGAAATTATAATAGTGACACTTTATACAGTTTCTCTGAGTTCCATCCTTCTTTTACTGCTCATTGTTTTGTGCTTGTAAAATTACAGAGCCACATAATTAAGAAATCTTATTAGGAATGTCCTTTTTCTCAGGAAGTTAGCTGTACAATTATTTGACTACCAAATGAAATATACTGTTGGGTAACTCTGCCCATTAAGAGAGTAATTGTCATTTCCAAACCATAAAAAATAAAGATTGTTATTCTTAAAGGTTAAGTGGACTTCAATTTAAATATTCAGAACTGTTCTGTTGTATCCGTTAAACAAAAACATACTGTATCTTAGACACAGAATATAAATACTGTTTTACGTCTTGTGACTGTTTTTTTGCACCTCAGTTAATTTAGCACGCAAGTGCAAGTTTTCAACTGATCTGAGAGGCAGACTGCAGAGGCATGCTTCCTTAATAGGCATACTCACCATTTTATAGATTAGTCTGCAGATAAATGTTGAAACCTACATAAAGCAGGTTAGAATTGCAGGTTCCACTACTGCAGCTGCCCTGATTGATTTTTATTCGTTTCTATTTAGAATGCTGACGCATGAAATTATTGTGTCAGGATCCCTGCAGCCAGCAGAGCTGCTGAGAGCTGCAGAATAATATTCTGCAGCCTCAGAGGAATAATTAAGAAAATGAAGACCTGGAATCCATAGGAAAGAATATAATTCAAGATTTCTTACACAGAAGATTCAGTTTGGCATTTTCTTTAGCTGGGATACCTCTCTACTGTCCTATATGTGTTCAGAAAGAATTCTTGTGCCCAGAATAAGACAGAGATGTAAAATAAGTTTTATTCAGAAAAATATATTTAACTTCTTTTGGGAAGATGTGGGATGGGGTGTGAATGTGGCATGAATCTAAAGCAAGATTCACAACCTCTGCAAATTTTGAATGTAGAGAACTTTTTAATCAGAAACATTTTCTGGTTGGGTATTCTACCCAGAGATTTTTTTGCACAAGTGGCTGCTTTTTGCACAAGTAGTTGTATTAAAGTAGTTGCGAGAGAACCTGATGACCTCTGGCACTGAGTTAACCCACTGAGTTAACATTGTGAGACTGAGCTATCATTGTGTGGAATTTCATTGTTCTGGCAGTATGTTTTTGCTCATCTCAGAAGGAAATTATAGGTTAAGGTTAAGAAGTTTTGTGTTTCTGTGTATTTCTCTCTGTGTATGTGTACTCCTTCATATACTGTTGACTTCTGGCAACTGCCTGGACTTCATGGAAAGTTTTCATGAAGTCTTGCAGTCTTCATGGAAAGTTTTGGAAGTGGTTTGCCAACGTCATCTTCAAGAGAAAGGAGCCCAATGGTCCACTGGAGGACTAGAACTCATGGTCCCCCTGTTTTTAGCGTTGTATCTTAACTACTACATCAAACTGGCTCTCAAGATTAGGATGAGATGGTTCAAAATGAAAATCATCTAATGTGTAACTAAAACAACATTAGATGTCTATCTACTAAATAGGTGGTATTATTTTTTTTTTAAAAATTGCAGTTTTTATAATTATAAACACTTGCCATTATCTACAATGCCTTGAGAGAAAATGGAGACCAAATAGCTTATTCAATAAGCTTTTTTTCTGTGACTATTTATTTTGAGCAGAGCTACTATCAGTTTAGACATAGAATAAACTGCCTGTGTGAATCCTCATATATGGAGGCTTGTACAGAGAAGTTTATAACCATTATTCCCTATGTCAGCATTCCTCAAACTGGGCATTCTCCAAGTGTGTGCACCTCCGTTCCCAGTATTTTCAGCAGTGGTGCTGTGTTGGCTGAAGCATTCTAAAAGTTGAAGTCTGTGCTCATTTGGGAAAAGATGATACAGCACAACTGATTCTTTTTGAACAATATTAATCTGATCCGCACAAAATTAGTTTGCTTGTTTGTGGCTTAATTTATTGTGTAATGAGTAACCCATACTTAATGGCTTAGCATGATTCATGAATCTAACTGGTTCATGCAGCATGATTAGTCCTAAATGTGTGGTTTACTATACAAACCATAGTCAAACAAGCCCTGCCTTCCCAATGCATTGTGATCTTCCATAAACTTTGCCTTCTAAACTGAAAATATTCAATACATTTAAAATTGAGAAGTCCTTGAGATAGGAGAAGAGACCATTTATTTGGTTATTTGGTCTTTTTAAATTATATAGTTTTTGTTTTTATAATTTTCACAGTACATTGTTTAATCATTTTTCAGTCATTCATCCTTAGCTTCCAAATAACCTGAATAATCTGTAGTTGTTCATAGGTAACTTTCTGTATTAGATGACTGAAAAAAGTGGTGAAAAGTAGAAAGCTCAAGGGAAAAAAAATAACAATAGAGACAAAAGGTCTGCAGGGTTTTGAACTAACCAGTTACTGATTACAAGACAAGTATTATACACACTGAGCTGTTATAGCATTCATAGGAAAGATATTACAGAGTATGGGAAACACTGATTCATTTCCAGGGATGTTCCTGATTCTGCATAATAGTCATTAAAACTGCTATTGTAGGTTAGCCTACATCAAGCTTAAATATTTTCTTCAAAGACCAACAATGCTTGAGGCAACAGAATATGGAAAAGTTTACTGCAGAAGTGAAGCATAAAAACATGTCCCTAGGAGCTAAAACAGGACAATGTTTTCCACTTTTTCTTTCCAAAACTTTCTGAGACAAGGAAATCTGATAGTCTGGATAAGCCTTTAGGAATCAAGCCTTGCTTGAACTCTGAAATGGAGCAACTCAATGGGTGTATGCACTTACCATTGCAGAAAAAAAATCGTAAGCTTTATTTTGTTTCATTTAAGGATCCTAATATTCTTGTTATATAAAAACCCATAACACATTCATAGAACACAACTTGCCTTTAAAAAAGAGATTTTTAAAAATAAGATTAATACTAGCTCATTTTAGATAGCGCAGTTCATATTTATTATTCCTCATTTTCAACTGATTGCAAGCTTGGGGAATTGAAACAGAACTGGAAAAACATGTGGTGGCACACATTTCAAAGTCCCTTTTGTTAGAATAGAGTTCTGATTCTCTGTCCCTTTCAGGAGAAGCTTGTTTTCAGAATTTGTACATTAGTGTAATTTGGTTATACTTTGCCAACAGACACAATATTTGAAAGACTTCTCAGTTTCCATTACAGTCACGGGTTTTTGTGCCAAGAGCATACATGAAGTTCTGGAACATCATAAAAAGTAAGTCTTGTGAATCCAATAAAACATGCTGATTTGAATAGATTTCTTCTTGTTTACTAGAAATTGGACTGATTATGGGCAGGAAATGTAGAGATGTACAAAACCATTTACTTCTTTATATTTGCCATACCTTGCTTTCTAAAATCTATGGCAAGTTTACAGAATGACTCATAAAGTTTTCTCTTTCCAGATAAATTGGTACAAGGGAAGAATGTGTTTTTCAACTGAAAAAAGCAGTTCTATAAGTAGATTTATTGCTAGCTGGTGAGTTTCAATGATGAGTTAACATGCACAAATGCAACTATCATATTGCTAGCAGAATAAAATTTTATTTATTTAAAATTTGTACAGCTACCCATTTTAAAACCAATTCTGGGCAGTTTACGAGCAATAAAATGATATAAAACCACCAACAAAAAATTAAAAACAGAAAAACCTGGTGTCATCAACCACACTTTCTGGACCTTGCCCATTCTAACATTTGTGAGAAAAGCCAGGTCTTGAACAGTCTCTGGAAGGACAGAAGAATAGGGACTTGTCCATAGAACAGGGGCTGCATGGTTAATAAAGGGGAGATTATCAAACATATATTTGAAAGTACTTACTACAAGTTTTTGTGATAGATTTAACTTAATATATTTTCTTTTTAAAAAGTTAACATCTAAGGCATCTAATTCTTACTGGGTTTTAGCTAAGGGTGTATGGTTTACTGAGATTAAGGACAATTATTTGTCCTCTGATCATAGGCATCAATGGATGAAAGTGTCAAAAAGGCAAGATGGCAGCCATGGCAATACGACTGAAGCCCAACCCCTTTGTACATACACAAGACCTTGACATACAAAAAGGGTGGGGCTTTGAGGTCCCTCATTGATTGCCATCTTGACTCCCTTTTAAGCCTCTACTCCTGTATGGAAGCTGATGCTTCCAATGCATATTAACATTCTCTTCTACTCTCTAGTCTTTGCATAACTAGCCTCCCTTCCTACTGCCTCATGTACTAAAATATCATGGAACCATTAATAAGGACCATTCAGCATAATAAACACTCAGATAAACAACTTGTGAGACAAAAATAAAATGTTTTATGATTACAAGAATTTTTTTAAAGTGTACTTTAATATTTCTACCGTATATAGCACCCAGCAGGCAGCAACAACTGGCTAACCTTGTCCCAAATCTGAAATGAAGCATAGGGTTAGGCTTAGGGTTTAACCATCTGCCTCTTCCCCTTTGCTGCTTTTTTCTTCCCATTTCCTATCACAAATGTAACCTCCAAGTGTGTTTTTCTGCTGTGAATTTAAAGTATTATTTCCATTTAAGTTGACTATTTGTTTTGGATGGCGCACTTTACTTTGCTACAGTTAATCCCAACAATTTATACAGTATTTCGCAAAAGGAAAAATGCTACCATACTTAAAGGATTAACTTAGTTAAGTTTTCTACAGCTTCAATTATTCTTTCTCTTTTCTGTTTACTACCCACATTTCCCTGGATACCTCTTTCTTTATTAAGTGCAATGATGCATCCTTTCATCAGTTTTCCAGTCACTTGAAATGGAAGGATTTCATGTGAATCTACATTAAGTCACTCGAAATATGATAAAACAATATGCTACTGGACTGACCAAAGACAAGAAAAAGCCCAAGGAAAAGTACAGCAGACAGCTCATCGAAAGAAAAAACAATAATAAAATTATTCCAGATCTTTACCAGCAACCTTCTATTTGCAAGATAAATGTTATAATCATTGCACTATTGTAGCATTACTATTAAATGAAGCTCCTGAAGACCTATAGGGTAGCTATAAAGGAGTTTGATATCTGGTTATTTTGCCTTTATGCATCTGCATTTTGACGCCATAACTCTGCATATATAAAATAATTCAATTTAATGAATTAAATTGTCTGAGTGGTATAAATAATACACACATATATCTGATAAGTCCTGCCAACCTGATGAAAAATGATTAGAATAGAAAGGTAAGAAGGCTCATAAACAGGATAACATTCCAATGGAAAGACTATTTCAGTCTGGACAGAATTATTTTAAGATGGTTTAAAGATCAAGGTGCCAGAGGGACTTCTGGTTTTGCGCAGTAGTTCAGCAGCCGAGGGATCATGGTGCTCCGTACCCTATGACTGATTTCTGCCTCCCAAGGGACCTAAATGGGCCTGAAGCTTTCCCGTAGAGGCAACATGGAAGGGGGGAAGTCCCGCCGATTGCGAAGAGATGGTGGTCGACCTGATGGTTGGGGAAAGTCCTCCAGAAACTGGCAGGAGAAGAGGCTAGCTTAACTTCTGAGGCTAGCCCAAGCGACTTAACCCAGATGGAAAAAAATTACAAGAAATTCTAGACATGGAAAGGACAAACCAGACTTTAAGATTACAAAACAAGTTTAAGGATAAGAAAAAAGATTTGGCAAAATGGACTTTGCCAGAAGAATTTTGAGAATGTGAGAGACAAAAATAATAAATAAAATGAAGAAAGGAAAAAAGCAAAATATTTTCAATGAATACCAAGGGGCAAAACCTTCCTATAAAAACAGCTTACCTGTTTTGCCTTTTGTACCTGCAACAACATTTATAAGATTATGGGAAGATTGTTTGATTCATCAAAGCATATTGAACAGGGAAGATGTTGGGCAAAAAGAAAAAAAAGGCTAAAGTGATATTAAGAAATTAGATGATGGAAGTTACCAGAGGGAGTATTTAAAAATTAAACATTTGTTTGAATATGGTTAAAGAAATAGAAAAAAATTGAATATAAATGAAGATTAGTTTAAGAGGGATGAACCCCTCAAGTAATATAGTATGCCTTCTTTCTTTTTTCTTTTGTGTTTGGTTTTTCTGACATAAGAAATATAATAATAACAACAACAACAACTACTACTACTACTCTGGGACTTCAGAATTCAAACAGACAAGCACCTGCAACATAACACTCCAGACTTAACAATTGTCGATAAGAAAGACAAAAAAGTCTGGATAGTGGACGTGGCAGTGCCTGGAGACAGCAGAATAGACGAGAAAGAACTGCAGAAGATAACAAAATACAAAGACCTACAAATAGAAATAGAAAGACTGTGGCAAAGGCCAGCAAGGGTAGTACCAATAGTAATAGGCTCTTTGGGTGCAATCCCAAAACAACTGGAGCACCACTTGAACACCATTGGCATTGACAAATTCGCTATTAGTCAATTGCAAAAGGCGGCCTTACTAGGAACTGCTTCCATCCTGCGACGATATCTGTAATACCATCAAACATCCACATCTGCCTATCCCAGGTCCTGGGTAAGGACTCGATAGGTAGACAAAATGCCAAATCCAGTCTGAACATCTGGCTGACTGTGCGATGATCAATAATAATAATAATAATAAAGTTGGAAGGGACCTTGGAGGTCATATAGTCCAACCCCCTGCTCAGGCAGGAAACCCTATACCTTTTCAGACAAATGACTGTCCAGTCTCTTCTTAAAAACTTCCAGTGTTGGAGAGATGGTTTACATAAAAGAAATGTTTTCTTTGTTTTGTCTTTTTTTCCCTATTTTTTTCTCCTATTTTTCTTTAAGACATGAGAAATGTAAAAATGTGATGGCTTGCATGAGAAAAAAATACTTAAATACTTAAGTGTAACTAATTTTGAGAAAATCTTAACCAGTAAGAATGTTTTGAATATTGTGGGGAAAACAAATTTAAATAAGAATATAAATGGGATTTATGACCAGGCAATCAAGATGATCAATGAAAAGAAGCTTTATATTGATGTGGTTATTATTTGCAGAAACACGAGAAAAATGTTATATTCAATTGTCATTTATTTAAATAAGAACTGTATTAATTTAAGGTTGGCAAAAAAGAATATTATTGGAAGAGGAAATCAAGTAAAGCTACTATATGGACTACAGAATTATAGAAATTAATTGTTATTGATTGTTTTTTAAACACTAACCCAGACAACACGATGTTTACCAAATATTAAGGTGTATGTTAAAAATTAATAAAACATGTTTTTTAAAAAATAAAGATCAAGGTGGCAGAAACACAGAACAAGAATTTAAGGACTTTAATAGCTGGACAGAAGAATACAAAGTGTTCTTAGTTATTCCCAAAGATATTTTTTCACAAGGCAACTGGACTTTCTTGTTTTTCTTTGAAGACATTTAGCTTCTCATCCAAGAAGATTCTTCACCTCTGACTGGATGCTGGGGAATTTTATACTTATAAAAAGACCCAGCAGAAGCTCCTCCATAACAGACAAAGAAGAAAACAATAAATGTAGCAAAGTTGTCATTCCATATGTTGTAGGAATATAAAACACCCAGACACAAACTGAGCAACGTGGTATATGCAGTACAATGCAGTGACCCATGTGCAGATCTGTACATTGGGGAAACAAAACATGTTGTGCCATGCACTTCATAAATGCATGGCACAACATAGGAGAACAAACCCATCAGGACAAAATTCGCAGTCCATCTGTATTTAAAAGACAAAAGCCACTCTTTTGAAGACATTAAGTTCACATTTTGGACAGAGATGACTACTGGTTTGAAAAAGGGGTCAAAGAAGCCATCTATGTCAAAACTGAACAGCTGTTTCTTAACAGAGGGGCCAGGATACGACATCATCTATCTCCAGTCCACAACAGACCTTTCAGCAGTTCCAAGAAGACTCCACACCAATTTGCACTACTCAGATGATCATGATGACACAGATAAACCTCCAGGTGGCATCAATGACTCTCTACAAGAATGCAAATGACCAGCTGTCTGCAAGGAGTATAAATCCTTCCTTCCCCACCATCTAGTCAGAATTGAAGAAGCTTCTTGGATGAGAAATGAAACATCTTGAAAGAAAAACAAGGAAGTCTAGTTGCCTCACGAAAAAGCACCTTTGGGATAACTAAGACCTGGATGATTGAGAATCTCCATAGTCAAAGCTAATAGGACTGTCCCCCATATATTTCTGAAGAAGGCAATGGCAAACCATAATACTTATTGTTGCAAAGAAAACTACATGTCTATGTCCATTAAGTCACTAAGGCTCAAGCATTATTGAAGGAGACTTACTGCAATAATTTTAAATTATGAAATTTGGACTATATAATAAAGAGGAAGGATCCCTGTTATCATAGGTACAATAATAGGCAGACTAAGAACAATAATTGCTTATGAATATGTTAAAGTCATTCTGAAATTAAAAATGAAAGTGGTCCTGCTTTAAGAATCATGATACCATATCTAACCTGGGCACCCTTTCCATATAATTTCATATGATGGGGGAACATAGAAGATTTCTTGACAACTAATTTGGTTCCTTTCTTATAACTGATTTATTGACATTTTATTTACTTACTATTATTTATATATCTTTCCAGTCCAAACAGAACTCTGAGTATATGATAAAACATTGAAATAAGTTCAGTGACAAAACAACAGGAAACATTAGTGCTTTGAGCACTAATTGCAACTTATTGTTGCATAGATTTACTAATATATTTGTAATTGTTATTTTTCCAAAAAAGGAAGTCTGTCTTAAATTTAAAAATAATTGCAAATAAATATTAATAAGTAGTGCACAAATAGACACATATAGTCCATTGTCCTCATAGTGTTTCATTCTTTGCATATGTGTAGAGAGAAATAGCATTCTCTAGCTAGATAATGAATGCTTTGAAAAAGCAAATTTTGCCAGATCTCTTTTTTCAAACATGAGGGGCAAGGACAAAGCATTTTCCTCCCAGCTACAGCATAAGAAAACATGGATTCCGCTAGACCTGCATTAAAATAACAACAAACAACTGTGACAAAAATACCCTTCTTTCATCTTTAAGAAATATTTGAGCACTGAGTAAGATGGAATGGGCTTCAGCAAATGAACCCTTTTTAGCACTCCTTTTTCGCTTTATCAGTCAGCTCTTCCCTGCAGATCCATTCTGCAGCTGTAGTGAATAAGGTTGGATAAAGGACATTTATCCCTTCCCTACTCCCACAGTCTTTCTGACATTCCCCTATTTAGGAAATCTGGGGAAAATTCTAATAGCAGCATTGGGAATTAGCTTTATCTGGAATTGCAAGGAGAGAAATATACATACCATCCTATGATACCAAACTGTGAGAAAACAGTGTGCATGTGTAAGTGTAAGGTGTCAAAAGGAGATAAGTATGTGTAGGTATGGAGTGGGACATTAAATTCCACTCATGTAGTATCCAACAAATTATGATATTGAGAAGTTATTTGTTGGAATAAGAGATATGAAAGAAATAGATTATATTTCTCAATCTCTATAAAAAGATTCCATATGACATTGCTGTATTGGGAGAAAATGGAAACAAAAAAGACAGAACTAAAAAGGAGCATACATATAAAGAAAACAGACAGGTTTTCATAGTAGTGTTCTAAAAATGGAAGGTTAATATAGAGCATAAAATATATCAAATCAACTTTCAATTTATGAACTCATAATTTCTCATTCCAACGCTATAGCAGTTCAGTGCATTTGGAACTTTACCAGGTTTTGTTTTATCAAATAAATGCTGCTGCTGGAACAAGATAAAAAATGTTTATGTTACCCTGGGAAGTACTAGAGGTCAAAATGCATTGGTTATACTATTATACACTATAATAAGTTTGCAATTTTTCTGAGCACCATTTGGAGACTTTGCTTCTTTTTTTGGGTCTGACTTTGATCACCTATCTATTATACCTATTTTTCATCTTCCTTGTCTTTGATAGAATGATAACATTCTCTTTTTTCATATTATTTTGCATGTTCAAAGCAACTAAGGACTATGATTTTACCCAGAGTTCACATAATTAATAGTTTTCATGGTTACTAGCTTTAATTAAAGAGTGGAAGTTTTACACTGCATTATTCAGTAGCTCACTGAAGAGTTTTATCCATTTTTCTTTTGCAGCAACAAGATTGTTTTTGAAGATATAATTAATATGACAGTTTTGTTTTCATTTGATAGGTCCATAATCTTATAAATGGGTAAATTTACTTGTAACACTGAAAATGATAGTCAATAGAAGACCAAAGTCTAAAAAATTTATGTTACCATAAAACTCCACAATAGACAACAACCTATGGAGCAGAAAAAAAGGGACCGTCACAAAATAGAGAGATCAACCTATTTTCCATATCACCAGAAGGCAAAACAAGAAGGAATGGATGGAAACTAAACAAGGAGAGAAGCAACACAGAACTAAAGAGACATTTCCTAACAGTGAGAACAATTAACCAGTGGAAACGGCTTCCCTTCAGAAGTTGTGGGTGCTCCATCACTGGAGAATTTCAGCCATTTATCTGAAATGATATAGGATTTCCTGCTAAAGCAGGGGGTTGGACTAGAAGACCTCCAAGGTCCCTTCCAATTCTGTTATTCTGTTAATTGTCAAAGCTGTATGTATTTAAAAATATTTCGCATGAATCTAAGCAAAATAAAATTTAACCATGAACTGTGGTTAAATTTATAGATAATGATAGTAATAGGATTATTTCACAGAAGAATGTTTGCACAAGATATTTGCTGTATGAGTAGAAATTAGTTCATGTAAATATTATGAAGCCCAAACAGATTCTTCCAGAAATGTTTTCATGAATGTAACATTTTGTACTTAAATCTGGTCCTTTTCTTTTAATGAGTATCAGCAGGAAAAATCATGTTGATTAAATTTAAACAGTTGCATAGAAGATGTGAACTGTAATAGCAAGAAACTAATATTTTTTCCTTAAAAAGATTTCTACCTTATTCAGATCTAAATGAAGTAAAAGTAAAAAAGATAATTGAGGGTTTTTTCAGACAATCTTTCTAAAATAATGCAGTCTTTACACAGATGTAAAATCCATGATGTTCAGTGGACAGTAAGACGTCCAAATAAGTGTGCATAAAAATGCTTAGAGTTCATAATGTTTATTTTGTATAGCAATGTTGGTGCTTTGGCCCTATTTAAATATTCCTTACAAATAATATATGAACAGGAGGCTGGATTACAATATCTCCAAGGTCCCTTCCAGCTCTATTCTTATTCTGCTTCTTAAAAATGTTTATTCTTTTCAGTTTAGATTTCTTGTCATATAATGTATTTCTCTTGATAGACATGTCATAGGGAATGCAGACTAAAAGACTTCAATCAATTTACCTATTGCTATAATGGCTATTTGATTGCAGTCTTGTTTAAAATTGTATTCAGTGAAATAGCCTGACTACTGGGACTATTTAAAATGATAGATAGAAAGATGCTTCCATTCTTTACTTCCTATGAAATCCCAGCTAGATAGCATAACAACATTCCATAAGAGAATTGTTTATAAACTGAACAATATTATCTAGTGCTAAATATTGACTTTATGCCCAGTGAGTTACATCAGAAATAGGTAGATGATCATTTGGGATTTACTAATAGAACCATGCTTTTCAGCTATCAGCAAGGAGTCCTTGTTTATAAAGATTAAATAGCAATCTTATTTCCTCTTCAAATCATGCTGCCATAATGAAGTAAAACGAAAATAAACAGGAGAGGATTTACTTTTTGGGCACGCAAGCTATGTTTATGAATAGAAATATATAAAACTTCAGAAGATGACCTAAATGCATATTAAATTAATAAATAAAATGTAGGAAGAAATAGTAAGTTTCTAGTAGATTTGTAAAATGTGAGTTTTGTTCACTTGCATGCATTTTGGAATAGGATCACCTTTCCTAATACCGTTAAAAATCTTGCATCTTAGAAGGTCATTTAGACTATTGTAAGCATATTTTTGTTTGTGAACATGATCACATAAAAAGCTCACATATGTTTTAAATATAAATACCTGTATCCAACAGTCTGTAAAATATAAACAGTCTTTTCAATGAGTAAAGTGAATTTTTTCTTCTATTCAATTTTGTCCAATTCTCAGAGACTGCCTGGACAAGCCCCCACAATTTTCTTGGCAAGGTATTTCAGAAGTGGTTTGCCATTGTCTTCCCTCCGAGGGTTGAGAGAAAGAGACTGGACCAAAGTCACCCAGCTGGCTTTGTGCCTAAGGTGGGACTGGAAATCAAAGTATCCTGAGTTTTAGTCTGATGCCTGAACCACTACACCAAACTGGTCTGACTAAAGTAAATTGACTTTATTCAAATAAGACTAAAACAATTCCTTTAATTCTTGTTTTTTAGGGAAAGAAGACACCTACTGTTCAAGGAAATCAAGCTATTTTAAGGAATCACTATAAACAGTCAATCTTAATAAAATATTAATCATGTGCATGGAGAAGAATCTGTGTCACTGGATCACATCTCTTTTATATGAAAGTGAAGAAGGCAGTGAAGGAAAGAATCTGTTGCATCTGTGCCACAATTCTCATTTCTTCAAACTCCCACAGAAATCCTTTTATAAATCGAAAACTGCAAACATGGGGAAGGAAGTATGTGGTGAAAGAGTCAACCCATCTCAGAAGACCACACTGATTTCACAGGAGGAGCAGTATAGCCTGAAGCTCTGGACTTTTTCAGCAGTGGTCTTTTGTGTAGTGCAGGCTCCTAAGAAATCAGCAATAGAAGATTATAAAGGAGCTCCTCTGGAACAGCTTTATCAGGAACAAGGGAAAAGCCAGAAGACTATTTGGTGTTAATGAAGACACATTGAAAAATGCCATGGCAAAGGTGCATTGCATGCTTTTTGATTTTTGTCATCCTTCAGAATAAAAGATTCATGGATGTTGTACAACTGAAATAAGTGATTACTTGAAGTCTTCATTAATCAGTAAAAATAATGCTGTTGATTTTAATTCCAAAGCTAAGTTATTAATATATTGGTAATATGATATAACCTGGCTGCTACATTGATAACTATGCTCTCAGTACCTTCCTCCATGCAATGCCAGAGCAAATAACAACACATGTGATTAATGAGGTTAACAGCCTCTTATACACAGATGCTTTTCTTTATATATTTCTGGTTCTTTATCAAAATAAATCTGACATCTAGTCATGCTTCTTTTCCAGCCATCAAAACCATATGAATATAAGTTCGTAACAGTTCTGAAGTGTCAGTCCAATAACCCATTTGATCTAGCATGTTGTATTTTCAGAAAACCCAGAATAAGAGGATGATGATTAATATCTAACATTCACTGATGGACAGCATTTAAGCAACTTGTGATTTTGGAATAGCAACTGCCATTAAGATGAGAAGTTATTGATAGCCCTTATTCTCAACTATTTTCCCAGTCCTCTTTTAAAACCATCCAAATTAATATTGCATGACAGCAAACTATACATTAATATAGATGTTTCTACACCAAAGTGATTTTCTAAAATACAAATAGGTAATATTTTTAGGTTCTATCCTTATTGTGTTTGTACCTAAATATACATAGATCCATTCAAACTCATTACAATGAGAGAAACAATGATTTAAAAAAAAATGGTTACAATATATTGTATGCAACAGAACAGTTTTTTGCAGCCAATAGGTAAATTATTAACAGAACTAGCTATGTAGTGCTAAGAAAAATAGACAGTCAGAAATATTTTAATACTTACTATTTTTTCTGTTTATAAGCTTAAAGGGATTTCATAAAATACCAACACGTGGAGTTCATTAATCCAATACTTTAATTTAGATATTGCCAAATTACACACAACCACAATGAACTTTCCATTCCTATTGTCCGCTTATCAGATGGTTTCAAAAAAATTATCAAATGTAATAAACTGAAGCTAGGCACAGTCAAAAAATATGTTTCAGTTAAGTAAACATTTTATAAGGAAAAAAAAATCACAGTTTAATGACACCTTGAAGACTATCTAACCTACTTTTTTCATTTCTTGATATTTCTTAATATTTTGAAAATATTATATCCATTTTTACTGGCACTCTACAATTGCCATTACTTTTCTTGCAAAGAAAGATTTGAAAGCAATTACATTTTAATTTAGATTCAGATCAGAAATTGATATATTGCTTTGCAATGGAGTAACTAAAGGAAACTGACCTTTAATCATTTTTTTCCAAAAGTAGGAGAGCATGTTTCCAATCTTCAAAAGTTTAGTAGGGTTGTATTTTTATTTAAATTTCTGGAAAAATCATGTCCCTTCTATAATTCATTTTCAAGTACAATCATCCTGAATTGTTTGGAAATTTATTGATATTGTTGTTGTTAATTGCGAAGTCGTGTCCGACCCGTCGCGACCCCATGGACAACGTTCCTCCAGGTCTTCCTGTCCTCTACCATCTTCTGGAGTCCATTTAAATTCACACCTACTGCTTCAGTGACTCCATCCAGCCATCTCATTCTCTGTCGTCCCCTTCTTCTATTGCCCTCAATCTTTCCCAGCATTAGGCTCTTCTCCAGTGAATCCTTCCTTCTCATTAGGTGGCCAAAGTACTTGAGTTTCAACTTCAGGATCTGGCCTTCTAAAGAGCAGTCGGGGTTGATCTCTTCTAGGACTGACCGGTTTGAACGCCTTGCAGTCCAAGGGACTCGCAGGAGTCTTCTCCAGCACCATAGTTCAAAGGCCTCAATTCTTTGGCGCTCAGCCTTTCTTATGGTCCAACTTTCACAGCCATACATTGCAACTGGGAAAATCATGGCCTGGACTATACGCACTTTTGTTGGCAGGGTGATGTCTCTGCTTTTTAGAATGCTGTCTAGATTTGCCATAGCTTTCCTCCCCAGGAGCAAGCGTCTTTTAATTTCTTGGCTGCAGTCCCCATCTGAGGTGATCTTGGAGCCCAGAAAAATAAAATCTGTCACTACCTCCATTTCTTCCCCATCTATTTGCCAGGAATTGAGAGGGCCGGATGCCATGATTTTGGTTTTCTTAATGTTGAGTTTCAAGCCAACTTTGGCACTCTCCTTCTTCACCCGCATCAAGAGGCTCTTTAGTTCCTCTTCACTTTCTGCCATTAGAGTAGTATCATCTGCATATCTTAGGTTGTTGATATTTCTCCCGGCAATCTTAATTCCAACTTTTGATTCATCTAGCCCTGCCTTTCTCATGATGTGCTCTGCATATAAGTTAAATAGGCAGGGTGACAGTATACAGCCTTGCCGGACTCCTTTTCCAATTTTGAACCAATCAGTGGTTCCGTGTTCGGTTTCTCACTGTTGCTTCTTGACCCGCATATAGGTTTCTCAAGAGACAAATGAGATGGTCTGGTACTCCCATCTCTTTAAGAACTTGCCACAATTTGTTGTGATCCACACAATCAAAGGCTTTTGCATAGTCAATGAAGCAGAAGTAGATGTTTTTCTGGAACTC
Organism: Crotalus tigris; assembly: GCF_016545835.1. Classification (NCBI taxonomy): domain Eukaryota; kingdom Metazoa; phylum Chordata; class Lepidosauria; order Squamata; family Viperidae; genus Crotalus; species Crotalus tigris. The sequence goes on from NW_024097011.1 coordinate 385,484, forward strand.
CCTAGCTTTCTCCATGATCCAGCGTATGTTGGCAATTTGATCTCTAGTTCCTCTGCCTCTTCGAAATCCTGCCTGTACTTCTGGTAGTTCTCGATCCACATACTGCTGGAGTCTAGCTTGTAGGATTTTAAGCATAACTTTACTAGCATGTGAAATGAGTGCAATGGTGCGATAGTTTGAACATTCTTTGGCATTGCCTTTCTTTGGAATTGGAATGTAAACTGACCTTTTCAAATCCTGTGGCCACTGTTGAGTTTTCCAAATTTGCTGGCAAATTGAGTGTAGCACTTTTACTGCATCGTCTTTTAAGATTTTGAATAGCTCAGCTGGAATACTGTCACCTCCACTAGCTTTGTTGTTGCTCAGATTTTCTAAGGCCCATTTCACTTCACATTCTAGGATGTCTGGTTCGAGGTCAGTGACCATCTCATTGTGGTTATCTGGGATGTTAAGCTCATTCTTGTATAGTTCTTCTGTGTAGTTTTGCCATCTCTTCTTAATCTCTTCTGCCTCTGTTAGGTCTCTGCCATTTTGGTCCTTTATCATTCCCATCTTTGCATGAAACGTTCCCTTCATATCTCCAATTTTCTTGAAGAGATCTCTGGTCCTCCCTATTCTGTTGTTTTCTTCTATTTCTTTGCACTGTTCATTTAAGAAGGTATTCTTATCTCTTCTAGCTATTCTCTGGAATTCTGTATTCAATTGGGTGTATCTTTCTCTTTCTCCTTTGCCTTTCGCTTCCCTTCTTTCCTCAGCTATTTGCAAAGCTTCCTCAGACAGCCATTTTGCTTTCTTGCATTTCTTTTTCTTTGGGATGGTTTTAGTTGCTACCTCTTGTACAATGTTGCGAACTTCCATCCATAGTTCTTCAGGCACTCTGTCTATCAGATCCAGTTCCTTAAATCTATTTGTCACCTCTACTGTATATTCATCAGGAATATGATTTAGTTCATACCTGAGTGGCCTAGTGCTTTTCCCTACTTTTTTCAATTTAAGCCTAAATTTTGCAACGAGAAGCTCATGATCTGAGCCACAGTCAGCTCCTGGTCTTGTTTTTACTGACTGTATACAGCTTCTCCATCTTTGGCTGCAGAGCACATAGTCAATCTGATTTCTATGTTGACCGTCTGGTGATGTCCATGTGTAGAGCCGTCTCTTGGGTTGTTGGAAAAGAGTGTTTGTTATGACCATCGTATTCTCTTGACAAAATTCTATTAGCCTGTGCCCTGCTTCATTTTGTACTCCAAGGCCAAACTTGCCTGTTATTCCGGTTATCTTTTGGCTTCCTACCTTAGCATTCCAATCCCCCATGATGATAAGGACATCATTTTTTGGTGTTAATTCTATAAGGTCTGTAGGGCTTCATAGAACCGGTCAATTTCATCCTCTTCAGCACCAGTGGTTGGGGCATAGATTTGGACTACTGTGATATTGAATGGTTTGCCTTGGATTCGAATTGAGATCATTCTGTCATTTTGGGGATTGTATCCCAGTATTGCTTTTCCTATTCTTTTATTGACTATGAAGGCTACTCCATTTCTTCTGAGGGATTCTTGCCCACAGTAGTATACCTGATGGTCATCTGAGTTAAATTCACCCATTCCTGTCCATTTTAGTTCGCTGATTCCTAAGATGTCGATGTTCAGTCTTGTCATCTCTTTTTTGACTACGTCTAGCTTGCCTTGATTCATGGATCTTACATTCCAGGTTCCTATGGAGAAAAAATCTTTACAGCATCGGACTTTCCTTTCACCACCAGATATATCCACAGCTGAGCGTCCTTTCGGCTTTGGCCCAGTCGCTTCATTCTTTCTGGCGCTACTAGTACTAGCCCTCTGCTCTTCCCCCGTAGCATATTGGACACCTTCTGACCTGAGGGGCTCATCTTCCAGCGTCATATCTTTTTTTTAGTACTGTCCATGGGGTTCTCATGGCAAAGATACTGGAGTGGTTTGCCATTTCCTTCTCCAGTGGATCACATTTTGTCAGAACTCTCTGCTATAACCTGTCCGTCTTGGGTGGCCCTGCACGGCATAGCTTATAGCTTCATTGAGTTACGCAAGCCCCTTCGCCACGACAAGGCAGTAATCCATAAAGGGGTTATTGATATAATGAATGCCATTAAGGGAGAAGATTCTTCCAACTTATTTATGACACTTGGAATGCCTAAAAACAATGTCACATATATGCCACTGTATAGCTGAAGTTTCCTTCCAGGCTTTTAAAATAATGCTCATAGGTTGCCTCCATTCCTCCATAACTTTCAAGTCTTGAAAAGACTATTACAGAATGTGATTTTCTTAGAAGGTTACTGCTGACATGATAGGCTTACTATTTTATACTATTCAGAAGAGTATGCCAGTTACAGCCAGTTTGGGATATATTGCTATAATTGAAGTTTGTTATCAGAATTGCTTAATTATATGTCATTGGTGTTTTAAACCAAAAAAAAAAACTAATACAATCCTGGATTGTATAAACAGAGGCATTGAATCAAGATCATGTGAAGTATTAGTAATGAAACCCTCTGGAATTCGTAAGAGTCCTTTCGTTTTTCCACAAGATTTCTACCACTTTATAAAATCCCAGTAATACTGCAGCCAATTTTGGTTACCATATCATAAAACAGATGTTGAGAGTTTGGAAAAAATTCAGAGAAGAGCAACTAAGATGATCAAAGGACCGGAGACCAAAACATACAAGAACGGCTGCGAGACTTGGGTTTGACTAGTCCAGTGGTGGCGAACCTATGGCATGGGTGCCAGAGGCGGCACTCAGGCCCCTCTCTTTGGGCACGCACGCCATCACCCCAGTCCTAGGCCTTCAGCTGGGTTTTATTAAACTTTTTCACTTTAGGCCTCCACCACTGTGTACAAAAAAAAGGTTCAATCAATCACTCAATTTCAACTTCTTGCGGGAAAAAAAAAATCTTGCAAAGTTGGAATTATTGATTGAACTTTTTAGTCCTACCCAGTCTGCTGTTACCACTGCAGCCATGCCCACCCAATGGGCCACACCCACCCAGTACCCGACGATGCATAAGTGGGTTTTGGGTTGCAGTTTGGACACTCGGTCTCTAAAAGGTTTGCCATCACTGGACTAGTCTAAAGAAAAGAAGAAATGGGAGAGACATAATAGCAGTATTCCAGTATTTGAGAGACTGCCACAAAGAAGAAGGGTCATATTATTCACCAAAGCACCAGAGGGAAAGACAAGAAACAATGGTTGGAAACTGATCAAAGAGAAAAGCAACCTGGAATTAAAGAGAAACTTCCTGAAGTAAGGGCAATTAACCAGTGGAACAATTTGCCTCCAGAAATCATGGGCGCTTCATCACTGGAGATTTTTAAGAAGAGACTAGACAGTCACTTGCCTGAGATAGTATAGGTTCTCCTGCTTGACCAGGGGGCTGGACTAGAAGACCTTCAAGGTCCCTTCCAGCTCTATTCTATTATTGCTCCAATGTCTTGTGTTCCCCTCTTTGTGTGTGTGCATACAAATGCACATAATATATATTAAGGTTTCTGAAGTTCCAATCTGAATTTCCAATCTGGTTTACTTTTTTATAATACGTTCCCAATTTATTTTAATTTTCTTTCTATTCCATTGAGGAATAAATAAATAAATGGCTGTCTGGGTAGATTGTCTGTTTCATTCTAAATAAATAAATAAATGGCTGTCTGGGTAGATTGTTTGTTTCATTCTAAACAGAATTTTAAATGAAATACTAAATGGAAAAATATATCTGTTTATGTTTGTATGAGCACAGATTTTCTGAATATTTCTTTTTAAACATAGTGTAAATTATTGGTTATTTGTGATAAAAGTGTCAAAATTCACTGTAATTCACTAATGCATTAACATAAAAGTAGAAATGTGATTCAAGATCTATTTGGTTATTACTATTGATGTAGGTTGCTGTTATCTCTGTTATTTATGAATCTGAAAATGTAATTGAATTTCTATATGCTTAACCCACATAGTCTGAATGTTTCATATAACTATTGAAAATGTTAGAGATAGGATTATAAATTGAGATACATGATCAAACTATAACAATAAAATTGTATAAATGTTTTAAGTATAAGCTTGTCATATGCTTAGAATAATAAGCAACTGACTTGCGGTTGCTAGACTTAATAAAGAATATACTAGGATAGATTAAAATATTTTTCAATTGGTGGTATTTACTTGGATTAGCACTTCATTCTTGTACACATGCATTTAATTTAACTATGGATTACAATATGCTGAATAAACTGCATTAAAGCAAAATTTTACAAAAAAAAAGACATAATCTTCTTTGGCTGACAGAATATTAAAATTTTTCCCAGTTTAAGAAAGCTTTTGGTTGTCATTTTACTAAACATAATAGTACAGTTGTGATGTTTGGAAGCAAAGGATAAGATAATAGACAGCAAAGCAGAATGTTTGAAGATGACCAAGATTTAGTAGGATTCAGATGATATTCACATGCATATATGAAGGCTCAAAAGTTATTTTTACATACAGGATTATAAACATATATTTTTCCTATTTTAAGATCACTCCAAATGGTACATATGTTTACATTTCTTCAAGTATATGTATGGGAAGATGTTGTAAGAATAGTAGATATAAATAATCTAATCTCCTTTCCTATCACAGTTAAAATTCATTGAACCTATGGAAGAACACTTACGGGGAGTGGTTTTAGATAGATTAGTCACCAAATGGAACTGGTCTAAGTCATATTTGAATGGTGGAACATAGGAAGTAGAAAGGTACAAATTTTGAGCCACTTCTGTCAGACATCATCTGAGTCTTCACACAGCTCTTCCATTTACTTCCTGGGGAAATGATTTTGTAGCTCTAAATGACACACTTATCAACTAGAACAGGGGTTCCTATCGGGTGTGAGACGATTTTTCAGGGGGTGCAAAAACTTGGGTTTCGAAGTTTCAAAATTATAATATATATATGCATAATCAGGTATTACTTTTGTAAGGGGGGCGAGAATATATCAGAAGCGTTCTAAGGATGTGGGGTATAGAAAAGGTAACCGCTGATCTAGAGTATACTGTCTGGTGTTATATGCTCTTAACTCTAGTGTGTAAAAAAGTAAGACTGCCATATCTTGTGTTACTTTCTGATAATTACAAAAAAAAAAAAAAATCTATAGTGATGACCATATAGTTTCCAGGTATGTGCCTAAAAGTGTCAGTTGCTTCCCCTTTAAAAGCAAATTAATCTCTCAGGATATAAACAAAATTAAATTTTATTAGGAAGAAAAATATAATTGTAAAAATCTTTTATCTTCAAATATTAATACTTTGGTAATGTTGCAAAGATAAATAATAACATGTTCTAATCTTTGTAGCCAGTAACCTCAAATGAATGGAACAAATGAATATCTGTTCAAACAAAATATCTGTCTGAAATATATAAATAAACTTACTAATTTGGGCAGATCCCAAGGTGATTTTTATCTACTACCAATAAAAGAAAACTGGTTTTTAAGTGATTCCTTGAAGGTCTTGTTCAAATTATGATTTATATCTGTTGCTCTTTCTTTGCCTTTCAAAAGCTGTAACATTATTTTTTTAAACTGTTCATTGTTTTTTATATTATTGTTTTAAATGTTTTAAAAATTATGTGCTACCCAGAGAGTCACATTTTGGATGTTTATACAAATATGCTAACTAAATAGAGAGAAAATAAATAGCATTAAATTATTCAAAAAATAAACATAATTGCAGTGCATATGCATGGACACACACAAACATATAAAGAAATATAAATTAGCACAATTCTAATTATACATTTACCTATGTCTACACCCCCCCCCCAAAGACCATTGAAACAAATATTCCTTCTGATTGCATTTACATGGGTTTTCTTTCCCTTTTTCAGGATGTTCTAAATTTTAATCTGGAACCGAAGGATAGTGAATTTAGTTTTCTCCTTTTTTCCATCCCAGTATACAAATTCTTGTTATCTTCTTCCTGAATTCTGTCTATAGTCTCTGTCCTCTACTCTCTCCTCCTCCACCATACACACCCAAAAATCCTTCTGGACAGTGGCATGTGGAGCAAATCTGTCTTTTGTTTACATGTAAGCCTGAGATAAAGGTATACATTCCAACCAATGTGCTATTTGACATTTAGATTATCAAGGAGGCAGCACAATATGTTAAATGCAGGCTGACATATACCAAAGATGGAATCAGGGATTCTCTCTGAGGGTTCTGATCTTATTGGAATCATACAATAAGACTGCAGTTGGCTGGCCTGCTGCCTAAATCCTCCACAATAACTAGTTCATTGAAAAATGAGTAGATGCCTATGCATATATACTACATCAATTCACATTTAAATGTCATTATTTAACAAATATTTAAAGCAAAATGTACACTTGCCTCATTTGCTTGTTTTTAAAATAATTGTTAACTATTTTTTGTGGGATTTCTTCCACCATCCATTCCCTGGAGATAGTGTTTATCATGGATGAATGAACACAACCTCTTTAAGTGAGAAATGTTGGTTTTAATGATTTCACCAATTCATTTAAATCAATAGTGATCATTAGTAGAATAATATTTAAAAACACACTTGAAGGGAAATGCTGTCTTATCTACTTCAAATGTTAGGATTTTTGCAAGATACAAATGAAGTGTAAGCCTTTTGCTCTGCTTAATTATTTGATTCACTAGAAAAGATATGTAGATAGATAAAAGAATACTTCTGTTATCTTTCTTAAAACATAACCAGATATGCATATGCTTTCAGGCTGTTTGCTTGTATTGTATGTAAGTATACACTCTAAGGCTGTGTAAATATTTTGAAGGCAGCAAAGCTTTAAGGAAATTGAGATGAGAACAATATTGCTTACTTCTCAAGTGTATTTTATTTTTAATTACGGTATGCAAGAGTCTTTTAGAGTCTTATTCTTTATTGTGTATACGAATTAATAGGAAAAATCCAGATATTATACTAATTGAGTATCTCACCTTGGGTGAATAGAAATTAATCACTAGAAGGGGAAAACAGCCATGAGAACAAGCATATAGAGCAGGCATGTTAAACTGACGGCTGCGAGCCAGATGCATCATGTTGAAACTGTACCCACCCCATTGCCAGCACTGGGGAAAAAGTCACGATACATCGCACGACGTCATGAGTTTGACATGCCTGTTATAGAAAAAGGTATAATGTGTGTGTGTGTGTACGCGTGCGCGCATGCGTGCATACATGCTTGTGTGTGTGACAGAGAGATGGGGGGAATTCCTGCTTGGAACAGCTGATTTCTCACAGATGGGTTTTAGGGATGACTTCCAAAATCCACTGGAATGACTTGGATGTTAATGGCTACATTCCCTAAAGCAGTAAAATCAGTATAATTGTATTTAACTCTGATCAATCTGGTGAATAGTACATCATTTCCAGGAAGAATTCATGTTAGAGCAGTTTATAGATCACCCTTTATGCATGTTCTAGAAGGGAGGACCCAGAGTCATTGGTAGAACACATTTTTGAATAGAAAGGTTCATGGATATATTTTATAGCTTCTTTGGTTAAAATGAATTTCACTCATTGAAATAACTACTACTACTACTACTACTACTACTACTACTACTACTACTACAACTACTACTTTATTGTCACTTTGAATGTACACCAATTGGCATACATCAAAATGAAATTTTGTTGCATACAACTCTCAAAGGGTCACCAACTCAAAGGGTCACAAGCTCAAGTTTCAGAACGTCCATTTTAATCTCTAGGGAGCGAACTATGGCAAACAGGACAGATGGAAATGGAGCTCTATGTGGATTAGCCCTCAAATTAGCTTGTATTCCTGCATCTCTTTCTGAATGATATTTCCTTTAGGCTGTCAACAAACAGTGATTGTTTTGTAGAAGTCTGACCTGATTACTGCAAACAACATTTGAAGCTAGGATTAGAGCCACAAATAGTAGCAGTCCCCAACCTTTTTTGTACCAGGGACTGGTTTCATGGAAGACAATTTTTCCATGGACCAGGGAGGGAGGAGAAGGAGCACACAACCTGGATCCCTCACATGCATAGTTTACAGTAGTGTTCATGCTCCTATGAGAATGTAATGCCTGATGATGTGAGGTGAAGCTGAAGCAGTGATGCGAGCATTGGGGTGTGGCGGTAAATACAGATGAAGCTTTGTTCACTCACCCACTGCTCACCTCCAGCTGTATGGCCCAGTTCCTAACAGGCCATGGGGGTTGGGGACCCCTAATATATAGATTTGAAACTTCAGATTGCTTTCTTATGTAGTAGTCAACATTAATTTGGAGCTTCAACTGTATTTTTATATATTTTTATTCCCTGTGTACTTTAACATTATTTTTGTCTCAGCTACAGCAAGATACTTTTGAAATTAGCACATGTGATGACACCAACTCAGCAAGGTGTCTGTTCCAAATATAAAGAAGAAATTAGTTATATGGGAGGCAGGGAAGGGTTTGCAGTAAGTAGGAGTGATAACATATTACTACCTTACCTTGAGCAAAATTGCTCACAAAAAGCACACAGACTGCAATGCAGCTCTGCACTATTCTTTATTAAGGTGACCAATTTTTTTACAATAAAAAGGAGGACACTAATAAATTGAAGAAAAAAATATTGTAAATAAAAGAAATATTTTATTCATTGCAACAATAATACAGAATACACTATAATATGATAAATGCATAATAAAAAACATTTGTAACAATAACATTTTATATTGTAATTATGCTTACATGCCATGCCCCCGCCCCCAGCCGCCCCGCCAGCACTGCTGCCCCGCCGTGTAGAGCGGGCCCCATGGCTCCCAAAGCACCAGCTGTGCTGGCTCCAGCCCTGGGGGGCAGCCGCCGTCAACACACCCCGCCTGCAGCTACCCCGCCAGCACCACTGCTTAACCTGTGCAGCCCCGTATAGAGCAGGCCCCATGGCTCCCACAGCACGGTGGCAGCCGGCCACTGCCACCCCTCACACCCCCGCCCACAGCAGCCCTGCTGCCCCTGCCTCTTGCGCCCGCAGCCGTTATTGCCCTAGCAGGACCAAAGATCAAGAGAAAGTTAGCATGGCGTCGCCGCTCCTAGGAGATGGTGTAGTTGGGTAGCAGGGAGGGGTGCAAAGTTCCTGCCAATTCGCCTTCGCTGCAGACAACTTACATGTGCAAAGTTTGCTGGCCGGGTGTTTTGGCATGCTCAGCAGCAATTCCTATTGGCTTTCAAAAGCCAATAGGGGCAGTAGCACAGCTCATGCAAAAGCTGAAAAAGAACCATCAAAAAAAGGTGCCGGAATGCTGTTCTGAGCGTTCTATGAGAAAAAAAAGCCCTGCAGATTAGTCTTCAAATATCGAAAAGGAAGACATGTAGGAGGACACTTTTCGAGGGAGGACAGAACTCACAAAAGGAGGACTGTCCTCCCTAAAGGAGGACAGTTGGTCACCTTATCTTTATGAACTAAACATGCCTAAGAACACAATTTGCAATGCATATGCTTGCTGACATGCTGAATTCAAAGTAGAAATAGTTATCCCGGATGTTGAAAATCATAGCTGCACATATAATGTCAAAATGGGAAAATCCTTTTACTTTTGACCTTCAGTCAACATTTTTAGATTTTTTTCCTCCTCTGTCACATACAGTAATCCATAAATGATAAATGGCAGACAAATTTGTTTTAAAGGAAAAAAGACGTCCTTGCCAATGAAGTTATCTTTATCTTTCCTAAAATAGATTTTATTGAGAGAAATGATGTTAACACAAAGAGAATTAAGTATTTTTTCCATCACAGTATCACACTTTTAGCTTACATATCCCGTTTATAGAAATTCCATTAAAGGATTTACTTTTATTATTCTAACAAAAGAATACTGTTTCTGATTTCTCATTTTTTAAAAAAATATTTGCCATTTAATTGCTAGCCTAGCAGCAATTAATTATAACTAATTTATTTATTCATCACATTTCTATACCATCCACCTCACCTATGTGACTCTGGGCAGCTTACAATAAAAAAACTATAGACATATTTTAGATAAATTTTAATAATGAGGAAATTTCTCAAACCTATCTCATTTCCTTAATTCTTCTTTGTCCTCGTTCTAGGTTTTCTTTGTTACCTGCATCACTATGCACAAAGATGATGTCTACAATATGACGCTTAATAGCTAAACTGAAACCAATATGGTTTAATTATTTAGGTCTTGGACTAGAAGCTGCAAACCAAGGAACATGGGTAGGTGGTTTTGGGTCAACCACTCTCTCAACCATGGCAAGCCACTTCTGAAAATGTTGCCAAGAAAACTGCAGGTATTTGTTCCTGTAATCATCTGTAGGCAGTGATCCATAAAAAGAAAACAACAATTTCTTGAATAACTTTCACCTTTAAAAAAAACTACAATGTGGCTGAAGCGAGATATAGTAAAGAAAGTTAATGGTAGATTGTTCAAGTGCTAGACATAAGAATAAAAAATGAAGATAAAGTCTTAAAGACTTCAACTATAAATAATGAATAGAATTATATAAAGAAATATTTCTATTTTCACATATGATACTAATGTATATGTATAAGTGTGTGTGTGAGTGTGTGTATGTGTGTGTGTGTGTGTGTGTGTGTGTGTATATATATATATATATATATATATATATATATATATATATGATGTATTTTGATACACAAAAAATGACAAACATGCAGAACTGGAAGCAAAAGTAATCATTATTTTAAGGAAACCCCTAGATTGCTTGAAAAAGAAGTACACTTAAGAGAGTATTCTTAAGGAAGAATAAGAATAATAGAAAGAAATTGTAAATTATACTCATACTCTCCTATTTCATCTAGGAATACTTAGAATAATCAAATAGAGTTTTCAGTTTAAAGAAAATCAAGCCATGAAAATGATTTGTTCCTGTTGCATAGCATTGTCATTTATTTATTTATTTATGAGACTTAAGATACCGCTTTTAAGTGCAAGCACTCTCTAAGTGGTGTACACCAGTAAGCAGTGTGTATATATATTTACATTGCCCCCAACAATCTGGGTCCTCATTTTACCTACCCCGGAAGGATGGAAGGCTGAGGCAACCTTGAGCCGGTGAGATTTGAACTGCTGACCTGCTGAACACAGTCAGCTAAAGTGGCCTGCAGTATCTACATAAATTAATTTTTAATTGGAGCTTTGAGAATCAGTCCTTGAATTATTTAGTCTACTAATTCTTATTTAAAGAATTATTTAATTCTTTATTTAAATAATTCTTATTTAAAGACTTTAATACAGAAAGCATGTAGAATGTCATGTTTAGTTATGTTTTTCAACTTCAATATTTGAAATTCTTTGATTATATATACAGAAAAAGTAATAGACAATAAGTCATCAACAGTACAATCCTAGTATTGGAAAGAATCCAAAATGATAAATCACATACTATTTCCAAAATTAAGTCGGGCAGAAAAAAGATAATATTCAGAAATTTAACTACAAATTTCAGATAATAGTAAGTATCCAGCCTCAATCTTCTTAAGAAAAAATAGTAGCTTTGAACTAGCGAAACCTTGATTCAGAAAAGTTATGAAATGATCTTGCTAGCTAGGATTGCTCTGTAAAATATTTAACCCAAGCTGTGGTTTCAAACTTGAAATTGTAGCTGTTTGTTTATGCCATATTTGAATCAAGATTTAAAAGCAGACATGGCTCCATGTTATGCCAATACACAAACAAACAAATTTGCAAAAATAGGATAATGTTAAATATCAAAGTGATTAGCAGCATACATGAAATAAGATCATCCAGAAGTTTACTGCTAGTCCATGTTTGGATTACGTGTATGCAAGCCTTTAAGTCAGTGTTGACTCTTGGTAACTGTTGGACAAGTCCCTGCAGTTTTCTTAGCATGTGTTTTAATGGTTTTCTATTACCTCCTTCTGATGGCTGAGAGAGAGTGACTGGCCTAGGGTCATCCAGTTGGCTGTGTGCCTAAAATAGGATTAGAAATCTGGTTGTCCAATTTCTAACCCATGCCTCAATTGCTATATCAAACTGCCTCCTATTAGTCTAGTTACTCAAAAGCAAATTGTAGGCATACTGAATTCTTACAAAATCCACTTTCACTCATTAAACCACCGATACATTTATTTAATGCAAGTACAGGAACTATGAATTACAAAATTAATTACAACCGTAGTAGATTGCTGCCAAAATAGTAACCATCCACCAATTCTTGCTTGGCGCACTAATGGGTTTATTCTAGACCAGGGGTCCCTAACCTTGGCAACTTTAAGACCTGTGGACTTCAACTCCCAGAATTCCCCAGTCAGCCATGCGGGCTGGGGTTTTCTGGGAGTTGGACATCACAGGTCTTAAAGTTACCAAGGTTGGGGACCCCTGGTCTAGACAGCCCATATGAAAAGGATAGTGATTACTAAAATGCATCTAACAGTGAAATAGATCTTTTTTTTAAAAAAGGACATATTGGGCTACTGCAACAAAAAAAAATTAGATAGAAATTGTAAACATTGAAGGTTGAAGTCAAAATCCACAATCAAAAACAGCTTTCTAAGTATTGGGAATCAATTTTCACTTAAAGGAATGTTACTTAAAGGAATGTTTCTCATGGCCATTCATGCTTAATTCATACATAAATCTTCAGTTCTGAAGTCTAATATGTCCATATATTGGCTATTACCCCCTTTTCCTTATTTGTTTTCTTTTTCCTTTTCCCAGCCCACTGAAATGTTGGAAGCAACTATAAAACAGGCTTGGAATTGTCTCCATTTATCTGCCCATTAATCCATCTGTAAGATAGCTTTCTGGAACTGAACAAAAAAGGATTAACTTTGAAACAGGGAAGAAAACAACAAGAGAAATATCAAGTTCAAACAATGGACTAGATAGATCAGAAGCTGCAGAAAAAAGATCCAGAAAAAAAAAATATCCTAAATGGGAGAATCCCTCCAGGAAAGGCATTTGGGCAGGAATTTATAATGTTGGGATTAAATCCTTCTCTCTCCTTCCTCCTTGTCACATGACACAAAGAAAAGTTTTTACATTATTAAGGGATTGGAAACATGCAGAAGCTGTGGTTTACATATTTCCATTTTTTTTCTTTTCAATATTGGGACCCATTATTTTTCAGAGTCTTTTGTCATTTTGTGCTGGGATTTACAATATTTACAATATTATACAATGCCAACTCAATTTTTAAACTGCATCCTCAAGATTTTTGATGCATTATATTTGGAAATAAGTTTTATTCTTAGTCAACAAAGAATAGGCTTCTTTGTTCAAGTTGAAAAGTGAAATTAATATTTTTATCTAGTATTATGGGCATTGTAACACAAAACTCCACTCTGATTAACTAGACAGAAAGATGAGGTAGTAAAGATAAGTATCTGCAACTACCTAACTTAACCAGGCACGCTGGCTGAATTCTGGGAGTTGAAGTCCACAAGTCATAAAAGGGCCACGTTTGAAGACCCCTGGTTTATATCATGATGCCATTTTTGCATTATCATTGATAGTTGCAGATACTTATCTTTACTATCTCATCTTTCTGTCTAGTTAATCAGAGCTCAAAAATAATACGGTGATCTCTGGGAGATGCTGATGTTTCTAGGATATCTTTGTGGCATGACAGGAAATCTTCACAACTGTATATTTTCTGGGATTATACCTATCAATTGTTGCATGCAAAATTTTCCTACATATTTATAGAAAATTTTAAAAATGTAGTTTCAGCTTAGTACCTTATGAAATTACCTACATGTATGGAAATAGCAGGCTGAGAGACAGAAGTAAACTGGATGGTGGAAAGGTAGAAGACAGAAGAGTAATAAATAAATATTTTACTTTACTATTTGGTAAAGCTGTGTTTTGCAACTCAGCATTTCAGAAACTCACTCTATCCCAGTAGCATATTTACAAAATTCCCAATCTGCTCATTGGATCCAAAATGTAATTCTTCTTAATTTGTCAATGGTAGGATCCTGCTGATTATTTTCAACAACAGTAATGATTCTACATTTTATCCAACATATTTTATGACTAGTATAAGATGCTCATTTAAGATGCTTAAACTTTTGCTCTGATCCTTGAGACATCTTTAGATAAAATAATAGTATCCCATACTATCCAACATAGAAAAAGGCTACTATGCTTACTGTTTTTAAATACATTTGCTTTCCTTTAAAGATGATATTTCTTTAAATTATTAAAAGATATCTAATCCATTAGACTGTTATTTATTTATTTGTCATGTTTATTTCTTGTTTTCCCTTTTGGAGCCTAAGGAAGGGTACATAGTGTTCTCTCTTCCATTCTTTTCTCACAATAACCATCCATGGTGAAGTAAGCTTTTGTGGCAGGGAAGGGGGAGACTTGAACTTGGGCCCATTGGTTTCACAATGGCACATGACTGTTATCTTGTGTCAATAACTAACTCTGAATTCTAACTACATTATCTTCTACTTACAGTATTTCTAAGTTTTATTTGAGAGTGATTACTGAATCTCCTGATACACTCTCAGAGAATTATTAACACCTTTACCCAAGAGTTATAACTGCATGTAACCTGTAATAACAGTGCACCCTTCAGGCAACAATAGCACCATTCTGAGTCATTGTTTGACAAGGACTCTGTTAATGCCAACAAAGCTTCTGCTACCACTTATCAGGCTTATGTATCCAATATTATACAGACAGCTGCACTGGACCTCCTCCAGAAGAGATACTACAAACAACTGCTAGCATGCAAGAAAAATAAAGCCATAAAAAGATAACTGGACAAAACTCATTTAGGCAGTAAAATCCAATGACTCAGACTCATTCTGACATATCACATTAAGCTCACAAAGCAATAACTCATCCACAGTATATTTCCTGGAAAGCATACTTTCAGGAACTACATGGACATCTCTGTTGAATGTGGATTCCATAGTCAAACTATAGAAAATATGCTAATAGGACACGAGTGACAGAGATCAAGTACCTTGTTGCTCAAGTAAGACCAGAAAAAGCCTCAGGAAAATAGCTAATCACTCTAGAGAACAGGGTAGAATGATGACTCGTGACCTTCTTCTACCGGTCTACTATTGAAAGCGTTCTCACATATTGTATTGTGGTTTGGTATGCTGGCCTGACAGCCGCGGACAGGAACGTATTGCAGAGGGTGGTGAGCACGGCACAAGACATCGTGGGCTGTTCCCTGACTCCACTGGATGACATTACCAGGGCTCGTTGCCTTGGCAGAGTGAGGAAAATTCTCAGGGATGACTCACACCTTGGTTGGTACCTTTTTACTCTCCTACCATTGGGTAGGAGATACAGAAACATAGCCAGCCGTACCAACAGGCTGAAGAACAGCTTTTATCCATGGGCTGTCAGGCTTTTGAATGGGACATAACTTTATAACTTTATGCATGACAGACTCGTGAGGCAGGCGTGATGTGCAATTAGTTCACAGGGTGAAATAAGTTGAAGGTTTGTAGTCACCGTGAGTTTGTGGTGAGGGGGGGCACAGAGGGGGGCTCAGCCAATTTCACTGCATACATATTATACTTTGATAATAAAGGGTTTATTATTATTATTATTATTATTATTATTATTATTATTATTATTATTATTATTATTATTATTATTATTATTATTTTATTAGAGAGACCACTAAGAACAACTTGGTCTTGGTCTCTGGCCTCCCTTTTCTCTGCATCGACCCCTATGGCTGAATCCTCAAAGAGTAGGGGCTTGTGACCACTGTCCCTATATACAAAAAATAGAACTGGATGAACCTGCTAATTATAGACTTACCAGCCTCTGCAGAACAATCTGTACATGCTAGGCAAGATGTTTACAATGGAAGTTCCAGGACTGGTTGGAACAAGAAAATATGTTTGCAGAAGAGCAAGTTGGCTTTATGGAAGATCATTGATCAGTGCCTAGTACTTGATCATCTCATTGAAAAATATTCCTCATAACACAACCTCCCTTTATGCCATTTCATAGCCCTCAAAGTAGCATTTAATTCCATTTTCTAAGCTAAATAGTGGGAAGAACTATTGTTTGACTGATGTTTACTACTTTAATACATATTCTATATGAAGGAATTTTACTGGAAGCAAGAGGTAACCCCCACCTCCACCCCTAGACCATCTCATTAGCACCACTGAAACTAAGAAAGGCAAGGCTGCATATTGGTTCCTATTATTCAATTTCTGTAAACTCTATGGCAGGCCATCTCTATAGCATTAACCTTGCCTTCCCAAAACTTTTTGGAAGACACATCTCTTTTCTACTCATACATCAATATTGTCAAGAACATCTATTGGCCTTAAAGGAATACTAAGAGCATTAAAACAATACTGCTAGACCAGCTAGAACTTAATCACAGAAAACTAAATTCAGAAGGAGGCAAATATACGGGACCCAGGATAATGTTGCAGGATCCAATATGGGTCAGTCACTGAGACCAGAGTTTTAGTCTTCCAAGGTTTTGGATTCATGCTGGAGCCATCCCCAAGGAACTTTTCTCTCACAAGAATGTGTGCTTTGGGCTATTCTACGCAGAGTATTTATGTACAGCCTGGTTATATGTGGCTTTTTAGTTATTGATTGGTATGTTGATGACTGGCTATTAAGTTGTTGGCTGTTGTTCCATGTGCTGCCAAGTCCTTGGTCCCTGATAAGTTTGTGATAAATCAGCACTCCTGTTAATTGACAAGGGGTCCATTTCCCAGGTTTTAACTTTTTCCCTGGGTATTTTTGTACCTGCTCAGTCAACAATCTTGAATGTATGTCCTTGTTCACTGCAATGTAAGGCTACCAATGAGTTTGGATCTCCTCATTTGACCATTCGCTTGTGTTCTTGCAACATGATGGTTAGCTTCCTCTCTGCCTATCCTACATAATCACATTTTTCTTGAAAGGATGGAAGACTGAGTTAACCTAGAGTCTGTCAGGATCAAGCTCCAGGCTGTGGGCAGAGTTAGCCTGCAGTACTGCATTCTAACCATTGTGCCATCAGGGTTAGTTTTGTTAAAGTGTACAATTGTAAATTAGTACAATCTAAATAAATCTTTGCCAAAGCTAAGCAACACCATATACACTACTACAAGTAATTGTGGAAAGGAGTTTATGAGAAGAGGATCTTGAATTAACAAAACACAGTATTGCTTATAATAAAGAAGATGTCCTAAACAATAATTTTAAAAAAGACAGAGCAGATCTATTACTAAGCAAACTGGGTATCAATTCTTCCACAGATCCATTCAAATATTATGTTCCTCTGACTGATATATGAGAATTGTGTTTTAACACAACTGAAGGGTACTGGAGTTACCTAATTTAATTTGGAAAAAATTGTGGGTGAAATATTTCCAGTCTTTTATCATAATGGTATTTGGGAAAGATCCTGGGCAAAGGGATGCTGCCAAGAAAGTGGTTAGATAAGAGATAGCATAGTCTGGAACTGGATAGTGGATAGGGCTCAGAAAAGATTCAAGTTTCTCAGGCTGTAAAGAAGAGAGGGGGGCAGGATTGTACTTTCAGACTCACAGAATTCTGTCAACATAGCTTTGCAATAAAGTAGAGTTAGCTGATCTGGCTGTGATTCCTATCTGGTTTACCGCAGGAGGCTGACTCTTATATGTGCTTACTCCAAATTAAATCATGATGAACTCATTGGAGCTTAGTCTTCAGTAATTTAACTGTAAATAGCAGACAATAAATCCTTGATCTACCTATGAATAGTTTATAATTTCCAAAACAGCCATAGGCAAGCCACAATATCCAGCCCATTAATTCAAATATACAGTGTTTTTTTTTTTTCATAGAACACACCAGAATGGAGTTCCAACATCTTTTTTCAACGGATTTTCCAAGTTTTAAAAGTAACTTTTGAAAATTTGATGTTTAGTCTACATGTACTTGAATCTCACTGTTGAGCATAGCAGGTCGGCGGCAAAATCATTAAAACGGTGCATACAGGTTGCTGGTGTGTCGAGTCTGATGCATGCGTACTTCCTCTGGGCTGGTTGTGATGGCGCTGCTCGGCTTGTGGCACTGCTCAGCTTGTGATTGCTCATGTGGTCGCGCTGAAGTCACGTGCTGCAGAGACTGTTATGTTTTGTTACACAACTGACATGTGTGGGTGTGTGTACACTGATTGACTGTGCAAATGGTAAATAATTTCTTTATTTTAAAAAAATATTGGTGAATTGAAAATCTTTTTTTAATTTTTAGTGTAAAAATTACTATGAACATTTGCCTTAAATACAATAAATTAAATTTATGTTAAGAACTGAATATATAATTTTTTAAATAAAAGATTAGCAAGATGTGAGTTCCAGCACCTTTTTTCTTACAAAAAAAGCACTGCAAATATATATCAAATATGTGCACTAATTGCAGGCCCACAATTTGATATTATTTAAGAAAAGTTGCCTATTTTCTAAAAGGAAAAGTCTACTGTAATTTTTAATAAAATATTGATTTCACAGAGAAGTGAGGAATCTTATTATTTTAAGAATTAGAAATATAAATAAAAACCTCAGTTATTATAATAATCTAAATTGTTGGAAGTTTTTCCTCACTATAAAGCACATATCTCCACAATTTAGGGTAGATTTTTCCTTTGTAATCTGGCAATGAAAGAGCATACCACTTGGTGGCAGTACAATAAACACTGCATTATTTTTTAAATAATGCAGCTATGAACAGAGCCAGGCTATTACATTACCACTCAGTTATTATTTGTGATGTTCTCAGTTTAAATATTTCAAGTGGATAAATTTATTCATGAAAAAATACTAGTTTTATTGTTGCTAATTGCTTACATAACTGTTTATAATATTTTATTATATACTTGTTTATATAATCCATACAAGTTCATTTGCATGGTAACAATGGGTAGATATATAATCTGTTTGCTTAATGTGCTGCATACATCTTTAAAAATAATAATGAATATAAAAATGGCTATTTTGGTGTCATTCAACCGCTTGATTCCTAATAAACCTGGAAAACTGATATCCTTGATAATAAATCATGAGTGAGAAAAAGACTCTTAGCCAAAAAAAAAAAAAAGCCTAACCTAGCAGCAAAAGTCCTTTCATCATCCTACCAACTTTTGGAATTAAATAATCCTTCATAAATATGCCCAAGAATTAGATGTTATATTCTGCTTTTAAATACAATGCAGCAAAATCATTTACTTAGGCATGTAGAATGGGAACGTGGATTCCTGGATCTGCTGGATCACTCACCTTTCTGTAATGCTATTAACCATGGTAGCATGGGCTGGTTGTAAGGGTTGAAAGGTGGGAAGGAAGAATGGTTTTACATCAGTCCTCTTCCTACTAGAATGGCTTTGATTTGGCTGATGAGACAAATTGTATCCAGAGATACTGTAATGATAGGTGCTACAGAGCTTAGCCCTTTGCCTGTGGTTGAGCTACTGGCAGAGGTTATCCATCAGATGATTCTTCTCTATAGAACTCCATCTCAGGCCAGGCAAAGATGTACTGAACTGGTACTGAGGGTTGTGGGTGGGACAAACAGGATTATACTGAATCCTAATAAGATAGAGTGTCTGTGAATTAGAAAACTGACATTTCCAGATATTGTCTGTCACTACTTCTGGATAGGATTCATTTTCCTAGTTGGAGCTGATCTGCAATTTGAAGAACATCCTAAACTTAAAGCTCCTACTTGAGAAGCAAGTGGATGCTAAGGCTAGGATGGTTTGATAATGTTCATAATCTTGACCCGTCACATCTCAATTATTATAGTTAGTACTATATAGGTTCTTCCTAGAAGACCATTCAGAAACTTTATCTAATTCAGTATGCAGGGAGTTATGGATGCATCATGTTTCACTAAGAAAATGCCACAACTGTACTATAAAAATTGTATTGGTTGTCACTCAGCTTCCAGGCGCAATTAAGTTACCAGTTGTCACATTACACAATTCAGAGCCTCATAGAACGCCCAGAACGGAGTTCCGGCATCTTTTTTGGATGGAACCTTGTAGGGTAGGCAAGGCGGGTTGTATGACGTGTGTGAGTTCTGGCAACTTTTTTTTTTTTTTAGAAAAAAAGCACTGATAATAATAATAATAATAATACAGTTGGAAGGGACCTTGGAGATCATATAGTACTGTGGTGGCGAACCTATGGCACGCGTGCCACAAGTGGCACTCAGAGGCCTCTCTGTGGGCATGTGCGCTGTCACCCCAGTTCTAGGCCTTCAGCTGAGTTTTATAAAACCTTTTCGCTTTAGGCCTCCACTGCCATGTGCAAAAAAAAAGGGGGTTCAATCAATTTCAACTTCTCGCGGGAAAAAAAAAGATTTCGCAAAGTTGGAATTGATTGAACTTTTTAGTCCTACCCAGTGTGCCGTTACCATAGCCGTGCCCACCCAATGGACCACACCCACCCAGTGGGCCACGCCCACCCGGCACCCAACGATACATAAGTGGGTTTTGGGTTGCAGTTTGAGCACTCGGTCTCTAAAAGGTTCGCCATCACTGATATAGTCCAAGCCCCTGCTCAGGCAGGAAACCTTATACCATTTCAGACAAATGGTTATCTAGACTCTTCTTAAAAATTTCCAGTGTTGGAGCATTCATAGCTTCTGGAGGCAGATTGTTCCACTGATTAATTGTTCTAACAGTCAGGAAATTTCTCCTTAGTTCTAGGTAGCTTCTCTTTTTGGTTAGTTTCCACCCGTTGCTTCTTGTCTTGCTTTCAGGTGCTTTGGAGAATAGCCCCTCAGATATTGGAACACTGCTATCATGTCATCCCTCGTCCTTCTCTTCATTAGACTAGAGATTCCCAATTCCAGCAACCGTTCCTTATATGTTCTAGCCTCCAGTCCCCTGATCATCTTTGTTGCTCTTCTCTGTACTCTTTCTAGAGTCTCAACATCTTTTTTACATTGTGGTGACTAAAACTGGATGCAGTATTCCAAGTGTGGCCTTACCAAGGCATTATAAAGGGGTATTAAGACTTCACATGATCTTCATTCTATCCTTCTGTTAATGCAGCCCAACATTGTGTTGGCAGCTGCAGCACACTGCTGGCTCATATTTAAGTGACTGTCCACTAGGACTCCGAGATCCTTTTCACAGTTAATACTATTGAGCAAGGAACCACCTATATTGTACATACGCATTTGGTTTTCTTGTCTAAATGTAGAACCTTACTTTTTTTGCCATTGAATTTCATTTTGTTAGATAGCACCTAGTGTTCAAGTCTGTCAAGATCTTTCTGTATCTTAAGCCTATCTTCTGGAGTGTTAACTACTCCTGCCAGCTAGGTGTCATCTGCAAATTTGATGAGTTCCCCAGCTATCCCCTTATCCAAATCATTGATGAAGATGTTGAAGAGCACTGGGCCCAGAATAGAGCCCTGGGGCAGCCCACTACACACTTCCCTCCATGTAAATGCATCTCCATTGAGGACCACATGCTGAGTACGGCGGTCAGCCAACTATGAATTCATCTGGTGGTGATGCTGTCTAACCCACATTTTTCTATTTTATTGAGTAGTAAGTTATGGTCTACCTTATCAAATACCTTACTGAAGTCCAAGTATATTATATCCATAGCATTTCTCTGGTCCACTAATTTTGTCAGTTGGTCAAAGAATGCAATAAGATTTGTCTGATCTGTTTTTGACAAAACCATGTTGGCTTTTGGTAATAACTTTGTTTGCCTCTAGGTGTTCACTGATTTGTTGCTTGAGTATCTTTTCCACAATCTTCCCAGGTATTGAGGTCAGGCTGATAGGTCTGTAGTTTCCTGGATCCATTTCCCCCCCTTTTTGGAAGATGGGAACTACATCAGTTCTTTTCCAGTCCTCTGGTAGTTCTCCACTGCTCCAGAATGCTACGGATCTTTCTTATTAACAGAGCCCATTTCATAGAACTGTCCATCCTCAGACATTTAGATGACCACTCCTTAGTTTGCTTTCAAAATGATATGAAAACATGGCACTTCAGAAGATCACATTATGATAAATTAGCATTATTCTTTCCCAAATATTGATACATCAGGTTGATGGCTCTTTGTGACTTATGATTTTTTTCTGCTTTTAATTCTGCGTTCTGTTAGTTACTGCAAATTAATTAGAACCTTGAGAACTGAACACCATAGAAACTTAAGTATGTAAGTAGATAAATAAAATATTAATTTGGTTTATCGGAAAAGTAATCAGATATATTAAAACAGTTTTGCACAGCCTTTTATAGGACGAAGGATCACATTCAGCCTTTGAAAAGATGAAGCAGGACAAAAGCTAGTTTAAGTTCAATTCAGCTAATTTAGTGCAATAAAGATGGTGCTTTCCCTGGGTTTTGATTAATTTCCATCTTCTATTATATTAACATTTACAGTTGATAGTTCATTGCTCAACATAAAGAAATATATAATGCAGACCTTTGTTTAAAGATGCCAAGAAATTTGGTAGGGATCCATAGTAGTCTTCTTTCTTCTGTGAGTTGTACATACTGAAAATGTTTAACATGAGTTCATTTTTAAAATAAGTTTTCAAAATCATTCTGTACCATTTCTGCAAAAAAGTACTTACATTTATAATCTTTATATGTCTTTATATCCTATTTTATGAAAGCTTGTTGCCTGTCATATAATTTTAAATGTATTATAACTAATGTTTGAAAACATTGTAGCTAGTTATGTTTAATTCCCAAGAAACATGATCTAGAATAGTAATTCAAGTTATAGACATATTTAAATATTGTATTGTAATGTGAGCTTTTTTGAAAATGAGCTTCAAAGCTGTAACAATTGGTACCAGCTTCTATCCATGCAAACAATGAGGTACCAGTTGTGAATCAATGGGAAATTATGGTTAGAGTGCAAAGAACCATAAGTCCACAAGATAATGCAGCCTTAAACAATAGGCTTTAGGAGAAAAGCAAAAACAAGCTCTACATTCAGAATAATCTGTTGATGCATTACAGTATGTATATAAGCATACATAAATCTACTTTGTTAAATATGTAAATATACTATGTAAAATGCAAAGCAGAATTTCATTGTAAAGCATATGAATTTGGCATTGAATTCACAGCTTGTATAAGGTTGTAGATCTCTCCAGTTAAGACTGGAAAAGACCTTCCCACAAACTCTAAAGTGATATCATCAATGAATAAAATATGGAACAAAAATCTCTTTCAATATAGCTTTCTATCTCTTATAGGTTAATCTAAATCCATAAGATTCTCCACTTCACCTTCTTCTATTATAAAAATGCTTAAATAAAACTCAATGGAGTTCTATTAAATTATGCCTTCATAATTAGTTTCTCCTTATTTGATGATGATGATTATTCCAAAATAAGAATTCTGGGTATACTACAATTAATAAGCAGAGACAAATATTTTTTTACATAGAACAGCTTTCCAGATGGATTTGGAATTGCTGTTAGACATTCCTCCTAAAGCCATAAAATTCTTCATTTAATCTGCATTGTCATGGACAGTAAATATTATCCAAGCCTTTATAAAGGCCATCTTCCAGTTCATCCAATACTGAATGGAGGACACTATATTCCAATAAATCTGTGAGAAGACTAGAACTACTAAACAGATTTTTTAAAAGACCAAACAAAGATTATTGAATTAATTTGTATAAGAAAAAATATCCAAAAGACTTCCATGTTAGAACTATATATTTAAAAATGTTTGTGTAGA
The DNA here is from genome assembly GCF_016545835.1 of Crotalus tigris. Taxonomy (NCBI): domain Eukaryota; kingdom Metazoa; phylum Chordata; class Lepidosauria; order Squamata; family Viperidae; genus Crotalus; species Crotalus tigris. The sequence continues at coordinate 409,196 of NW_024097011.1, forward strand.
TATTACTTGAACTATTTTAGTAACATCCATGATTACTGTGTAAGGCAATATTTTCAAAAAATTATTAAATATTTCTCTCCCCTCACCATGTTAGCTATATGCTCCACATTAAAACCAGTTGTTATATTGGTTAGCTAAACATATCCCACTATCTACATTATATATTGCCATTAAATGGAAGGTGTTGAAGCTACAGGAACTTTGGGGGGGGGGGAGTGATCATGCAATATTGGAATTCAAGATTATGCAAGCATAAGCCATAGAACAAAATCAAACTAGAATCTTGGACTTTAACAGAGCTAATTTCAATAAACTTAGAGGTTGGGATTCTCCATGGATGAGAATCCTCAAAGGGAAAACAATCCAAGAATCTTGGGATTATAAAAGCCCAGTCTAGCACAATACCAATGAAGAAGAAAAATAACATCTCTCAAAAGAAACCAGTATGGTTGCACAAAGAACTCTCTGATAAGTTGAAAGATAAAAAGGACAAGTATAAAAAGTGGAAAGAGAGGCACATAATTAGGGCAGAATATCAGCAAATAGTCCAAGCCTGCAAAGATAAAGGGAGGAAAGTTAAGGCTCAGAATGAACTAAGGCTTGCAACAAAAGTCAAGAATAACCAAAAAAGCTTCTTTCAACATGTAGAAAACAAGGAAAAGGTCAAAGAAACAGTCCAACCTATCAAAAACAGTACCATAAAAAACAGATTAGGAACACAACTTAAAATAGGCAAGAAAATGGTAAAAGAGCACCTGTCCATTCTAGATGAGTTCTAATCACCTGGACCAGAATAGACTAGAACAATAGAGTTGGAAGAGACCTTGGAGGCCTTCTAGTCCAATCCAGAATCCAGATGGATTACAGTTGGATCACACCTTAAGGTTCTGAAGGTACTGGCAGACATGATCTCAGAATCACTGACCTATATCTTTCAAAGATCCTGGAGCACCAGGAAACTACCACTGGAAGAGAGCTGATATAGTTCTTATCTTCAAAAAAGAAAAAAATAGATCCAGGAAACTACAGACCTACCAGCCTGACCTCAATACCTGGGAAGATTGTAGAAAAGATAATCAAAGCAACAAATCTGCAAGCACCTAGAGCAGGGATAGGCAACCTTGGCTCTTTTATGACTTCAACTCCCAACTGCACTCAACGTGTAGTCCTCAATGGAAATGCATCTACATGGAGGGAGGTATGCAGTGGGGTACCCCAAGGCTCTGTTTTAGGTCCAGTACTCTTCAACATCTTTATCAATGATTTGGATGAGGAAATAGATGGAAAACTAAACAAATATGCAGACGACACCAACCTGGCAGGAATAGCCAACACTCCAGAAGATAGGCTTAAGATACAGAAGGATCTTGATAGACTTCAATACTGGGCGCTATCTAACAAAATAACGGTGAAAAAAGTAAGCTTCTACATTTAGGCAAGAAAAACCAAATGCACAGGTACAGTATAGGCAGTACTTTATTCAATAGTATTAACTGGAAGAGGGATCTTGGAATCCTAGTGGACAATCACTTAAATATGAGCCAGCAGCTGCCAAAAAAGCTAACAAAATGCTAGGCTGTATTAACAGATTGATAGAATCAAGATCACACGAAGTATTAATACCACTTTATGATGCCTTGGTAAGGCCACACTTGGAATACCTCATCCAGTTTTGGTTACCACAATGTAAAAAACATGTTGGGACTTGAAAAAGAATGCATTGAAAAGTAATTTAGATGATAAGGGGACTGGAAGCTAAAACATATAAAGAACAGTTGCAGGAATTGGGTATGTCTAGTTTAATGAAAAAAAGGACTAGGGTTAATACAATAGCAGTATTCCAATATCTCCACAAAGAGGAAGTCAAGCTATTATTGCTTGATAATAAAGCACCTGAAGGCAGGACAAGAAGCAATGGATGGAAACTAATCAAGGAAAGAGCAACCTAGAACTAAGGAGAAATTTCCTGACAGTGAGAGCAATTAATCAGTGGAAGAAGTTGTGAATGCTCCAACACTGGAAGTTTTTAAGAAGAGTCTGGACAACCATTTGTCTGAAATGATGTAGAGTTTCCTACCTGAGCAAGGATTGGACTAGAAGTCCTCCAAGGTCCCTCCCAACTCTATTATTCTGTTATAGTGTTACATAAACTTTAAATAATCAAGCAACGTTGCTAATGAAATACTGCAGCAAGATAATAGACTATTGCAATGAGTTAAAATATTAAGATGGCATTTACTTTATAAGTACATGGCAAGTATCTTGTAACACTTCTGCTTCAATAGTTTTGTTTCTGCTATTCAATACTATGTGTTTAATGAGCCATAGGCTATCATTACATAGAGAAATAGTATTTCAATCACAGATGAAGAAAAGAATACATTTATTCATATATACCTCAGTCTAAAAGATTAATAGCACATTTTATACACACACACACACACACACACACACACACACACTAAAATCATATTACTAAATGTATGCTAAAATGTATGTATTGTCTATTTGACAATCAATCTAGTCTAATTTATACAATAATTTCATGCATTTGTTTCCTATCAAACAAAATTTGGCTGTTTTCTGAGATACCTTAGACTCCTGTCCAGTGGTGGGTTTCAGCCGGTTTCCGCCACTTTGGCAGAACTGGTAGCTAATTTTTTGTTGCCCAGGCCTAGAATGGACTTCTGGTTGTTCACATATTTGAATCCCACCACTGCTCCTGTCATATTAAAAGATGTACATGTACATTATCTAACTACTTGAGAGTGTTTTATAAGAATTGCATGATTCTATAATTCAGTACAAAACAGCATAAATTGGACAAATGCTTAGTTTGCTTTGTTCATTTTGACATCTCTCATTTAAAATATTTTGCTTCAGATTAACTTTACCTTTATATTCAAGAGAAAACAATACAACTCCATACATTCTTGGGCCTTTTAACTCTGTACTGAGATATCCACAATATCCAGTGTTTCCTTTACATAGACAAAAACAGTATTGCACTTATTATAACACAAACTCCATTCCTTTCATATAATGTAATATTACAATATAGGTACAAAAGGGGCAAGATTTACACTACAACAATATAACACTGCTTTTATAATTTACACCCAGTTCTATCTCTACAGAAGATTTCTATTGTAATAAGTTAGACATTCAAGTATGAACTCATGTACAGACTTCTACAGCTGCCAGCTTGTTAAATTTGATCTCTGGTCTCTTCCATAAAGCCTGTAGTTGCTCAGTTGGTTCTATCATCTGCAGAGACATTTTATACAACATGGTATCAATTTGCAAATTCCACTTTTCTTTTAAGAGGGAGTTTTTGCTTATTTCAGCCATTAACATTACACTGTTGTAAAAGTAATATTTCACAAGGCTCTGTTCTGTTAAAGAAAACATATGTTCCAACTCTTCTGAATGGCCTTTAGATTGACAATTTGTTTGGTTTCTTTTGTTTGTTTCAGTTTATCGGATTATCTTCAAGGTATCCTCTCTGTTATAAGGGCACTTTCACATGAAACTTCATGGCAGTTCTCCAGATTAGGTTGATCACATGCTACTAATTGTTTTGGCTAAGCCTAAAAGCTAAAGTTTTCTTATTGCATTGATGGGATTTATAAGTAATTCATGATCTTGCAGGTCAAAACTACTGCCTTAATGACCACCACAAAAAAGGTCATAAAATTGGGCATGGTCATGTGCTGACCCTCTTAATGGCCAATTTTGTAATTCTGGGTTCAATTATGGTTGTCAGTTGACAACTGCTTGTATTCCAACACTTTATCTGCTGAATATTTTCCAAACTGCTGAAAATCTTCACATCTTTAATCTTCTTTCTTTCATTGCCTGCTCTCTAAAGATTGCTTTTTAGAGGAGATGTTGACAATGTGCTAAGAGGAATTCAGAAGCTTGAGAATGAAGCAACAGGATGGATCATTGCATTGGTCTGGATAGTGTATTAGAAATAAGAATTGTAAAACTAGAATGGTCTTAGGTCACTGAGTTCAAATCATTACTTGATTGACAAAATCCAGAACAAGAGCATTTCCAGGAGATTATCTACAAAGCTTGAAAATATTTTCCCCCATTTCTATGTGTGTGTGTGTATGTGTATATGTATGTATATGCAGTGACACAGACAATTTTGAAGACCACTCAGGTGGCACATGTGAGACCATTGTTATGCAACCTGCACTGATTGCTAGTTTGCTTCCAGGTCCAATTCATTGTTGGTTATTACCTTTAAGCCCCTTTATGGCAGGGTCCAGGGAATCTGAGGAGTTGTCTTGGTCCACACCATTTATTTTAGTGGAAGAGGCCTACATCAGATCCCATTGCCAAAGAATTTAGCTGGTTAGGTCCAGGCGAAGAGGCTTTTCTGGTGTAGAACCTGCCCTCTGGAATATTCTCCTGGCCACATTCCGGCCTTCTGGAAGAGCCTGAAAACTTGGCTCTGCTGCCTGGCCTGCGGTGTGTTGCATTGGGGGTAGCTGATGGGGTAGAGAAGATCACCACCCCAGCCACCCATTGCCTTAGTTTTCAGCTTTATTAATTAATTTAATTCTCTTAATTGTAATTGCCTTGTATTTCCTTTTTTAACTTTTTACTTTTTTTTACAGTGGTCCCTTAGTACTCAACTTCTTTGAAACTCATCAAATTTAGTACTCAACACATTTTAATGTGAAAATTTGTTTGGTACTAGAATTTGTCAGTGTCAGCTGTCTTGTGACTCACTCTATTATTTCTTATGGGAACAGGATATTTGCAGCTCGACAGCTCCAGGAGAAATGTCAGGAGCAGAATCGTGAACTATACACCATCTTTGTGGATCTCACCAAGGCTTTTGACACAGTTAGTCGTGAAGGATTATGGCGCATTATGTCAAAGTTTGACATAATGGGTGACCTGACAGGTTTATTCTGATGGTACGACAGTTCCATGATGGCATGGTGGCTCGTGTTCTGAGTAATGGTGGAGCCTCAGAGTCCTTCCTTGTTACTAATGGCATTAAGCAAGGCTGCGTGCTGGCACCAACCCTGTTCAGCATGATGTTCTCAGCCATACTGTCAGACGCCTTTCAGAACAGCTCAGTGAGAGTTAATCTGAGGTACAGAACCGATGGGAAACTGTTCAACCTGAGAAGACTTCAGGCTGTCACCAAGGTAAAGGAGACTGTGCTATGAGATCTCCTCTTTGTTGATGATATGCCCTTAATGCAGGATCGGAGCAGGAAATGCAAGCCAGCATGGACAAATTTGCAGCTGCTTGTGACAACTTTAGCCTCTTCATCAACACAAAGAAAACTGAAGTGATGTACCAGCCAGTTCCAAAAGCCCAATATCAAGAGCCTACCATCACAGTAAAGGGACAAAAGTTGCAAGCAGTGGACCAATATACGTATCTTGGTAGTACCCTCTCCCGTGCAGTGACAATTGACATCGAGGTCAACTGTAGAATTGCCAAGGCAAGTTCTGCATTTGGCAGATTGCAGACTAACGTGTGGGACTGCCGTGGAATAAGTCTTGCTACCAAGCTTAAAGTTTACCAGGCAGCAGTGCTAACTACCCTGTTGTATGCTAGTGAGGCCTGGACAGCGTACAGGAGGCACGTTAGGCAACTGAACTACTTCCACATGACTTGCCTTCATAGAATTCTGAGGATCCGGTGGCAGGATAAGATACCAGACACAGATGTCCTCTCCAGAGCAGGCCTATCATCAGTTTACACTCTGTTGATGAAAGCCCAGATGTGCTGGGCAGGCCATGTTATAAGGATGTCAGATCATCGCATCCCTAAACAGCTCTTCTATGGTGAGCTATCTCAAGGAAAGCGATCTCACGGGGGACAAAAGAAGCAATACAAAGACACGTTGAAAGCCTCTCTTAAGTCCCTGGATATTAACACCATCTCTTGGGAATTTCTGACGCATGATCGACCGACATGGCACACCTTGGTGTACCAGGGTTGCCAGACATATGAACACAGAAGGACAATCTTGGCACAAGAGAAGCGAGCACTCCGCAAGGCCAGAGCTGTAAATGCAGAAGTAACAGTGTCTACATTTCTTTGTTCAGTATGTGGCAGAACATTCCGTGCTAACATCAGTCTTTTTAGCCACCTTTGGACACATCGTTGATGGCCCACAACCCACAAGATGTCAAGGTCTTCATCAAAATCGATGGACGAACAACATTCTTATGGGAAAAATCTGTTTGGTACTCATTGTTTTTGGTACTCATCATCCTTCTGGAACCAATTAATGATTAGTACTAAGGTACCACTCTATATGTAAACCACTCAGTGATTGTAATAGTGAGATGGGTGGCATTTACTTTGGAGAAGAATCAAAAACAAGAGAAGCTAAAGAATGAAAAAAGAGCTAGCTGAAAAATCCAGTGCTGATCTAAAGGAGAAGATGATCCTGAAATAAAGATAATATCTAACACATACAACCCTGACAGAGTAGACAGAAAATAAAGAGAGCAAAAATTGTGCAAAATTCAGCATCTCCATGAAAAAGCACCTTTGGGACAACCATGACTTGGATGACTGAAAATCTCCATAGATATACAACATTCCCATGTGGGTTATCACTTCCAGTTCAGATCAATCTTTAAAATTCACCCTCACAATAAGATCTGAGACAGATCTGTATCTGTATATATATATATGCATGCATGTATGTGAGTATGTATAAGAAGCCCCTCCTCCAGGCAAAACCAATAATTGAATGAATAGCTACTGATTAAATACAATTATATGTAAAACATAGTACTCCTTTTATCAAAGTAATTGATTCACTAGAAGAACAGCCTTTACAAAATAGCCTATGCAAGCTACAGATAATATTCAAAGACACTCATGTTTTTCAGCAGTGATGTATGCAACCATTTGCCTCTCCTGCTTATTCACTACTATCAACAGTAAGAATGGAAAATGTTAGCTCTTTCACAGATATTTGGGGGGGGGGGACTCTTGCCTTACTATTAGTAAACACTGTATATTAGATGGTAGTAAAATGCTTTTATATCCACTAGATGGCACATGATGACCATGGTAAATACATTTATTTCCACAAAACCTCCCATTCATGCCATAAATAAAGACCAGCATTATTAATTTATACCATTGCATCCACTCTGCCTCAATGTTTGTTTAGCCAGCTGTTTCCTCTAATCCTGCTTAAACACCATTGATTAAAATCCCAAATACATTCTGAGGATTTTTTTTTTTACCCCAAAGAACATTTTGTTACCTACATATTACAAGCTGTCTTTTCAAGTACAAGGCAACACTTGAACTTTTAAATGTGGAGCCAGAATGTCTAATAATCTTTAGAAATAACAAGATAATCTGTTGAGAATAATGGAATTAAACACCTTTGCAAACTGATAAAATTGATAGTAGTATAATTAAGTAAAAGTTAGCTAATTAAGTTTTTTTATTTAAATTAAACTGATTATCCTGTTTAGTTTTTTAATCCAAAACTATACATTAGGTTTTTCATCAAATTAGGATTTATTGGAAAGTTTTCACACAATGATGAAATCAGGTTAACTAAAGCCTGCCCAATCTCAAAATAGAATACCTTTGATTCAAGCAGCTTTTTTCTGTGATGAAATAGAATTCAATAAATATGGAACCAGTTGAAGGGTACTTCTGTTGAGCATTAATTTTAGCAAAACAAAATCTGTTTTGTTAAAATCCATTAATCCATAGTAATATTGAATTGAGGTAAATGGAAAACCAGATTTGATTCAGAATTTCTAATATTCACATCCACTTTCCTGTTTTTTCTGGGAGATTATTTCATTTCCATCCAACAGTACAGAATTCATAGACTCTGTTGCTGTGATCACTGAAAACACATGGACAAACACAACCCTACCTTTAGTATTAGGGCACAAAGTTCTTTATCTTCTAACAGCTGACTAGTAAGCTGTCCTATTAGAACCCATGATTTTTTTTTTCTCAGACATTGGGAATGACATATTCACTATAATGGGTTGCCTTCCACCTTAACATTCCAATCAATCTCAATTGAAATTTTAGCATGCTACAGCCCCAAATTCTTCATTTCCTGTTCTATGGGTTTTATTTGGGGAAAATACAGTGTTCTTCTTGTCTTTGATGGATTATTTTCTGCTACTTTCTAGCTGCGTTTACCTATTCTTACTCAGCAACTACAATTTTCTTCCTCCTCCTGAGTCCCTATTGATCCTTCCTATTGTGTTTTCACCAAGTCATGGTGGGTTATGGTTGAATAGGATGGGAATGCCATTCTCCAAACACAATTGTGGCATGGTATGCCATTCAGTGGCTAGGGGACCGTAAGTGTTCTAGGGAAGCTTAGGGATCAATCTCTTCCTTTCTTTGGAATCAGGCATTTCCCTCAGAACTGTTCTCCTGCTCCCACCACTGAGACCCTCCACACAGAACCACTCTTCCACCTATAGCTTTATCACTGGTAGTTTCTTTGCTATTTACTGTCTGTAACAGGGGAAATAGAAGTGAGCTGATTAACCAGAATCATGTAACAAAAACTTCTAAGGGATAGAGAGGTGGCTGAGATGTGCTTATAATACCTTTCTTTTTGTTTTCACAATAGATTAACAATGCAAATTCCTATGCGATGGTTTTCCAACATTCCTTTACAACCAACCTCCCTTATTTCAAATTTATTCAGGTCTCTCTTCAGTTGTATAACTCAAGGGGAATGAATGGCTTTTTCTTAGTCTTGCCTAAGAACCGATCAGACATCTTTAACTTCTTTAAAGACAAAACTCCACTATTCACTCCCATCGGAGAACGTTTATATATTTAAAACGTTGGTTTCCTACCCAGGAGATCTTTTACTTCTTGGCTTTATCCAACAACAACAACTGATTTCCTTAGAATTGCTCAGCTATTTTGCAGTGAAAAAGGTTAACCTATCCTTCTCTGCAGTAGTTCCATAACAGTCACATTCCTTCTTGCTCAGATTTTCCACAGGTTCACCAACTAAATGTACAGTCACAATCTCTCCAGCCAATATGACAACTTTTGCATCAAAAGATAGTAACCTCCCACAGGAAAAGAATTCTGAAGATACATTCCACTTTTTTAAATCTTTCGCACACTTTCTATCAAAAATAATAGCCCACTAATGTCAATTTGCTACAGTACATTTAACTGCTGTTTCCCCCTCCCAATATTTAGCCAAATTAATGCACTGCATAAATAATACAATACACTATGAGATGATTCAGAACCATGACAAATTAAATAATATTGGAAAAGAAGCTCTTTTTCTAGAAGATTTGTATTTCTTGGAATTACCTTTGTTTATTTCTGTTCATATTCATGATTGCTTATTTATTAATATATTTATGTTATTTATTAACCTACACACACACACACACACACACACACACACACATATAAAGTATAAATGTAGATGATTTATTCCTAACATTATTCTCTGAAGTCTTCATCTTCATAATAACTTTTCTGTTCATTGTAATTATTTTTTTAAATCACAATCAGAAAATTAACACATGCCTAAGCTGGCCTAAGGAGAGCGGGCCTAAGGAGAGCAGATGATATTTCAGTTATTGGCTGAATGCCACTGTCTGCTTGTTTCTTCTTTCATGTACCTTAGCTGAATATAATAATACCATTTTCTTCATTTTTAGTCCCTATATGCCAAATACACTGTGAATAACTGAAAACATTTAGGACATAGCCAAACTAAGCACTTTTAAAATGTTATAATTTAAGTGGAAGATTAGATCTCCAAACTGGTGCACCATACCCCTCTTGGGTTTATAAATCCCAGTTTTTCCAACTAATCTGGAAAATTCTTACCCTTACTTTACTCCCTTGATTTGTATATGTTTTTTCTTAAAATCGTGTTTAATGTACAGTTCTTAGTATCTATGTCTATATTTTATGTACTTTTTCCCAATTTAAATTTTGAATTCAAGAAAACAATATTTACAGGCAACTTCTGTCTCTCCATATATTGCTAGAATCCCATCAATCCAATGATGGTGCCCAACAGTCAGCAATGGTGATCAGTGTAGCAATAGTTGCTCATGCAGCTTTTTGATCTGTGAAACACCACACAATGCAAAACCAGCCACCCTTTTGAATGTAATATTGTTTCCTGAATTTTCACAATTCCTATCCTTCATTCAAGATCATATCACCAGTTGCAATTTTTATCTAGAGCACTGTTTTCTACCAACAACATGATTCAAGACTTGAAAAGGAACAGACAGATTGTCCTTGATATTCAGTTCATACCTGTATGTGAAAGAGGAACTGATTTATGAAGAACAAGGGAAAGGTTACTTTTTGGGGACTTTAGTAATACACGAGATGCTTATCTGAAGTTCCTTAAAGTTGATCTCTGGTCCTTCCCTTCTCCCTTTCTTTGTATTCTTTTCCCAAACTCACCATACCTGTGATGTCTTTAATTTCCTACCTTCCAGGAACTATTATTCCTGCCCTGCTCAGTAAAACATGGCCTATGTCAGTTAGGGATGATGAGAGTTATCCAACATAATTGGATAATGCCAAATTGGGGAACACTATGGATTGGATGGCCTACATTTCCTTTATTTTAGGGGGCTTTCAAGAAGTATTATTTTGGTTACTATTATTGCACCTACTGGGATTACTATTCTGTAAAGCAAATGCAGAAAACAGAGCAGTTGATGCAGTCATTCTATAAAGAATTAATTTATAAATAAATAATTCTAACCTTCCTCCCGCCAAATTCAACTCCCATCATTCCATTTTGGCAACAAGTGGGTCATGCCGGCTATGTATGATGGGAATCCCAGTACAATCTGACTTCAAGAAATTCACTGGGACGTATATTCAGAGGAACTGACAGATGAACTCCTCTCTCCCCACCCCGCAGAGAGATATAGCATAGGCAAAAGCTAGTTTTGGAAAGGCAGAAGAGTTGTCAGAAGAAAAGTTTGGCAAGCTCTGCTCCTCCAGAGCTCCATAGGTTACCAGCGAACAAATGGGAGAGACAGTAGAGCTTAAAAGTTACAGTTAGTTCAGAGTAGCCGGATGCTATCCCATCCCAGTCCCGCACATTTGCTTTTGCGTTTTTTGTTTTTTGTTTTTTTACCTTTCCACAGTTTCAAAGCAAGGGATGCCGCTTCCAAAAACTCTATTCTCTGCGCTCTCGCTTCTTGTGCCCCGCGCCAGCCAGAGACGAAAGTCCCGATCCGAGAGAAGAACGAAAGAGAGACTCCTTTCAGTCGACGAAGGACCACGTCAGACGCGAAGGACGTTTCCAAGAATGCTGTTATTGCTCGATGCGAGCGCTGCTTCAAACCCCAGGAATGAAGGGGTGGAAAACTAGAAAGCCAAACACCGCGCGCGCACACGCCCAACGCTCCCCCCCTTTCTCTAGCACAGCGTCCTCTTGTTGCTTCAGCCTCCCCGGCGCTGGACGGGGGCGTCCCTGAGGGTCTTGCCAGGTGCCCTGTCCTCCTGGCCCAACCTTTGAGGTCACCGCCCGCCCACAACCCACCGACGCCTCAGCTCTGCCTCAGAGGAGGACAAGTTGTCAACGGAGCTCAGCAGGGCGCATGGCCAGCATCTTCAGGAACGTGAACTTGTCCTGCACGAGTTGCTGGGCCTTGCCCCCCCCCTCCATGAACACCCCTTCTTCCTTCAGTCGGGATGGTCTGCTGGAAGGAGTGCAGGGGAAGGCAGTGTATAGGGAGAGAAGACACTTTCATGGAACACTGCCCACTTTTCCAGCAAGTATCAGTCAGCATCCCACCATCATTACTTTCTTTTCTAGAGAAACATTATTGAAATTCTCTTTTGCCCACACAGTCTTGATTTTTCGATGCATTGTTGGAAAGCCGAATGTGCTAAATTCCCACTGTTGTTCTGTGTTTGTGTTTCATGCACCGGATTTTCAATTTCTGTCTAGAATTCAAAGAAATATTTATATAATCTTCATGATAACCTAGTCAACTACATAGATATGTATTTTTCACTAATTAAATTCCTACCAGCAATATGTAATATTTGCAAGGAAAAAAATGCATGCATTTTAGCAATTCCTAGCAAAACTATGCATTTAGAGGTAGGATTTTGATACTTGGCTTATATTAAAAGAATACATTTTAATATTATGTAGATAGTATTGTTTCTATCCTCTAGACTCTAGACAATAGTTTTCAGGATCTATTTTTTCTTAACTTAAGGAGGGCTGTCTGTAAAAATACTAGCAGTTGCAATAAATACAAAATTCTCTTGTGTATTTTAAATAGGTCATAAATAGGCAACTTTTGGTTTTCCATATATGGCTGGAATCCCAACTGCATCAGTAATTGGGCAGCCACTGGTCATGATCACACAACATACAAGAGAGTCTCTCTCTCTCTCTCATTCACTCACAAACACACACACGTACAAGGCAACAATTGCTCAAACTAACCATTGAGAACCAATTTATGCTTTGAATGCAAGTTATGAATCATTATTATTTTCTGAATTGTATGGATTTTCACAATACCTATTCCTACTCAACACTATTGAGTCTTTTATCCAAACCTTTGTTATTTTCACAGTATGAATTTTCACAGTATGATATAGATATGCTCCCTAAATTTTTCATTTATCCCTGTATTTGAAGCATGGGCTGTTATATGCAGAAAAAGGTAGCTGTGTACTCTGTATTAGTATGTTGCAGGATATTTATGTGAAATGTTGAAATTTTCTTTCCCTTTTCCTTATAGCCCACCATAACTCAGGCTGTCTTTGATTTCTACTACTAACTTCTACCTTAGTCAGTAGGACTGAGTATTCACTCATTTCTATAATAGTTGAGTAGGATCCATGGTTTGGATAGATGCTGGAGCACAGCTACAAGTAGATCTCTTTAGGAGCATATATACCAGGGGTCTTGAAACCTGGCCCTTTTATGACTTGTGGACTTCAACTCCCTGGCACGCTAGCTGAGGAATTCTGGGATTTGAAGTCCACAAGTCATAAAAAGGCTATCTTTGAAGACCCCTGATATATACAGGATGTGCTGTGTTGCATTGTTGTCCCTACAAGGGTGGCTATCCAGTGAGATTTGGGTGCACTATGAATGTGCCCTTGGTACTTAGCCCCATACTTGTGGAATTGATTTGGATAAACATTATCCGTGGTGACTAAGATCCTCATGATTGAAGGCCTGCTAAAACAGAGACAAAGATAAACTATGACACCTAGGTTTTGGCAATGCCTAGTCCTTCTATGTATTCATTTGCAGAAAAGTACGTACTTCAACCTCAGCCTGAAGAAAATGTTTTTGTAGTTGCTTTTGTTAGTGGACACAATGGGGAGAGGTAGATAGTGATGAATTGATTGTATAGGATGAATCCAAAATGCTGTAAGTTTTGCTATAAATTGCAGTCAAATATCCAGTGTACTAGGTGATATCGCTGTCTGTTGATATACAGCATGTTCTTACACCATGCATGGTGACTGTAAGACAAAAACCACTTCTTTAGTAATACTGATTCAACCCATTGCTGGTCCCAGATATTCTTCCAAAGACTATTACATGAGAAGGAAACAGTAAATGGTCCAAAGACAGTGGTACAAAGTAACATAATGTGATATCTTGTGATGCAATTGATTGCATGACAAAATTGGTAAAAAGAAAAATATGCAGTACTCACAGAATTTCAAATGCTGATTGGAAGAGGGCAATCATTGGCTTTACAATAATGCATACTGAAACCGTATAGGCAGAATCACCACACTAATGTTCTCCAGGTATGTGCAGATGTGCCACAGCAGCATGCACCATGGGTAGCAAGTTTGTGAGTGTCCTGCTGTTTGGCATAGGCTATGTGACTTGCTCTAAGATTAATCAATTGTGTAATGATTAAAGGCTGTTGGCCTTCAGCTTCTGCAAGCTGGATTTGGCTATGGATTAAATTGGAAAGTGTATAGATGTATGGATCATCAAGCTGGAGGGGAAAAAAAGTAGATGCAAAAACATAGATAAAAAACAAAGCAAAACCCCTCTCCATCTTCTCTGACAAGATCAGTTTTTTCTACCCCAATAGACTCCAAGGCATTTAGACTATAGTTTCCACCATTTTTAGCCAGCCAGGCAAAATTTACTAACCATGGGTGAATAGGCACTTGAAGGCTGCCTAATTGGGAAAGCTGATGAAGTGTGTTTAATGAATGAGTCAAGAAGAAGCAAGGACACTGTTGAGTCCTTCGCGGAAAGGTAAGACACGAGAAGCAGTTGTAGTTCTCAGTTTTCTTTATTCTGCGTTCAGCTTACAAGTAGATGGCTTCAGCAGCTCCCAAAATCTCCCAGCTTCTTATATAGGCATTTCCCGGGTCAATGCGATACTTTTCCCTCACCAGCACCCGCGCATGCGCACGGCGCTGGTGACAGCCTGTCTGGTCCCGGGCAGCTTTGCACCTGCCCGGGACTGCCTGCAAACGCCCCGAGCCATTTGCAAGGCTCGGGACATAACACCCCTTTCCCCCAGGCTAAAACTACTACCAACATATAATCATTTATTTATGCAGTGTTCTGCTTCCCAGTGCTCCTATCGTTACCTGGCTGTTGTTTAGCCAGCAATGTTATGTAATCTTCTAAGTATTTAGGAGATTTCCTTGCTCTCTTTGACCTTCTCAGTTCTGGGTTTCTGATAGGCGTTCCCTGACTGAGGGGTGACAAGAGCCTGTTCCCCTTATCATGCCTTGGTGCCTTCCAAGGACTTTGCCCCAATGCCTGGCCTGCTTGCTTGCCCACCGGGCTCGTCAGGCCAGGGCTCCTGTCACTTTGTGACCTGGTTGACCCGCCTAGCTGTAGGCCCTCGGGCCCCTTGAAGTGATAGCCACTGCTGGGCGTCTCTATAGAACCTTCTAGGTCCGTCCAAGACCTGTCAGGAGGCTGTCCAATCCCTAAGCCCCGTTCTGTGTCCGGGCTCGTGTGGGTCTCTGTACCTTCCCAAAACTCAGTTACTCCCTGATTTGGGCTAGCGGTGTTGCGGTCGGGACTTGGTTCCTCGACCACCTCCCTGTAAGTTTGACCCCCTGTAGGATTAGGGGTAAGGTCAGGCCAACTCTGGGGATTGTGTGCCAGCTCTCTTGCGGGGACTGATTTGTTGGGATGCTCCCGGGTACCCTCCGTGACTGGAGTGTTGTGTGATGTGTGTGGAAAGTGAGTATGCCCCCGGGGTGACTCCCTGGCTGGAGTAGGCGTGAGTGCCTGTTGTGTGGGTAAGCTCCATGAATTCCTTTTCGGAGCACTTGCGGAAGCTTGAAATGGGCCGTCAGTGGCTCCATCAGTGGAGATGGACAGCAGCTCGTGCCCTTCCCTTTGCTCCAAAGGGTCCCCCTCCCCCCCGGAAAAAGACCCACGAGTCTCAGCTGGAAGATGCCGCCTAGGGCGGAGTTGGTTGATGTGCCTGCGCAGGACACGACCGTTGTCCAGGGCTACCTCGTAGGATAGAGGACCCGTGACCCTGGAAACAGAAGCGGGGACCCAGGTATGACCAGGCCCGTAATTGCGAGTCCAGACCGGGGCACCCTCAAGTAGTTGTCTAGATGCCCTAGGATGTGAGGTAGATGAAGGCAATCTGTCCGGATGCAACCGGTCAAGTTTAGTAGTAAGTTGACGCCCCCAACGAAGTTCAGCTGGGCTTCTCCCTGTAGAAGTGGACGGTGTGGTGCGATAAGAAAGAAGAAAGTCAGCCAACCTGTGATGCCAGTCCCCGTAGGTGAGTCTTTTCAAGGCGTCCTTTGTGATGCGCACCATACATTCAGCCATACCGTTAGTGGACGGGTGGAAGGGTGCAGACGTGGCATGACGAATCATGTTAGCCTGTAAGAAAGCTTGGAATTCGGAGGAAGTGAATTGAGGGCCGTTGTCAGACACAATGACATCTGGAAGCCCGTGTGCAGCAAAAATTCCCCTCAGTACCTGAATAGTCTTTGCAGTGGTGGTGGATGAGACAGGTACAACCTCAAGCCATTTTGAATGGCTGTCAACAAGGACCAAGAAGAACTGGCCTGAAAGGGCCCAGCGTAGTCAATGTGCACCCTAGACCATGGGGACTGTGTTTCCTCCCATCTATGCACGGGAGCTTGGGGCATCTCTGGGCAAGATCGTTGGCACAGGTGGCATGCATGCACCTTAGCCTCACTATCTTTATCTAAACCAGGCCACCACAAGTGGCTGCGCGCAAGAGCCTTCATACGAACAATGCCAGGATGACCCTCGTGGAGGGATTCTAAGACCCTAGTCCTCATTGAGGTGGGAATGACAACTCTGTTTCCCCAAAGCAGACAACCCTGAGAAAGGGACAACTCGTTCCTTTTGGACCAGAAACTCTGAAACTCAGGACTAGGGCAGTGCTCAGGCCAACCAGACAAAACCCAGGAACGGACACGTGAAAGTGTGTGATATGTACCTATTTCAGCGGCAACATCCCTGGCACTAAGAGGGAGCTCGGCAAGGCTTGGATAGATAGAATGTTGACAGCTGGCGCAGGGTCAGCTTCTACTACTGGCAGAGGCAATCTACTGAGGCCATCAGCATGGCCCATTTCTTTCCCAGGCTTGTGGAGTAAGGAAAAATCATATGCAAACAGAAAAATAGACCACCTAAGCATTCTTGGGGAAATGATTTGGGGAGTTTGTTTACGTGTGGTAAACAATCCCAGCAGAGGCTTATGGTCAGTGAAGACCGTGAATTGCCTGCCATACAAAAAATCATGGAATTTTTTAATTCCAGCAACAACAGCCAGAGCTTCCCTGTCTATCTGAGCATAGTTGCGCTCAGCAGAAGACAGTGTTCTGGAGTAATATGCAACAGGAACCTGAGTTCCATCAGACCTGAGGTGGCTCAGGACAGCTCCTACCCCGTAAGGGGACGCATCACAAGCGATGCACACAGGAAGGGACTCGTTGAAATGTGCAAGTACACTGTTAGAAGTGAGCAAGGCCTTGACTTTGTTAAAACAAGCCTCATGCGTTTGTGACCACTGCCACACTGCTTGCTTGTCTAGTAGCCTGTGAAGAGGCTCAGCCACACTGGCTTTATGTGGAAGGAAGGAATTGTAGAAATTCAGGAGGCCCAGGAAGGCCTGAAGTTCGGCCTTAGACTTTGGCCTAAAATAGCAGTTAGTTTGGATTCAGCAGGGTGAATCCCAGCAGCATCAATTTTGAACCCCAGAAATTCAGTAGAAGGCACCCCAATCTTGCATTTGTCTTTTTTGAGCTTGAGGCCTGTTTTCCTGAATCTTAACAGAACAGCCCTTAGCCTTTCAGCTAGAATGTGTGTGGAGTTTCCTGCAATCAAGACATCATCAAAGTAGGGGCAAACCCCTGGTATACCCCGTAGTGTGTTTTCCATTACGCTTTGGAAAATCCCAGGAGCGACATTCACTCCAAACTTTAGCCTTTTTACCTTGAAGGCCCCTCTGTGGGTCACAATAGTCTGAGCTATAACAGCATCATCATCAACAGGCAGCTGTTGATATGCTTGAACTAGGTCAAGCTTTGCAAAAACACGCCCCCCCTTGAGGGAGGGCAGGATATGACTGACCACAGGAACAGGATAGGCATGTTGCTGCAATGCCTTATTAAGAGTGCATTTGTAATCAGCACAAATGCGAATGTCCCCATTTGCCTTTAGAGGCGTGACAATGGGGGTCTCCCATGGACTGGAATCAACAGGTTCTAGAATTCCCTGTTGGATCAGTTTGTCTAACTCAGTGTCAATTTTACTCTTTAAAGCAAAAGGGACCCTTCTTGCTTTAATTCTAATGGGAGTGACAGTAGGGTCTAGCTTTAAGGACACAGGGGGTCCTTTGAATGTGCCCAGCTGGGGGCTGAAAACATCTGCAAATTCTTTGCAGACTTCCTGTAGGTCGAGTGTTTGTAAGCTGTTGAGTCCTGTGACATGTATCCCCAGGGCCTCAAACCAATCGAGTCCTATGAGACTCGTTCGTTCACCCCTACTACTAATAAGTCTAGTGGACCTTCAAAATTCTTGTATTGCACGTTAAGGGTGGCCTCCCCCTTAACACACACTCTTGAATTTTGAAAATCTGTTAACACAATGTCAGAAGGCCTTACCTTGGCCTGAGTTCCACTACCGGAACAAATCTTCCTAAATGTATGCAAGGAGATGATTGAAAGGGCAGACCCTGTGTCTAGTTCCATAGTTAATGGAACCCCTTGTAGCTTCACCTTGAGTGACAGCTTTTTCTTAATGGGCTTGTGTGTGCCTGTCCTAAGGATGCTTCTTCGCGAAGCGCAAAACCCTACCCTATTCTGGCTGGGGAATCTGGTACCTTTCAGGCGCAGTTCTTCCTGAGGTTGTACCTTTCGTCGGCCCAGACACACAGTTGCAATGTGTCCTTGTTTGCCGCATGCCCGGCAGGTAGCGGAGCGGAACTTGCAGTCGGTTCTCCTGTGGCGACCTCCACAGCCGATGCACTTGAGTGGAGCTGAAGAGCTTCCCTTCTGATTTCCTTCCTTCGTGGGGTGGAGACGGTCGACTTCCTCGTCCGGATCCTCCTCGGAGTTTCCTTGGACGTCTTCCTGGTGCACGGATGCAACTTCTGGACTGTTTCTGATCGGCCGCATGTTCTTGACGGCGCCGCCTGCTGCTTCTTCTGCGGTGACTTCTCTTAAGGCATCTTGGAAGGACAATTCTTCTTTAGCGAAAAGCCTCTGTTGTAGATCTCGATGCCTTAACCCGCACACGAATCGGTCCCTCAGTCGTTCTTCGAGGTCCTTGAACTCGCAGTGCTTGGCGGCCTTCCTTAATGCGGCGATGTACTCTTTGGCCGACTCACCGGATCGTTGATCCCTCTGCTCGAAGGTGTGGCGCCATGCGATGACGGACATCTTGGACTGGAAGTGCTCCTTCAGTAGCTTCTTCAGATCTGCGTAGCTGACAGACTCTACTGGAACAGGTGCTGCAAGGTTTTCTGCGATTTCGCAGGCGTCTTGACCGCAAACACAAAGCAGGGTGGCAGCCTTCAAGCTCTCTTCCCTCACTTGGTTTGCCTTGAAGTAGTTCTCCACCCTGGCTACGTAGGACTCCCACCGCTCTGGATGTGAGACGTTGAACTCCGAAAGCCTTCCAACCTTTGCCATCTTCAGGAGACGGGTCTATCAGCCAGCCTACCCCCGAATGCGCACTGGATTGGCGAGTAGCTGCCGAGTCAACACCGTTCCGCCGCTCAGGACTCACTTGGGTAAGCTTACACCTCTTCCTTTCCAGGCGATGTAAGGCATCCCACCTTCGTCGCCAGTGTTGAGTCCTTGGCGGAAAAGCAGACACGAGAAGCAGTTGTAGTTCTCAGTTTTCTTTATTCTGTGTTCAGCTCACAAGTAGATGGCTTCAGCAGCTCCCAAAACCTCCCAGCTTCTTATATAGGCATTTCCCGGGTCAATGCGATACTTTTCCCACGCCAGCACCCGCGCATGCGCATGGCGCTGGCGACAGCCTGTCTGGTCCCGGGCAGCTTTGCACCTGCCCGGGACTGCCTGCAAACGCCCCGAGCCGTTTGCAAGGCTCGGGACATAACAGACACAATGTAAGTCCCTGCTATATTCTAATAATTATCACATGAAATACATATCCAGAAAAGAATACTGTGCAAGATTATCACTTTTCTTTTGAAACAAAAAAGGCAAATGATGAGGAAATTAAATAGTAAATTAACTTTCCTTTCCAAGCAGAAACTGAAAAAAAAACAGGAGAAAGAGAATCACCAACTATGGCCCAGCGTGTGTACTTCAGTGTGGCCAGAGAAAGTGCAAGGAAGAAGAAGCACATGCCTCCACTCATTTGGTCAGTCTCTTTGGCATCAGGTCATGGATGAACTGCATAAACTGGAATAGGACTCTTCAGTACGTCCATGTTTTTTGGCACCTGACATGCTCCCTGAACTTTAGTTGTATATCTTTATTCTTATAATTAAATAAAATATCCTTACAGTTAAAAAGAAGAATGTGAATTTGCAAAGCAAAGTTTAACCTCCAGCTTTACCTTTATTTTGAATAATGCATTGGCCTGAAATGCATTCAGGAAAAGAAAAAAATTAAACATGGTTGTAGAAATCATTCTTGGGTGGAGGGAACTATTGTATCATATTGTCTTCTTGGGAGCAAATATTTTATGATTGGCCATGCTCATAATGACAGTTGTTTGTTGAAGTGTAAGCTCTGAGTGTCTTGAGAGTGTTCATAATATTGACATTGTATTTTTGCCATGAAATCCCAGAACTGTGATTTAATCAATAAGATTGGGGTAAGCCTCCCTCAACTATTTAGGAAATGTACGTGTTAAAATCCAAAGTACCTGAATTTCCCAAGAGTTTTAGGTTGAAAAAGACTTTCTATTAATTCTCTTCTAAACATTTGTCCTTTGGAATTCTCTTTTCCACATTTCAAAATCAATGATTTGATATCACATATTTGCTCCAAAACTTCAACTTTATGTAGGCAGGACATGGCACTATGTCAGAACTAACTAAATGTAATACAGAGACTTCTGTCTTGATATGAATTTAGTACTGTTGCTTGACCAAAAACATGAATGATCTTGCCAAATCCAGCACTAACATTATGGCAACAAACATCTAATGAGTGAGCAACAAGAATATTTAGCAACCTGACAGTGAGTTGAAGTATCCATATATAGATATAGGTGTAGTAAATTTACTGCCTCACACCCTAATGTCAAATATAGCAGGAAATTCCAAAGAAGTTTGTTAAGTTCCACTTTAAAAAAATAGAATGGGACCTACAGTACTCATGCTAAAGGATACATATGTTTTTTTTTTCTCAGTGTTAACTGAATGCTCTTTGTGTCTTTTAAAAAGTTTCATATTAATTTCAGAGTGAGGCTAATCATGATGCTGATTAAGTGGATTTTTTGGGGTCAACCATGCTATCTATTTGCTTTTTCCTGAATAAATTGGTTAAAAACAAAAATTCTTAAGGAAAACATTCAGGTTGGTGAAATACTTAACACATTTTGAAAAAGGTAGTGCTGATAACAATATTCTTGTTGACGGTGTAGGAGCTGGATTATGTATTTGAACCATAAAACATAAATTTAGTTCATTCTGAAAAAAGAACTGTGGCTGTGGAATTAAAAGTATCTTTTCAGTCTAATGTGAGATCAATTGAGGAAGTGTGACTCTGTTGGTTCTTCTCAATCTCTGCAAGCTTTTTATACAATCAGCTAAAATGTGGTTCTGTTATCTGGCAGGTTTTGGAATAAAAAGTAATGATTTGCATAGTTCCAGTTCTTTTTCTGATATAGATTTCAAACTACATCAGGTGAAGCAATAGCTAGAAACACATTTATCTCTTTTGACTGATTCATCAACTGCATCCTTTACACCAGGGGTGTCAAACTGCCGGCCCAGGGGCCAGATGCATCATGGCAAAACGGATGCTGGCACTGGGAAAAAATTGCGATACACCATGACACGACACGTGATGTTGTGAGTTTGACACCTCTGCTTTCCACGAAGCTTGTCCTTAAAACCATGGTATAAGTATGTATTGGAACTTTTGGAACTCACAGTGTAAAATATTCTACATGGGTTGTTTTTAGCATGTGCTAAAGGCACTGCACTGGCTGCTAATTTGTTTCTAGGCAAATTATAAAATGCTATTTATTATTATCTGTGAGCAAACCTTGCCATTTTGAGAACAGAATGTTCCATCTCCAGACCAGGAGTTTTCAACATTCCTAGTTATTATTTTTAAACTCCTATAAATGCCTGTATACCTATATACTTAGGAATAGGAAAGGATAAAGCCTTTAGATCGTTTTGTGTTGAAATAAAATGGCCATATATACATACTTAGGTTTTCAGGAACATCAGGTAAAAACAACAAAGAATCTTATGGTACCTTAAGAACTATTTTATTATGGCATAAGGTGTTTAAGGTTACATAATATGATTATTTTATTTTTGCTAAAAGAAATTACCACAGTAGCATTTTGGAAAATAGTTGTACAATTTGGAGAGTACATGTTAAGTACTACTAAACTATGCTGAATGCTGAAATTCCATTGAAGCTTTCACGGATAGTAATAAATCTGAACCTTTTTTTCAATTTAGAAAACAGAAAAATGTTTTTAATTACATTTCTATTCTATCTAAAGCATATAAATATAGAATCTAAGTCTGTGTGAAAATAGCTTTAAAACTCTGTCTTTCCAACATGGTTTTGAGTATGTCAAACAAGCTGGAAAATAGAAAGCAGAATAAAATGATTATTCAAATAATTGTTAGGGTACAAAATTCTACTTTCTGAAAGAACAATGTGAAAAAAGTTAATTAATATTTGTAAAGTTATTATTTTCAATTAATATCGCTATCTATGTAAATACAGTTTCATCTACAAAATACATAAAATAATCTAATTAAGTAATTTGTACACCAATGTTGTTGATCGTGCTGATTGTGTTATTTTTAACAGAATGTTGAAAATTTCTAGATTACTCAGTATTACTCCCATATTCCACACAGGATCTGTGAGAGTCAGTGTAACCCCATCCTAGCACCAAAGATGACATATTCTTGGAACCAATGGGCCCTAAAATCCTAAGCCAGTCAGTCTTCCCACATTCAGCTAAAGCTTATTGTTCTCCATCCAGGGCTTCACTGAACTGCTTAATATTCTAGGGACAGAGACGTATAATCAGGGCTTTTTTTTGTCATAGAACACCCAGAATGGAGTTCTGGCACCTTTTTTGGATGGAACCTTGTAGGATAGGCAAGGCGGGTTGTATGACGTTTGAGTTCCGGCACCTTTTTTTTTTTTTTTTACAAAAAAGCACTGCATATAATTGTATATAATGTACAACCCTGCAGCTTCAGGTAGATGTTAAAGAGGAGACGAAAGGAGAAGAGAGGAGAATGCATCAGATTGCCCCATCAGTACCAGTTCAGCCAATTACCCTACCTGCGTCATATATAAGGGAATTCGTTCTGGGTCTCCTCATAGCCCTTTCCTTGATAGGGGTAGGATAAATTGGCTGAAATAGTCCTGATGAGCCAATTTGTTATATTTTAACAATTCCATAAATTATCTCTATATGTAAACTAACTCAGGGAAAGAATGCTTCATAACATGGATTTCTGCTTGAGCAAAGATACTTCATCCTTTCAGGTATGGGTATAAAGACCTTCTTCTGTGCTTCTTGATTTTACATTTGGTAGGAATGACATCAGTAAATGCATCAGCAGTGGAGTTGTGAATCACACCCATGTCTATTTTTAATGCATGAAACTGGTCATTCAAAACCTTTTTACAAATCCTAAATGGGTGCACTCTTTCCGTGCTGATTATTTCAGGAAGACAAAGGAACATTGTTAAATAAAGTTTTTCTTAAAAAACAAAAAGACAATGGAGGTTGTAAGTTCACTAGTTTTCCTTCATGTTCATAAAGTTTGTGCATCTCAGCACATAATTATGTTTCTATAAAACAGCTAAGAAACAGCTGGGAGGAGGACAAAAATGATACATTCATGCAAGGCACATTAACAAGGAGGCATATAAAGAATAATTAGATAATCCCTGATTTGTTGGGTTGTAATTTTTTCCACATATTATATAGTATAGCACTTACCCTTTTGTCACAACCCCGAGGAGACCTCTGGTAAAGCCTTCTTGTCCTCCTCCTCCCTCAGCTGACTTGTGAAATTCCCTACCACTTTGTTGTGGGGAGGAGGAACAAAAGTAACTACAGACAACAAGGAAAACTGTATTCCTGCTCCTCATTCTGGTGTATCCCCAAGGGACTTTTCCCATTTTCCGAACTTCATCAATCAACTGCTAGTACTTCCAACAAGCCCTACCTTTCAAGCAGACATCTGAGTTGCTTTTCTTGTTCTTCCTTCATTGGCCACCCTCGTTAAGATATTTCAGATTTCAGCCTTGGTTCCAAAGTTGCTCATTAGGCAGTGCTGCTAACCAATTGGATGGAGGGACCAGGGGGTGGTGAGAAAGAGGGTGGACATAAGCCCCTTCCAAAACTCTCAGGTTTCTGGGAAGTGAAATCAGAAGGCACAGTGGAATTGAAATGGGTACAACTTTCCCAAATTTCGATTCCATGGGATTTAAGAATCCCAGATTTTGAACTTCTTCTGTAAGTTAGCCAATTTGAAGGCTATCGTATATGCCGGTGTATTAGGCGACCCGGTGTATAAGATGACCCCCGTCTTTATCGCCGAGCCGCATTCCTAGAACGTCGTCTTATACGCTGGAAACTACCAGTATTTCCGGCGTATAAGACGGCTCGGCGTATAAGACGACCCCCGTCTTTGGCGCCGAGTTTAGCGCTTCTGGAAGTCGTCTTATACGCCGCCATATACAGTAACTTGCAGAATGAGTTGATTCAAAAACTGATGCTACACATTGAACAATTTGGTCTAATTGATGGTTTAAAAGTATCAAACAGACACAGGAGTTTTAGTAGTGTACAGATTCACTCATTATCACTTCATTTCATTATTCTGATTATTCTCAAATTTTCCTATGGTAATCCAGAAGAAAAAAAAACCTTCTTGGAAAGTGTGAAAAGTCAGGGAGGATTCAGAGAGATGGAAACATTTGGAAAAGAAAACCATATTAGGGTCTTACATCACCTCTAAATTAATGAAATTTTCAAACAGCCCAAGAAAAGGTTAGAAAATATTCCATGGGAATGAAGCATTCCAATTTTAAGTATTAATTATGATTAAGGTTTCAAACATACTTTTCATCTTTTCCTTTCTCCTTTTTTTAAATACCATGCAACCTACAATTAGCTTACAAAAATAAGGTCTATCAACAGAATTTGAAAACATAATATAAGTATGGCATCTTCAACTGCTTCAAATACACTAATTCTCAACCTTTATGTTTCAGAGAGATTAAAAAAATAATGGTAATTTTATATGCATTTTCTAACATAAATATCCTCCTCAAGTCTTATTCTGCTACCTCAACATGGTGCAGGAGTGTTCCTGGGAATGATGAGTGAAGAATACCAGTGGCCTAGCCAAAGATGGGTGGCAAACCAGTTTAATAAACAAACAAAGAGGTACTTATATTGGGCAGTAGAATGTAAGATGTGGCTGGAAGCAGATGATCACTTTGATGACATTGTCAAAGGCATCCTTTTGTATTGCATGGGAGAAGGCAGTGCTGGTCCTGCATATTACCAAGAAAATCACATGAATAAACAGTATAAAATGTTTGATTATATAGTTCTGGGTGATAATTTGCCCTCAGGTTGGTTGGTATACAACAGGTAACATAATGTGTTTATGACCTGAAGGAAAAGAGCATCTAAAGATGTACCATAAGAAATATGAATGTGAGAAAGCTCAAATATAATAAAATTTGAAATGAATACACATTAGTATCTTCCATTTAAGTGAATTGAAATGAAATGGAATGGGACCCTTTCAATAAGAAAATCATACTGTTTTCTACATAGGGTATGAGAAAAATAGAAGAAATGGTGTTATTTTTATAGGTAGGAAGGATACAGCAAAGATAATACTTGGATGCAATCTATAATCAATGACTGAATAATACCAGTTAGATTCGAAAACAACTCTTTAATATGACAATTATCCAACTTTATGCACCAACCACTGTTATAGAAGAAGAAGAGGTTGATGAGTTTTATGATCAAATTCAATCTGTAATTGATAAAACATGCAAGTAAGAAGCACAAAGAAACTGATGAAATTGTTTATTAGTTTCTGCCAATCTAGTGGTTTCTTCAATGAGAGTGGATAACACAGACTTCAAACACCAAACCACTAATACAATACCTTGAAAAATGAACAAACTAGAATCAGATGATTGTACACAGAAATTGAATTGACTCTATCATTGGTACAAGGAGATATATTGGCTGAGTTACAACAGGAAAGACAACTTATCATTTATAAAGATAAATTAACTCATCAGATGGCAGCACTTGCCAACCTTGCCTAGCTCCAAAGCCCCAAAGGCTTAGGTCTGCATATTATTTGGATGGAATGCCACCAGGAAATATCAGGATTGTTGGCTAGATTGGGAAATTGAAAAAAATAATTCAGATTAATGCAGGGGCAAATCAGATTTGTCCTACTGCTAAGAAAAATGAACAGTTATATCATAGTGTTCTCAGAAGTCAAGCCTGATGTGAATAAAATTTTATGTAAAGATGAATTAGGGCTTCAGCAAGTGTCCTGATCTTGTCTGAGCTCAGAAGTTAATCAGGGTCAGGCTGATACATACAGTACTTGGAAGGTCTGATAGTCACTGGAGGTCTGCCTTATTTTTCTTGAAAATAAATACAGAGGAATCAGTTCTCAGACTTTTGCATGAAAAAGCTACGGATATTAGAGCTTTGTAGAACTTCCCATGGCAATCCTAAACCAAATCCAGGCCTTATTCTTGTTGTAATGAACAAATGAAAGAAAACAAACAGCTTTTTAGTAATATACTTTGCTGATCTGGATGTGAGTTTGATATCAGATTATGTACCTACTCCAGATTATTTCTGGAATGGAAAAGGTAAGGAAAGATACATATGTTAGTTACATCTTTATATTTACATGTAGTTTTATCCAGAGTGACCTATATGAAGCTATCTATGGAATTCACAGAAGACCATGGAATTTAAGTTAGGAACAATTTAATTCATAGCTCAGATACTTAATTGCTATAGCTCTACCTCTGGTACTTAGTTGTTATAGCTTTGGTGTGGATAAGACTACTTTTCATTTCCATCTCTGTCATCCTTTTTTATCTTTATTCTGTCTTAACTTTTTAAGGTACCTTCATTTTTTATGTGTTTTAGAAAAAGCTTTTCCAACCAAATAGGAGATCAAGACAACAATCTGGACATTGCCAAGTTGAAGAAGGATTCTCTGGAGTGAGTTACTTCAGATAGACCTGCTATCCAGTTTTGAGTCCATTTTTTTCCAATTGAGGATTAATGGCATGCTAAATCTGTCTACAGAAAGCTAGTGAATGGGAAAAGCTATAGATGGGACTTTGGTTTGATGTACTGTATGTTTTGGAAAGAACTTAGCAAAACTCTGAAAGTTCTTAAAATAATGACAGAATCTTGAATTATTTTTTAGAAATTATATATGATCAAAAGCAATTTTATATCTTGCCTATTATTAAATTTGACTTTTATTGCTTACCATTTAATATTGTCCATATGGGAAATAGTGAAGAAATTATAAGATAATATAATGCAATTAAATAAAAAAGGACCTTTTCAGTCACTGCTGGAGAAAACTAGTTATGTCTTTTCCCTCTTCGTATAAGAATGCTGGTGCCAGAATAAGTTCATGAAAATATATGGGTATGCTATGCTACCTGATTAAATTTTTGTTTATTAAGAGAAAAGGCTCTTCTCATGCAGTTGCTATGCAAATGTCATGGTCTTCTCTATGATAGATGGGACAATATGAATGGTCAGGAACAATGGGAATTGTAGTCTAACATGCTGGAGAGTACCAGGTACAGGGAAATCATAGAGCAAAATTTCTCAAAATAAGCACCACTGAATCCAATGGGATTTATTCCAATATAAACATGCATGGGAATATGGCTGAAATTCTATATTCATTGTTATTTAAGGAAGCCCCACTCATGATATTTGTTGCTAGGAGATGAAGGACTTGATGGTACATAATCATTCACGATGGTGGGATTTGTGAATAAATAGGTATATTTCTTAAACCTTTAATTAATAAAAAGAAACAGCCTCTCATTATTATCTATATATGAGTTACATTTGTCTATAGTACCAGGGGTCTGCAACCTTGACAACTTTAAGACTTGTGGACTTCAGCTCCCAGAATTCCTCAGCCATCTGTTGTCAAGGTTGCAGACTTGGATCTATACAGTATATGCAGAGCCTTGCTAGGGAGAGAGTAGTATTCCAACTAAGTATGCAGTATGTAGCTTTTAATTTACTCATGTCCTCCAAAGTACCATATAATAAGTAATATGCAATATATGTATACAGACTGACAATAGCTAATTTAAGATAAAGGATCTATCCAGATCAGCTTTCTTTTGTATGGATGGTTCATAGTTGGATAATCTTTAAAACAATCCAAAATTACCTTGCAGCTTTTTTCTGTACCAGGATTTACTACTGGTGTCTTATCCAGACTTAACCGGGTTTACTCTATTTAGCTTTCATTTCCATCATATTCAGCTCTGTTGGTCCTACAGCAGCTCTAAAGAGTTGCATGAATATCAACATAATTTGCAACAGCAGAATAGACCAGCTGATAATCTTCCTTAAGCTGTAAACTGAAATAGCAGTCAGAAAGGGACGTTGGCTTTTGGGGGGAATGTCTAAAGACATGGGCGAGGAAACACGTCGGTGGGGCACCACCCTTCCTGGTAGACCAAACAGAAGTCTCTATTTGGAAGCCCAGGGAAAATAGATAGTCCCATTGATTCATGATCCCGCCCTGTAGCTTTAGATGGTGAGGAAAGTCTTCCTATTTCAGTAACAAAGCGGCCCTTGATGCTCGTGGAGGGGGAAAAAAAGTTGGGAGGGGTGGACCTAAAAACCCATCCTCGGAGAATCGAGGACAGCTCACACGGGATATGGAGAGAGGAGAGCTCAGCCGCGAAGAAGAGCGCGCTCGGCTGAACGTGAATGATGGGCAAAGTAGTCGAAGTGGGGGAGGGCAGGAGCTCCAGTGTTGAAGTCTGGCAGTAACTGCTGATGCGGAGAAAACCGGCTGCTTTAAACTCCTTTGCGACCAGACCTTGAAGACTCAGCAAGTCAACGTCTGCTGCTCTTCTGTTGTTCGTCGGGCTTCAAGATGGAAAGGCGGTCATTCTTACTAGGACCCCTAGGTGGAGCTCTTCGATCAAATAAATGAAGCATTTTCTCCGCTATTTTTTTTTGCAGAAGGAAGAGATCCCGGCGAGCGACATAGCGTCTGCTCTGGGCAGCACGTGGTTGGTTGGTGGTGCCCAAATTCCTCAGCTTTGATCCAAGAAAAAAGACAACTGTTCCGCAGAAGAAGGAAAGGAGGAGGGAGAGGGAGGATGCAAGTCTAAGGAATAGAAACAGAGCAGATTTTATTTTTTAAATTGTAAGACAAATTCCCTAAGCCAATTCCAAACTGAAGAGAGGAGACTTTGGGGGCTGTAAAACAGAGACAGAGGGAAGGTCACGAGGGAAAAAAGCAAAGCGGACCATTAGAACTATTCTCTCACGTTTTGAAGCTCAGGAGGGTTTCCTCAGGCTAAAAGTTCTTCACCAGTAAATGTTAACATTAGACAAAGGCATGACCCGAAAAAGGACACAAATAACAATTTAATTCCATCCTTCCAGAGCCAAGTCCAAATTTAAAGCTTCTTCAACTCTGATGTTGGGGAATGGAAAGATTTATACTCCTGCAGACAGCTGTTCATTTCCAATCTTTTAGTGAGTCCTTAAAGCTACCTGGAGGCTTATCTGTGACCCTGAAGACACAGATAAGCCTCCAGGTAGCTTTAATGACTCACTAAAAGAATGGAAATGAACTGCTGTCTGCAGGAGTATAAATCTTTTCATTCTCCACGATCCAGTCAGAGCTGAAGAAGCTGCTTGGATAAGAAGGGAAACATCTTCCAAGAAAAACCAAGAAAGTCCAGTTGTCTCTGAAAAAGCATCTTTGGGTTAAGTTTGGATTCTATTGTTGTACAAGCCATAACACTAGATTAATTGAGTAAAACATAAAGATACTATTGGTACAATAAAAGTCATTAAGATTAAGACTGTTATGGGAAAAAGATATCTGAACAATTTCCTCTCCCTTTAAATTCCTCCATTGACTTTGTTACATGTTGCATCCTCAGGCCACACAAGTAGGGGATATAATTCAGTGTCTTTTCTGTGATTCTGGAGTTTTCTCTCTCAGATCAGATTGGCCCCCTTGGATTAGTTTGTGCAAAGTCAAACTGATAGCTTTATATCAGGGAAAAGCTTTTTTGAATCGTTTAAATAGTGTTAGGTACGACTTCAATATTTGTTTTATCCATATTTTTTTTTTAAAAAACAATTGACCTCAGATTGTTTTGCACAGTAAATAAATGTGTACATTTTAATATATTTTATAATTAATTTTAATGCACAAAATATTAATTCCATCATTCTTGTAAAATGTGATAGCATGAATTGTTAGTATGATGTGGTATTACGAGTATCCATAAAAGACTAGACTCTTTCTCTAGTGAAAAAAGTTGTAATTTGGGCTCTGTTAGGTCTGACTTGATGGGAGCTAAACATAGTGAGCATGAAAAGTCGATTGCAAGCCATTTTGTTTGGCACTTCAATTTTATTTTGAATCCATTTTGCTGGATGCCCTTCTATTTAGTAATTGATTTTCTCTGAAATTCAGCCTTTGGAGGAACATGCCAGAAATATCTGCTTAATCTCATTTCTAGCCTTTGGGGAATATATTATTCTGACTTGTTATTCATTTGCCCTTCGTCCCAATCATTTAATTTTCCAAACAGCAGTTTCCCTAATTAATGAATGTGATAAATAATTCTATGCCCCACAAAGTTTTGCCTACATCAGTCCAGTAAATATATCCATATTGTTATCTATTGCTACTTCCCAATGATTTGTCTCTTGTAATTCTCAATCTTCATCCTTCAGTTTAATACTTATGAATTAGATTTTTTTTACATTGTGAAGTCATTGAAATAATGGATCGTATAAAAGCCTACCAGAGGTGTTTTGCCTGTAATGTTAGGAAGATTTTGCAATGCTCTGTTACCCCATCAAAAATCTTGTCAGAATGTTTATTTTTTTTAATTGAATAATTTTCTTCCTGTTCAAATACTTAAACATTTTGGGACATGTTTCATGAAAAGAAACTGGGGTCAATTGAATGAGAAATGTTGCCATTTGGAATGAGATTTCCCCTGGACAATCAAACAGCATCCATGCTACTAGTGTTCTGAAGGGACCTGAAGAACTAGCTTTTTGACCAGGCGTTTGGTAAATGTGATTGAAGCCCTCTTTTCTTTTTCCTTGTTCCCATTTGAGTTTGTTATTTCTACCATCTTTGTTCACTTTGTGTGTTTTTAAAAAAATATTTTAACAGTTTTTAAACTGCCCAGCATTTATGGGAGTCTGACACCATATAAATTTAACAAACAAATAGGTATCTCCTCTCCATATAGCTGTCTTATCCCTAGTTTTCTATTTCAGTTATGTTCTAAGTCAGAAGTCAGCACCCTTAAACACTCAAAGAGCCACTTGGACCTGTTTCCCAGAGAAAAGAAAACACTGGGAGCTGCAAAACTTGCGTGCAGGAGGGGGGGAGCTTGATTGAAGAGTTTAGTTAAAAAGAAATAGAGGCTGCTGTGCACGAGTTCTCTCTCTCTCTCTCTCTTCCTCCCTCCCTCCCTCTCTCTCTCCTCCCCTCTCTCCGATCTTCTGCTCACCTGGCAAGCTGGCTTCACGCTGTTCTCCGACAAGCTGACACACATTCTTATTGGGCTGGCTCTCTCCTGCCCTTGATCTGCCAGTCCTCTTCCCCCACTCAGTGAGTGAGTGAGTGAGAGAGAGAGAGAGAGAGGGAGAGAGAGAGAGAGAGAGATGCTGCTTCCTACTTTGTCACAGCAAAGGCAGAAGCCCTGCCCAATAAGCTTGTCAGCTTGTCGGAGAACAGCATGAGGCCACTCTCTCTTTTATACACACACACAAACAGAGAGAGAGAGAGAGAGAGAGAGAGAGAGAGAGAGGGAAGGGAAGCACAAGTGCCCCCCCCTCTCTCTCTGCAAATGGTGGAAGAGGCTAGGAGCCGCAGGAGAAGACTCAAAGAGCCACATGCGGCTCCTGTTCTAAGTGGAGATACTGTAAAGCAACTCCCAGACAGAGAAATAGGTAGGAAACACATCACAACAATAATTTTGGTTCAGAAAACATCATCAAAGGACATGTAAAGTTTCCAAAGCCTAAGATGAAAAATCCCAATCCCGTCTAATTGAAAGGAACATTTTTGGAAAATAAGAATACAAATTTCAATATAGTATGATCTGAACAACTGAAAGATTTAGTATGAACAGAAGGTGGATCATAAGGGTCTTCCCGAAAGCTAGATTGATCTAATAGAAGATCTTGGAGAAACAAGATATAGAATTTTTGCAAGTAAGCACCTTCTGCAGTAGATTCCCTTTCCTAGTCCAGAATTGCTTTCCCATCTTTGTAGACTTTATGAGAAGTCAATGGGCACAAGAAAAAGTGAAAAAAAATATTTTCCCATGATTGAAACTTTAATCAGAATATGAAACAAATGCATTCCTAAGTCAAACACAGATGAGTAGGAGCATGTTCAGAAATTCCAAAGGTGCTTTTGAAAAGGCAACTGGACTTTCTTGGATTTTTCCTTGAAAAGGTTTCACTTCTCATCCAAACAGGCTTCTTAAGTTCTGAACTTTATTTTGATACAAGATATTGAGAGCAGCCAAGAGGAAACATTTGTATCCTGCATGTAATTTTTAATGGCATCCAGCATGAGAAAATAGTGGACTTTTAAGGTTGGACTAGACTACTGATTTGAGGACCTGTAGAGTAGGGGGCAGCCAAAACAATCACCCACAGAGAAGCAAATATAAACTGTTACCATCATAATGTAACCTGGGGGTAAGATTGCTTACTTTCTAGCATTTTTTTTCTTCATTTCTTATTTTTTTAATATATATATATATGTATGTATGTATATATGTATGTATGTATGTATGTATGTATGTTTTCTGAGGTTTTCGTGGGTGTTTGTATGTAGGCCTTTGGTTATTCGGGTTTTCTCCCGCATCAAATTGGAAGTGTCTTGGTGACGTTTCAACATTGCTCCTAAAAGCACAAAGCCGAAAACACCACCCTGAAGATGATGAATGAGACTTCGTCGAAGACACTTCCAATTTGATGCGGAAGAAAACCCGAATAACCAAAGGCCCATATATATGTATGTATGTGTATGTATATATATATATATATATATATATATATATATATATATATATATATATATATATAATCACATGAGGAACAGATCAGCATGTGTTGGGTTTCATATTTTTATTACCTTTTTATTTTATTTTTTCCAAAACAGATGGATGCTTATTTCCATGTACATGGCTATCTAAGTAATTGTCTTAAGCCATTTAAGCCTAGGACTGAAAATTACCTAATTGCACCACTAAATTCAGTAACATCCTTCTTAAGCTTAGTATGTCAATAAAATTCAAGAAAACTAAATGCTTGGATGTTACAATGAATAGCTGAGCAGCAGTTTCTTTGTTGGCCAATATCCAAAATAGGAAAATTATCTTTCACTTCTAGTTTTATTAGGAGATGAAAATGTTATCAGCTTCTAAACTCTCCAGTTTTCTTAAGGCTTTCATACATTTCTTTTTCCTTCTTTTTCCTATGTTCTTTCCAGTTGATGTTTCTTCACATGGTTATTGAAACTATAAACATAACACCAGTAAAATGTGTTAATCACAAAAGAGGTTGTGAGATTTATCTGCTATGGCATTTTGAAGAGTTAACACTCTTTTTCTTTATGAAAAGCAAAGGTTGGCTCTGGGAAAGACAACAACATAGTTCCATGCAAAGAATAAAGCATTGCTCTGGTTATATCAATGTTCCTGTACCAAATCAAGCTGAAGAAAGAAAAAGAAAGAAAGAAAGAAAGAAAGAAAGAAAGAAAGAAAGAAAGAAAGAAAGAAAGAAAGAAAGAAAAAGAAAGTGAGCAGCTATAAATTATTGGTAGATCATTTGGGCAAAGCAACATCTCCATTTTTGTACCTGCCTAATCTTGAATTTCTTCGGCATGAAACCACACAGCAAGAGGAGAAAGTCAGTGTTCTATTTGTAGCTGTGACTTCAAGCTAAAGTTGGACAACAGTAGCTATTTCTTTTGCAATACTGAGAACATATTTCCATTCACTCAATGTGGTATTTGGAAAATCTGAACATATTTGTGGGGTTTTATTTTATCCTTTGGTTCCTGTTCCTTTTTCAATTACCATATTTATGCAAGGCCCAATAAAGGATTAGAGAGGAAGCTATTTGCAGCAGAAACTGTAGCTTCTTAGCCAAAATATGAATCAGTATGCTCATAACAGGGACACATATCTATATAGGTAGACAAATACCTGTATGCACTTACCACACACACATACATACACACACATGCACGTAATGCTTTCAATATTACTATTGTGTGTTGAAGCAGACAAAACTCTATTACCAATCTAAGAAAATAATCCTAAAAGTGGGCCAGTCATTCTTTGGCCTGACTTCACTTGGACCCTGGCCTAATTTCAAAACTGCTGTACAAGAAATCACTTCAAATCTCTCATAAGAGCTATCCATTCTTTCCTTCCAGCCGGTTACTTAGGAGACAGAGAAGGAATGCGAGGGTGTGTGTGTGGAAGCGATATCAGATAGAAAATGATATCTCTTCTCATATGTGCCTGAGGTCAACCCATTGTTTGCTTCAGCCTCTCCTTCATAGAATAACAAAATAACAGAGTTGGAAGAGACCTTGGAGGTCTTCTAGTCCAACCCCTGTTCAAGAGGAGACCCTATGTCATTTTCAGACAAATGGATATCCAGCCTCTTCTTAAACATTCCAGTGATGGAGCACCCACAATTTCTGAAGGCAAGCTGTTCCACTGGTTCTCACTGCTAGGAAATTTCTCCTTAGTTCTAGGTTGCTTCTCTCCTTGATCAGTTTCCATCCATTGTTTTTTGTCAATGGTGCTTTGGAAAATAGGTTGACCCCTCCTCTTCTTTGTGGCAGCCCCTTAAATATTGGAACATTGTTATCATGTTACCCCTAGTCCTTCTTTTCACTAGACTAGACATACCCAATTCTTGCAACCATTCTTCATATCCTTCAGCCTTCATCCCCCTAATCATTTTTGTTGCTCTTTTCTGCACTCTTTCCAAAGTCTCAACATCTTTTTTATAATATGGTGACCAAAACTGGATACCGTATTCTAAGAAACAGGATGCAGTATTCTAAGAAAGAAATGACTCTCCTCAACAGATTTTCTCTGAAGGAATGCAGTCCTTGATAGACAAAAGTTGCCCAACTGTGCCTTAATATGACCAAGTCCATATTTTCAGAAAAATATTTGGCTATTTGGTTATTGATCTGTATAAAACCAAAAAAGTTTTCATTTTACAGTCACTTCTATTTTGTGGGGATTGAGTGTTATTATGAGTCAACACAACCAAACAATTAATATATTAGCATTATAATATAATAGCATTAATACATTAATGTATTAATTTAATTAATACATTAAATAAGTCATACTGAACATAATATAGTAATAATAGAACAAATGTTGCTCGATAACAGCAATATTGCCTATGTGAAATAATCATTGCAGATTGAACCCCATTTCCTATCATTTTAAAGATATGAAACATTTGAATGGATTTGGACCTGAATCTAGTTTAAACAAAATATCTGAATTTGGAGTGGACACCATTGTTAGGAAAGAAAATGGAGGAAACACTGTTGTTTGTGGAACACCTAGAATAATTACTAGAATATCTGAATAATTATTGTAGATCAGGGATCCTCAACCCCTGGTCCATGGACCAGTACCAATCTGCAGCCAGTTAGGAACCGGTCCACGCACCTGGAGGTGCACTGCAGGTTTATCTTCCACCTTCAGGCATGTGGTGAGTCTGCAGGGGTCTGGGCAGGAGCAGGAAAGTGGTGGGGCAGAAGCAGTCTTGCTTAGTGCAAATGTCTTCCGGCAGCTGCGTTTGCAACTGGCTTGCAAATCTGTTTCTTTCCTCCTCTTCTTCCTTTTGCTTCTTCTGCTATCTCTTCTTCAGCCCATCCTCCTCTTCCTGGTCTTGCTTCTTCCTCCTCCTCTTCTTCCTCACTTTCCCCCTCTCCCCCTCCCGGCACCCCAGTTGGGCTTGCGCTCCCTTTGTGCAACTCTCCAAGTTTGCAAGACAAGTGCGTGCCAGCCCAGCTTTCAACGGGGGGCTTCTCCAAAGCCTCGTTGGATGGGGATCACACCAAGGTTTATGTGTCTGAGGGTGTCTTTCTTAGGGTGCAAAGAGAGACAGGGAGAAGCTACTTTTCACCTTAAACACTACATCTCCAAGAGAATCTCCCTCTTGTCTGCACCTTTTCTAAGGCCACCGGGCTCCGTTACACTTCAACTGGAGTTTTTTGCTTTTGTTTTCCTGCTCCAGGTGCCTCGTGTTCTGGCAACATCCTGTCTGCTTTTCATGGTTTAATTTGTAGTGTGTATTTGTGTGTGTATGTGTGTTCCTCCTTTCTTTGTGCAGCTCTCCAAGTTTGCAAACCAAGTGCACTCTTATCCAGCTTGCAATGGAGGAGGGGGATGGGGATAAGCTACATTAAGCTACATTAAGCTACATTAAGCACTATGTCTCCAAAGGAATCTCCACTGAATTTAGGATTGTCTCTTTTCCTTTCTCCTTTCTTAGAAGCAGAAAGTCACTGGTCTAATCTAATACAATTTAATAATAATAGAAATAAAGTGCATTGTTATTTATTTGTTTGTTTATTTAGAAAATTTATAATAAATGTAATGCACTTGAATCATCCTGGAATTTCCTTTCCCCCACCGGCCCATGAAAAAATTGTCTTCCATGAAACTGGGCCTTGATGCCAAAAAGGTTGGGGGCCTCTGCTGCAGATAATAGAATGATCTATATCTGAGAACAAGATATTACAGTATGGTATGTTCTACTCAGTAGGTTCTTACATCCATCAAGTCCCATATCTTGTTCTCAGGCTGCCTTGTTTCTCCACTGTTGTTCTCTTTAAGACATCATTCAAAAGA
Source organism: Crotalus tigris (assembly GCF_016545835.1). Taxonomy (NCBI): domain Eukaryota; kingdom Metazoa; phylum Chordata; class Lepidosauria; order Squamata; family Viperidae; genus Crotalus; species Crotalus tigris. Next base: position 446,108 of record NW_024097011.1, read on the forward strand.
ACGTGGATTATGATTTTAGTGCATAGCTGCCACGATTGAGAGCCACTGATATTAGATCTGAAATATAGCAGCGCTTTTTCTTTTAGATCTTTATTTTTCCATTCTGTTTGATGACAGGTCACCCAAATATCTCATGTCATCTATATTATTCTTCTGTTTTGTTTGTTCAGCAGGTGGACACATTAGTGAAAATAGTGTACGCTTGCCATTAGTATAATCTATTGGACAAGCAAATAGAATGTGTCCCATCACTTCTAGTTTGAAATTTTTTTAAAAAATCAAGCTAAATTCAGGACCAGCTTTTTTGCAAATATGACTGTATTATTTAGATTGATAATAAAATAACAATCCCAGGCCTTCTCACATTCTGTTACTGTATAATGACGATATTTTTGATATAGCAAATTGATAGAATAGTTTTCATTTATACATGTGTAAAATAGCTAATCTGTCATGATAGCCGAGCTTTCCACTTCTTTTGAAGTCAGAATTGCCATGGGATAATTTGTACAGCTAGCACTTTTAGGAGTAATAACATACTAGAGATTGTCTGTGCTCTACAAGCAATTCCATGTAACTGGTAATGTCTTGAAGTGCTGTTGTATTTATTTGTTACTATTGAAGTGTTATATAGACTTGATGTGCTGAGGAATATATTTGGTTCACCCTTTGTGTGGCTATTAGATTTTTATTTCTCAGGAGAATTCTTGAGGCTGTTTAACAAGAACATAATGTTTCTTTGTTTTTAAAGCAATATGGTTTTCAGATAGTCATGAGGACTATTATACAGATATTTAAATTAATATTTGTGGATTTTTATATAAACATAAGGATTATAATGCCAGCATAGTAATATTTATTAGCATAACATCGAAAGGTAAGAATAAATATTCACACCTTCAAATTTGACTTTCAGGACATTGGTAGCAGGAAAAGAATCTTGTAGAGTGTCAAGAGGATAATTTAAGGTTATGCAGTCTAGATCAGGATGTGGATAATAGAACTGGTCAAAATTTTTTTACGTGCTGTTGCTGTTGATAAAGCAGAAATCTATATTTTGAACTTGTGCACTTGCACTGATGCAACACATAGATCAGTGATGGCGAACCTTTTAGAGATCGAGTGCCCAAACTGCAACCCAAAACCCACTTATGTATAGCCAGGTGCCAGGTGGGCATGGCCCACTGGGTGGGCGTGGCTCATTGGGTGGGCATGGCTATGGTGGTCGTGGCAGACTGGGTGGGCATGGCCAGGGTGCGTGTGGCCATCTCGATGTTGCTTCTGGGGAGGGATGCCTGTGGGGCCGGGCAGGATTGGGGGAGATCCAGGCGGTCTCCAGCAGGTGGGGCAGTGGGCAAGAGAGCGTCTTGCTCAGCTGAGGGCTTGGGGAAGGGGACAACTACACCTGCTCCCAAATGCTACCATCTCACAAAAGCAGGATGAAAACTCCAAAAAGTGACAAGGAAAAAAAAACCAGAAGAGTATCTTGTGATGGTTTTCTTCCCCACTTCCTCCTAGCTGCTGTTTAAATATGTAAAGACCACAAAAGAAAAAACTTGGCTTTCTCTTGTTTTAATTCAGAAGGAGGAATGGGACAATTGGTGGGGTTGTTTGTTTCAAAGGAAGGGAAAGAGAGGGGCTGGGGGAGTGATGCAGGCACAAGGCTTCTGGCTATCCAGGGGGGTATTGGGTGTGTGTTCTCTTTAAAAGAACAAAACGAAGCAAAAAATAAAAATCTCCCACTCACTCCACCTCCCAAAAACACAATAACAGAGCTTTCAATGATACAAACAGTCCTTAGAGGCCATCTGGGTAGGCTCACTGCCCCTCTGACTCCACCCCCCACTTGCCAGAGCCTCTTAATTGCAGAATGTTGGGTAGGGGGTCCCCCCTCTTGAGTCAGGGGTGCCAGCTCAGCAGCACCAAGGCAGATTGGCCCAGTCTGTCTCACCTTCATGTCCTGTGTGTGTGTCTTCCAACCCAGCCTTGCCTGCAGGGTGGGTGACGTCCCCTAAGATCACCCCTCCTCGGGTCACCAGCATCCTGCTCTCCCCCTCCCTGGCCTGCCATCTGTCAGAAATGGTGCTTGAGTGGTGTGTGTGTGTGTGAAACTGGACTAGAAAAATGCCCATCCAATGCCCAGCAGCTGCTGCCAAGGTGGCTCATCTCCTTCCTTTGGGGAGAAAGCTGGCCAGCATGCCCTGGAGACCGAGGGGGTGGGGGGCATGAGGGGAGGCTCCTGAACCCTGCAGCTCTTCCAAGGGGAGAGGAGGAGAGTGGGGAGGGGCCATGCTGGGATCATGGCTCGTGCCTTCCGCTGCCTACCTGCGCTCTTCTGCCACAGATGCCGTGGCTCTGCTTGCCTGGCAGGGTGGGGGCTGCTGCCTTGCTTGCCGTGCCATGCTGGAGCTTGTACTGGGCTGGTTGTGGAGCCTCCTTGTTGCTTCTTCCCCTGCAGACATCAGGAGTGCCCACCCCACCTACCCCTCATCCTAGGGTAGCTGCCGCCATCTGGCACTGTCCACACTTTTGCTAGCTGGCTGGGTGCACTGAGTTCAGGCCTTGGGCAGATGGAGGCCAGAGGGGATCAAGGGCTGCAGCTGCCCGCTTGCACTTTTCTGCTGCAGATGCCTGCCTGGCAGGGCTGGGGCATGCTCACGCATAGGGATCCATGTGGGGCTGCTGCCTTGCTTGCCATGCCATGCTGAGGCTGGGCTGGACTGGGCTGAGCTTTCTCACCGCTTCTTCCTCATGGACATTGGGAGTGCCCGCCCCACCTACCACTCGTCCTGGGGAAGCTGTTGCCATCCGGCACTCTCCAGTCCATTGCTGGCTAGCTAGGTGCACCAAGCTCAGGCCTCAGGCAGATGGAGGCTGGAGGGGAGCAAAAGCCACGGCTGCCCGCCTCCTCCACCTAAGGACGAGTGTGGGGAGAGGTGCCATCTGGATCAGTAAGCCATGGTCTGCCTGCAGAAGGAGGAGGAGGATGAAGGAAGAATGCTGGCCGGGGATGGGTGCACTGGCCATGAGGGGAATCTGACCAGCCCCAGTCTGGAGGGGGGAGAGGCCGAGGGAACCTGAAGGGAGGCAGGCGTGGTGATCGGGGGTAGCTGCTCTCCCCTCTCTCCCACACTCCCACAGATAGGCTGGCTGGCTTTGGCGTCACCTGGGCAGGCCTGGCCATGCATCTGCCCAGTGGCGCTGGTAGGTCTGGCCTTCCTTCCTTCCTTTCTTCCTTCCTTCCTTCCTTCCTTCCTTCCTTCCTTCCTTCCTTCCTTCCTTCCTTCCTTCCTTCCTCTCTCTCTCTCTCTCTCTCTCTCTCTCTCTCTCTCTTTCTCCAAAGTCCAAACTTACGTGTCCTTCTTCGCCCGCTAGCCTTTTGCAAAGCACAAACGGATGCCATGTCCTACTTGTCTTCTCCAAACTCACACCCATCACTTCCAAATGCCATTTGCTTGATCATTTGCTCTCTCGCTGCACTCCCACCAAAACCTGCTCCTTTTATAGGTTCCCGGCTCCCCACCCAGTTCTTGCAGCTGTTCCCGCAAGAGTGCTGCTGGATTCGGTTTCCCTGCTCTCTCCAGTTCCCACTAGTCAGGTGCACAGGTAGAGGGTGAGGGGAGCATCCAGAATTTCAGGTCATTTTAAGCCCTAGGAAAGGAAGTAAATATGTACCCCACAGACCATCTTACTTCCTTTTTCAGAAGGCAAAAATGTATTGCAAAATATTGGCATTGTGGAAATAACCTTGCAATTTCATAATACATCACTTAATAAAGAGAAGGGTACAATAATGTAAATATATATTGCAGATCTCTTTTCAGGGTATCAGATATGGAAGTTTATCTTGGGGCTTACTGAACTGTCAAAATGTTCTTTTGTCCTTGAACTGCCACGGCCTTGTCAAATAGGTTTATTTTGATGAAAATTATTAAGCATTGGAATTGAAAAAATGTTGGCTTTTTAGATTTGGATGGTTTCAATAATTAACTGAGTGTTTTAAATTAGTAAGATGACCTTTCTGTATGATAACATAGATATAATAAGGCATGTTAATCAACTGGATGAAATTTAAATTTTGTTCAATGAACTGAAATGATTTAAGGTTTAACATTATTTTGTTATCTTAAAGAGATTGATTGATTGTGGGATTATATATGTATAGGGTAGTTTAATATTTTATTTTAATTAGGATATCTATTGTGTAGTGGAAGAAGAAATAAATGAGATTGGTGATAAAATGAGGGATGTGAGAGATTAAGCATTAGAATATATCTGGAAGGGATACCTGAACTGATAACTTGTTGATTTAAAGTTAAATTTGATTATGGTAATTGTAAACTGACAAAGTTTTAAAACAGGTTTAGCAGTAATAGAAATTTAAATTAGAAATGGAATATTTTAAACGTATTATGCTATTTGAGGGAAATAGAGAGGGGACAGTGAACGTATAGAGTTGAGTTGTTTATATATGTTTTCACTTTTGAATGTTTGATTACCCAGACACCATGGTGTGTCCTGAGTACTTTTTCTTAAAAATTAAAAAACCAATAAAATGTGTTTAAAAAAACAAACAAACAGGCCAGATATCAAAAAGAGCCTGAAAAAACCTTTTATATATACACATTTTGATTAGATCGAAACATTTATGACATTGAGTTCACAAGTTTGTTGAGCCAGTACTAAAGACACAACTTCCAGGTTGTGAGAGAAATAAGGGAGACTTTCTAGATCACAGCTTCTCTTATTTGGAGTGCAACTAATTCAGCATGTTCTTATGTTTCACATAGACAGATTGCATATTAAACTAAATCAATAAAAGTTTTTTTTTAAAACCACAATGGCACATCTAGTAATACTGGTTAAGAAAAAACACTTCCAAGCAGCCTCACCTACCCAGGTACCTTTTAGATAAATTGAACTATGCAAGTTAAGAATTCTGCAGTTTGTCATTTTAAGAAACCTAGAGGATATCATGTTGGACAGAGTTATGTTAGAGCATGAGAGCAGGAATAAAAAAGGGATTTTATGTTAGACTTTGCATGGCAAGAAACCCGAACACTGAGAACGTTGTTGGATTTATAATTAAGAAAACAAGCTTCCCAGTTTCAAGCTTTTCTCTGCATCTGTGAAAACTAGAAAGATACCTTTGTGGGTGTGTTTAATGAAAGCAAATAAGCAGTACAGAATTCTAGCAGATTCTGCACTTGAAGTCAAATATTATTTCTGGCTGAACCACAGTCATCCAGCAGCATAATTTCTCTGACCTCAAATGATAACATAGAATTTCAGGATTTTACATAAGTAGCAACTCATGCAGTGTCCTCCCATATTTTATACACATTCTTTATATAAATCCAATATAAATAACTTTTTGTTATTTCATTCCATAGTAAATGAGAAGCAAGCTTTTCTAATTTCTGTACATGATTTTGCTTTCCTACTTACAGAAATATAAGAAAGTTTATTTCCTATTTGTCTCATGTCTTCCAAGAATATTTTATAGTCAATATTCTTAGGGAAAAAACCTCTATTGTAACATTTGCAAATTAGGATCTAAGCAATTTGCTGCTACTAAGCAAAAAAGTAAAGCAATTTTCAGTGCATTCACTGGAAGCAATTTAGCCTTCTTCTATGTGACAAAAATTGAGTTTTCTTCTTTTAAAATCAATATATCATGTACTGTGATATTTTTTATTGGTGCAAGCCATTTCAAGAAGGCCAGAAAAAGAAGATGCTGCTTTATACTAGCATTTCGTTTATGGAAGAGTCTTATGATAAACAACATAAATAGATACCCATTACATTATTCTCTTTTAAGGTGGGCAAAATGATGCACCACATAGTTAAGAAGTGAAACATACTATGCTAGGAAAAGTACAGCACAAGCTTGATATAATAAACTGAAAAAAAGTAAACTAATTAACCCTAAACTTATTTGTTATATTTTTATATATGTAAATATGTTGTTTCTTACATGCTACCCATTCTTTAAAATTCTCACTCTGTTTTTTCTAACAATCCTATCAGTTCTTATCCATCCATATCTTTGTTTGGTATTCTCCCTTTCTTTTCAACCCGTTCACTGATTCAATGTACATTTATTTTACAATTTTATCCTTACATATTCTCTGTTGCAATTAAACCAACTTAACAATATAACATTTTATATTGATTGCTCATTTTGATATTCAGTCCACCTTCATTTATTGTCCATTCCTTGTTGACTTTCTCTCTTCTTGTTGTATAGTATATTTTTCAATAAGTCCCCTATTTCTACTACATACAAATTGTTTTTCTGTTTCTCTTTATATACCCACTCTTATTTCTTTAACAAATGGGGCTTCTTGGGCCATTGATTCTATTAGCATTGGACTCTATAGGTTACTGAACAAGCATAGAATTTAATATATAGAAGTTATTACCTAATATTGAAGCTAATGATATAAAATCAAATAATCACATAATATTTAATCATTGCAATCAACAGTCTATAGGCTCATATAGAGATCTTTAGTAAATACCAGTTTGGCTATTAAACATTTGTAAACTAACACATTGTAATAATAATAATAATAATAATAATAATAATAATAATAATAATAATAATAATCATCATCATCATCAAGCACACTGAAGTCAAGAAAAAGATTAGAAGTGAATACATCAAGAGAGTGAAGAAGATCTTAAAGTCCAAACTCAATGGAGGAAATATCATAAAGGCAATCAACACCTGGGCAATCCCAGTCATTAGGTACACAGCTGGAATAGTGGACTGGACTCAAGCAGAACTAAAAGCAATGGATAGGAAGACCAGAAAAATAATGACAATGAATCATGCTTTTCATCCACGCAGTGACATTGATAGACTTTACCAAGGCAAATAGGTGGGCGTGGAATGCTACAAGTACATCAGATGGTTGAAGGTCCTGGGTAAGGACTCGATAGGTAGACAAAATGCCAAATCCAGTCTGAACATCTGGCTGACTGTGCGATGATCGATAATAATAATAATAACAAGTACATCAGATGGTTGAAGAACTAAAAATGGCTTTGGAAGAATATCTGAAGAACAATGATGAAGATGCACTGGAATTAGTATATCAGGAAGGCTTACTAAGTACTGGAGAGAACAAACTGGCCTACAAGAAAGACCAAATGAAGAACAGAATAGAGGCATGGGAAGACGAAGCATTACATGGCCAATACATGAAAAAAATAGCTGGGAAAGCAGATAATAATAAAACCTGGCAATGGCTAAGAGCAGGAAAATTGAAGAAAGAGACCGAGGGACTAATTCTGGCTGCACAAGACAAAGCCTTAAGGACAAATGCATACAAAGTCAAAATTGAGAAGACAGCAACAGACAGTAAGTGCCGCCTATTCAAAGAAGCTGAAGAAACAGTGGACCACTTGGTAAGCTGTTGCAAGAAGATTGCACAAACTGATTACAAGCAGCGGCATGACAAAGTAGCAACAATGGTGCATTGGAAAATCTGCAAAAAAATATCATTTGGCTGTAAGCAAAAACTGGTGGGATCATAAAATAGAGAAAGTCATAGAAAATGATAAAATTAAACTGCTCTGGGACTTCAGAATTCAAACAGACAAGCACCTGCAACATAACACCCCAGACTTAACAATTGTCGATAAGAAAGACAAAAAAGTCTGGATAGTGGACGTGGCCGTGCCTGGAGATAGCAGAATAGAAGAGAAAGAACTGGAGAAGATAACAAAGTACAAAGACCTACAAATAGAAATAGAAAGACTGTGGCAAAAGCAAGCAGGGGTAGTACCAATAGTAATAGGCTCCTTAGGTGCAATCCCAAAACAACTGGAGCACCACTTGAACACCATTGGCACTGACAAATTTGCTATTAGTCAATTGTAAAAGGCGGCCTTATTAGGAACTGCTTCCATCCTGCGACGATATCTGTAATACCATCAAACATCCACATCTGCCTATCCCAGGTCCTGGGTAAGGACTCGATAGGTAGAGAAAATGCCAAATCCAGTCTGAACATCTGGCTGACTGTGCGATGATCCATAATAATAATAAGCAATAGGCATATTGCAGGGTAAGTGGAAAAGATAACTCGATAATAGAATCTGAACAAGGGAAGGCAGCTAATGAGGAAATCAAATCCAGTGGCTTGGAATCTGAAGGAGACAAATATCTATGAGAAATGACAAATTCCTACAACATGACATATTGAAGGAGGAAACATAGGAGAAATGTATAGAAGACAGTATGAGTATTTGCAGTGATCTCAAAAATGCTGAAGACAAAAATTCTAATCCTAATTTTATCGTGTTTCTATCTTTTTCTAAGAAGGAAAATGGAAGTTTAGATATTCATAGTTATACCACAAAGAAATCATGCCATCCCATCTACTTTGGTTAGAGTTGGCAGAATAGTAGAAGAAGGGAATGTCATACATATAATGTTCTTAAATCTCAGAAAAGCTTTCAGACAGAATGACTCGTGATATCATTTTTCAAGAAACATGGACTAGATGAGAATACTGTTAAATGTACTCACAGTTGGCTGAATGACTGGATCCAAACACTTATTATTGATTCCACTTCGGCCTGAAGGAAAGTATCAAGTAGAATACTGCAGAGTTTTGTCCAGTGCCTTTTGCTGCTCAGTGTAGAAAGATGATGGATACTAAGTTTACAGATGACACAAACCTAGACGATTAACACTTTAAATAAAAGAGAGAAGTTTCAAAAAGCTTTAAGCAGACTTGAGCAATGGATTGAAAAAAATAGGGAGAAATATAAATTTCTGCATATGGGAGGGAAACAAAGACACAAATTTAGAACAGAAAGAATTGGCTTGCCAATAATATATATGAAAAAGATCCAGATGTCTTTGTCACCATAAGTTAAACATGAGCCAACAAAATGATGCAGCTGCTAAAAAGCAAATGCTGTCTTGGGATGCACAAATAAAAACATAAATCCAGATGATAGGAAAGAATTGATCAACTGTATTCTGACCTGATCAGACATTGTTTGAAATACCGTGTATAGTTGTGTTCAGTTAAGATTACAAGGAAAGAAGTTTTGACTAGACATAATGACCACTGCACAAGCTGGCAGTCAGTGAATAAGTTGCCCCATGATGTGGTGGGTTCTTCACTAGATTGTTTCAAAAAGAGACAAATGGTTATCTGTCAAAACTTTATATTTTTTAATTTTTATTTATTTGATTATTTATTTCCTGCCTTTATTATTTTTACAAATAACTCAAGGCGGCAAACATATCCAACACATTTTCTTCTTCCTTTTTTCTCCACAGTAACAACTCTGTGAGTGGATTGGATTGAGAGAGAATGACTGGCCAAAGTCACCCATCTAGCTTTCATGGCTAAGGTGAGACTTGAACTCATGGTTTCTTGCTTTCTAGCCTGGTGCCTTAACAGTTAACTACTATAAAATATTGTATATCAGGTTTTTTGCAATAATCATTATTGTATATGGCCACTTTTCTCATCCATAGTCTTTTTTACTTCATTATTTTGTTAAGCAACTTTTTTTACATGTTCCATTAGTATAACTCTATGCTCTTCAGTGGCACTGTCTAATGTTCTTTACATTCTGTTCCAAGAAGATTCTATGTTTTCTTTCTATATAATCATTTTGCAATCTTTGGCTCAGAAATTAGCTTAAAAGGACTCATACGTCCTTTTACTACTTCTACTTTCCCATTATTATTTTTTTAACTCCTTTTCTTCCACATCCATTTTCCCCAGATCATTCTTGACACTACCAAGGAACAATCTGCATCACATTTATAATCACTCATCTTTATGAGAGATCATCTTTGCTAATTCTTTTAACCTTCCTTCATAAATAATATGAAGGAAATAGACTTTTTCTTAAGCAGTCACAATTCCCATTGATTCTTTGGTCTCTAAACAGCCCATGACTTTTTTTTGTAATCTCTCAATTCATTTCCTCTCGTCCTTTCATGTCACCTCTTGCAAAAGTTTTCACAAACTCATATCTGATTATTACATTGTCACCATTCATTGAAGTTTTAACATAAAACTGTAAACAACTTTTGGATCCCCACTCTCATACACACTTAAAACAACCTAAATGATTCCAGTTCATACTTTATAATATGCAGTCTAACCCTTCATTTGTAATAGAAACTATAGTTCCAGTATGCATGCATCAGTTCCACATTGCAAGATCAGACCAACTCCTTCCTTCCTTCCTTCCTTCCTTCCTTCCTTCCTTCCTTCCTTCCTTCCTTCCTTCCTTCTTTCCTTCCTTCCTTCCTTCCTTCCTTCCATTTTATTTCACATTCTTTACCATTGTTCTGGGTCAGAGATATCAGTCTTTCCCTATTTTTCATAAATGTGAAATAGAAGATAAAGAAGTTGTAAATTTTGCTATTAGCAATATTTGTATCCAGGCCACATATAACATTTTCTAATAACAATAAAGGTAGTACCAGTCAGTTCTGACACATTTTTACTAATATGAGACAAGGGCAGTAAAAGCCACTTTAATCCACTTATTATTTATTCCAATAGGTTCAGGCTATTCTATGAAAATTGGACATTCTAATTTATAGATTATTTATAAGCCAATATAATGTTGACCACAGCCTACCAATTCACAAAAATATAGTCATGCACACTCAGAATACCATGAGTCAATTAGGATTTAGATGGTGCATAAATTGTATATATGTATAAATAAATGAATAAATCTAATTCCTTTATACAAAGTACACTGTGATCAACCCTTTGTCACCCTATCTAGACAATTCCCCCCCGTCCACCGTCCTATTGACATCACATTGTATTTCTTAGCAAAGGGAAGCTTCATTTTCTCTAGTTACATAGAGGAAGATGGGAATACTCAAGTTATTAAAATATTTATATTTTTCTCTCCTAGCAAAACACTCAAGAAGCTTAATAAATAGTAATAAAAATATATTAAATGAGCTAATAGTAATCAACCATTGGCAGAATATTACATGTAAGACAATAGAATTGCATTGGTCCTAAATATTGAAGATAACAAATAATTCCATACCTCTCAGTGTAGTATCTATTTAAACTATACTTGATTGACATCTATGGTCAAAGAGGAACATTGTCAGTAGATTCCAAATTCCAGGCTCCATTATTATTATTTTTTTGATCTTGCACGCCTTCTTGATGGCATAAAAGAATAATGAAAAAGAACTCAATATTCTTTGTTTAATGTTTAGGCTTACTTTTTTCTAATTTTTAAAGTCAACAGGAAATTAGTAGTTAACAGTGTCTAGAGTCAGAATGTGATCGTTTGAGTTTGGCAGATTGAATTTATTTCCTGTTATCAATTACAAGATTACAAAACTAGTATTCAGAGCAAGCATATAGTGGACTAATGATAGATTTTAAGAATTCTGCCTTATGTGACCATGGTTATAGCTGCATAAAATTGCCTTAGTCAACAAGTTTACTGAATTTTCCTGATACAGGTTGAGCAGCAGCAGGTCAATCCCTATTGCCTGGAACTTGTTTCTATTAAGAAATAATTTTAAGCTGTAAAAATAATTTTGTTAGGTTTTCAAAATGTACTGTATTTTTAGCCATAATGTAGTAAAATGTTCAGAATTACATTTGTCCAGATAAAAATTAAATTTGAATAATTATTGGTCTCTCTCTTCTCCATTTGATGGTGATCAAGGTAGTTTTATTTTAAAGTGTTTGGGGCATAGTTGTAATTGTTGCCTTTTGTCTTTACTGTATTAGCTGACTATTCTGAATTATTCCAGTATTTCAGGAAAGAGCCTTTCCCTGCATGGCTACTATCTAATATAACCTATTTACAGAATCTTACTATTCTGACCATAAAACACAGAAATTCAAATGCTCCAGAACAAGCTGAGAAAAAAGCATTTGCTCATTTAATTGTTGATCAGCATGCTACAGAACTGCATTGCATTCAATCAATATGGTTGCCAGAAATAACCCTATTTGAAAGACAAATTAGAATGTTCCTGCTTTCATTTTACATTTGAACATAGAAGTACAGCAGGGGATATTGAGAGGTACGATCATCATGCATTTTTTTTTGTTCCAATTATCAGGGCAGCTTTTGTTCCAATTATCAAGGCTGCTTCCCACTGTTTCTCAGATCACAGCAACATAGGCATAATTTATGGTGCTGCAATAATATAGTCCGTACTTCATCTCATCCCTGGGTTTTCAGCTCCAATTGCATCCCTCCGTTCTCTAAATAATAACATTACATTTGGTTATTAATTCAATTATCTCTCCATTCCCAGTTAGGTTTTTTTCCTCTTATAATACTCTTCCACTAATGTTTAAAAATCATGACATGAAAGTGAGAAGATGTGGCAAATTTTATACCGTCAGCATGTGTTATAATGTGTACCTCAGAATTCATGAAGTTGGTGGTTGGCATCATATTAGAGAATTCTGTGGAAAATGTACTTGAAAAAGAATGTGTCACAAATTACTGTTTCATTGGTAGTCTATACTTCTCAGGAATGAAATTAAATTGGCAATATTATATACCCATAATGTACAATTCCTTATTTTCCTACTTCAAAGAAATCTCTGGATGACTGTTAATTGGGGACAATCTTGCTTTGGCAGTTTATAAAGAAAATTTTGAGATAACCTTGGCTGGAATTCTACAGTTTGTTCACTGAGCTCAATATTTACCACAGCTTACAAGTGAGTACAACCAATGCCTTTAAGAATATCTAGTCACATATTTTTTAAGGACAAAAAAAATTAAGACATGTTTGAATAGTAACCCTGCATCTCTGAGAATTCTGCCCTCATAGCTAAGGAAAGAAAAACATTAACAGCAACAATAAATACTCTGTCCTATAGGATTCAAGTTCAAGGAGAAAATCAAAAGTATAATTCTTCCAATCAGAGAAAAGAGAATGCAACAATCAAATGAAGTGAAGCAGCTTGTCTAAATACCAGGTCCTGGGATATCAATATAGAGTGTGCTGTGCCATCCATAAGTTAGTTTGTACCTTTGATAAGTTTCTGCATGCAGACTGTGAAGAGAGGAGCTATTCCATTATTTGCTGTAATATATTGTACTATCAGTGTGGATATATTTACTTCAACCTATTCACAAAACAGTGAACTTATAATTCACAGGAAGCCAGATCATGTAACAGAAGAAGTTCAATAAGGGCCAGCCTCAACTAATTTCATCTTTTAGTCAGTCTATAAATCATTGATTCAAACTTATTGAGATATGGAGAAGTATACAAGAAATAACATTTTCTATTTGTGTTGATGAAAAGATAGCCACCTGAATTTTACTTAGTATTTATTTTCATAAATTATCCAGACACCTGCCATCTGGTCCTTTGCCTTAACCATCAGATAAACTATTTTCTTCTCATGAAATGCAGCTGGATTTTTTCCTGTTTGATTCCATATATCATTATTCTAGTTAGTCTTCTGTTCTTTCTGCTTGCTTTTCTTAAATAATTGCAGCCTGCTGCTATATACAATTTATGAACTATTTAGCACAGCAAGATTTTAATTTTTCTGAAGAAATCAATCCATTTATGGCCAGAGAACTATATATGTGTTTGAGTATTGCTAATCTATTTTTGAACAAAAAAAAAATAGAATTGAATCTGCAGATACGCACCATATATTCCTCCTCCCCCCAAATGTCAGCCCAAATCTAGGAAAGATTAATTATTTGCTTGATTATTATTCTTGTCACTTGCACTGTTCCCTACACTTCTGCTTCACTGTTAGTCACAAGTTATTTTGTTCACACCCTTAAATGGCTAGACATAAATTAAGCTTACAGTGCAACATTTATTTCCATGTCATGCATAGCAGGAAAACATTATAGCAATATCCTATGCTTCTGTTCTCCTTTCAGGAGAAGAGAGGAGAGGAGAGATCCAAAAGTATTCCACAGCTTTTTTGCAACCAGAAAATAACTTTACCTGTCTTATCCAGGTTTCAGTGATGCAGTTTTATTATAACCTAGTGTTTCAATAGCAATAGTAGAAGTCCTTAAAATTACAGTTAGATATAGATAGATAGATAGATAGATAGATAGATAGATAGATAGATAGAGATAGAAAGATGAATAAAAAATGCAAGGCAGTTGTTAGAATCTAAGGTGAAGTTTATTTTGAGAATGCAATATATAAAATCAGCCGTTGGAGGTGGACACACATGAGTCTTTTCTGAGAATCTTTATATAGAACATGATGGTGAACCTTTGGGCTCAGCGTGTCAAAAATTTGGAAAATGAATAATTTGATTCTGTGAGCATATCGTCCCCACCCTTCTCCACACAAAAGAGAAACAATTCATAACAAAGAATAGCAAATGTAATTATTTAATTTTTTTATTAAATAAATAAAATTTACATGATTGTAAATATTTTTCAACATGCCTGTCTTAGGCAGCTCTGGGTCTCATGAGACCTTGAAATTTAGGATAATACACTTGTATAGCTTTGCAGCCTCTGAAAAGAGCGGGAAAGCATGCCCCTCATTCTTTTATGCCTTTTGGGACTTCTGAGATCAGCAAGCGCAGGGCCCTCATTGCTTTCTTGTACAACTTCCAGAGGCTCTGGAAGCCTGATGTGTCACTAAAAATGGCATAGCATGTCACCTTGACAGAGGTGTCATAGGTTTGCCATCACCGATATAGAAAGACCTTGCCTTTGTTTCTCAAAAGGATGTGAAAGTATTCCATACAAGAATTCCACCAAAGCGTACTTAGCCAGTGCTCCTGTTTTTGCAGTCAGGCACCCTGCTGAATTGAGGATTTCAGTGGTGGGATTCAGCTGGTTTGCACCAATTCGGCAGAACCGGTAGCTAATTTTTTGTTTTTTTGTTTTTTGTTGTTCACATATTTGAATCCCACCACTGAGATTTTTGGTTATTTAGCATTTGTTAACTGAAAATGGCAATAAGCTGAGAGAGGGAAAATGCCATCATTTGCATTTATCTTGGAACTATTCTAATTCATGATTTTGAAACTTTGAAACTTTTGCTCTGATTATGGCGAGAAGAATGTGTGGTGAAAGAATTTGATTTCCTTTCCACAATAGATAGATAACACATATTCCCTTAAAAAACCAAAAGAGGTGACACAAGAAATGAGTGGCATAGGGATATAGAGGGGAAACAGAGCACAATTTCTCTTCAGCTATAGCAAAGGAAAATTTCTCGATGAGTATTTCTTTGTTGTTATTTTAGTAAAGAAAGGACTGTTTTGGGAATTGGTTGTTCTTTCAAACACCTGCCTTCCAGCTTCCTTTAATATCCATTGCAAAGAAATAGGTCTTGTAAATGAGACAGCCCTGCTTGTCATAGTCTTCCTGGTTATGTTTCAGCTTTGATCATATACCAACTCCATGTATCTGCAGGAATCTCATCACAGTAAAAAGATAATAGTTTTGAGCTTACATTTTCTTCTATGTAGTATTTTATTTTTATGGAATATTCTGTGTCCTATTACAAAACTGAATAATTATGGTGTAAACTAAACTATACTTCAGTAAAACAACTAATAAATGTTGGATCAGAATTGTGATAGAGACTCAGGTTTAAAAATAGTACCTAATATTATCACTAAGCTATGAAATGTAAAGCACATTTAATATTACTATGAATGAAATGTTGGAAAAATAATCTATAAAATTATATTAAGGCTACATGAAAGCAGTTATAAAATTTATTGCGGTTTTACATCTGAGATTCAAAAGATGACTTCGTTTTTAAAAGGAGAGAATAAAATCTGAATCAGAAAGTTTTTTTTATTACCATCACCACCCTAAACTTTTGAGGCTTGATCAAGTATCAGTTAACTTTTAATACAGACAATGTTTTCATAGTGAATGAAAAGTAAGTTAGGAATCAGGAATGGACTTTGACAATGGTTGTTCTTCTGTGTTGTTTATTGTCCTCAAAGTGCTCCTTGAGCTTAAATGGCAAAAATGTATGGGATATTTCATAGATTAACTGACTGCAAATATTAACAAAATATTGCAGTTGGAAAAGCACAGCGGGATAAGAAAATTGTGAATAAAGATTAAGCTTAGCAAAATAAGTGAAAACATTGCCTCAACATGCTTCAAATTTTGTTTTTTGCTAGTTTTGTACTATTTTTTAAAAAAATCCCTGATACTCTTATCACAATTCTGAGCCAATATTTATTACCTGTTGTAATGAAGTATAATTTAGTGACTGCATTGTAATTATACAGTTTTGTAATAGGACAAAATCAAACAAGTTGTCAAAGGAGAGGCAATTTTCATCCTGAATAAAATGGATTATGTTATGGAAGCTGAGAAACAACTTTCCAACACCACATTTTATCAACTTTCTTCTTCAAATCCCACAGGATTTCAACAGAACTATGCAATATGATGAAACAATTTCCTAAAGATATACATTTACATGTAAACACCCCACGAGTTAAGAACAGGCAACTTCTACTTCTGAAAATAAACAAACAAGGAAACCTAGACTGTCCTATTGTCTCAAGCATTGGAACTATAACAATAGAAATATCAGGTGTCATGCATTTCATACCCTTATGCCACAACCACTACCTACAATATAAAACACATCATAAATTTCAGAAAATTTAATTCCAATCTCTTTAACGACATCATTTTAGTCAGATGTTGATGCACTATATTTTGCACAAACAGGGACTTTAAGCCATCAAGTACATATCACTGATGGCAAAGCAGTACACTTTGCAACCAAATTGGGTAACTTAGTATTCCCCCATTATTCCTTTATCTTGGACAATAACATATGCCTCCAAATCAGGGGCACAGCTATGGGTATGGGTATGGATCCTCAGAATGGCAACATCTTCAGGTTGATCTAGAAAAATATTTTCTTTTACTTCCTGAAGTTACCCCTTTATTTGAGATTCACTAATAATATATTTATTATCCAAACCTACAGAAAGGAATATCTCATCAAATTCCATCATGACATCAAAAATTTGCATTCTACTAGAAACTTCAGCCTAGATCTATGTATAGAACAATTTCAGTCCCTTGATGTTATCATAAAGTAAACAAAGACCCATAAACACATTGATATTAAGGAAAACCACAGATTGTCATTCATATCTATATACTTCCAGCTTCTAACTCTAGCAATAGCACTTAGACTTATATACTGCTTCATATGCTTAACAACACTCTCTGAGTGGTTTACAAATGTCAGCATATCGACCATAATAATCTGTGTCCTCATTTTACTGACCCAAATTTATCATTTACAACCAGGCTCGACACTACACTATATTTGTTCTGTTCCATTTGACAGAGACACCCAATTGATAGAATTAAATCAAACATTCAGGAAACTGAACTACCAATCCAAAGAGATCAATAAACAAATCAGTAAAGAGAAAGGACCCAGAGAGGATCTATTAAAAGATAATCCACAGAAACAGAACAAATAAACACCACTTGTTGTCACTACAGCTAATGCCTGAAGCCACTCAAACACATTATTAATAATTGACATTATTAATAAGTATTGAATTGCAGGCACACTCTTGCATATGGACAACCATCCCCCTTTCACAAGCAACAAAAATAACAGGACTATGATTCCAACATGGGAATCTGACCGTGCAACAAACCCAGATGTCATTTTGCCTACATTAACAACACTATCAGAGGCCCCAACAAAATTAGAGATGCCTCCATCTGCTTTTCATCCATTGAGATATATGCTTCATCTGCCAACATTGCCCTTCTAAATTCTACATAGAAGAAGTGGAGCAAAAGAAGTAATGGACACAAATTTAATATCGTCAGAGTATTTGTGCCTCCCAGGATAACTCTGAGTGGGAATTTACCAGTGTCATTAAGCAAAAAATATTTCAGGCAGCCTCAGAAGGTATCAAATACACAATGGTTTATAATATATTACAATTGTTGATTGATAAGAGACTTACAATCAATCTCACATCTAAGCTGCATTTGTATAACCAACCTAGTTCCATTCCTCCTTTCTCCCCACCATTTAAAGCTACATCAGTCTAGCCACTCTATGCCTCTGATGAAGTGAGCTTCAACTTAAAAAAGCATTTTAATAAAATTTGTTACTCAGAAAAAAATGCTACCTCATTTTTTTTCCACATAGACTCACATGTTCTCATCCTATGATATCTATGCTGTCTATACAAGATATTTTTTGTTTGTTTTAAATTCTTTTTAAAGAATATGTTTTAAATATTTAAAAGAATTTAAAGCTTCTATATTGAAGCTTTCCCCAAAGATGTTTCTTTGGCAGGCACCAACTCCTCCTCTGTAATACAGATTATATATTTTATACTACTCTCAATGCACTGGACACCTGTCAAATTATATTGTTTAGTTGTCACCATTTTCAAGAATCACTGACCTTGCAGGAATATGCTGGAATTTATTAACAGCCACTCTTATAATTTTCAAGTGGTTAATGACTTAAGAGAACAAAAATGGAAATGTCATTTGTGAATTGTGTTGGAACTCCACACTCCACTTTGCCCTTCTGTTTTGGTGATCTAAATTCAGGTCTTTCATCTTTCCTGATAAAGCAGATGTTCTTTACCTATCAAAGTTTCATTATGGGAAATTAGAATTCTATGACTAACTTAAGTTTTGGAAGCTACAGTCAACTCAGAGAATCTCACAGGAAGACAGTCATGATGATAATACTTTTGAAGAAACCTAAGATTGGAAAGATTACTACAGCAAAAGTAAGAATATGAAGAGGACAAAAATACCTGAGATTCAACTTTATGCTTTCTCAATGGTGAAAATATAATGTATATATCCTGTGGGGTATTAACATAACAGCTACAGGAGTGCTGCCATAAGCTTATACACACAGTAGTTTTGACTTCTGGCCATTAAGTAATTATAAAATAATCTTCCATGAATTGTTAATGGAAAAGATTTATGAGATCTACTATAATGGATTCTACTGAGGCTTTGGAACATCTACTATCATTATTTTGAATCAATTGCTTTTTAAAAAAAAAATTATGTGAGGAATTATCCAAAAGAAAAACATTTATTTTTGAAAGTTGTGTGCAAAGTAAAAAACAGTAATGCTAAAAGGGGAAAAAAGCTTCTAAGTGGAAAACATGTTTTAAAAGCTTACACTATAGAAATGCATGTAAGGAAAATTGGTTTATAAAGATTTCTACAAGCATCAAATACATACATAGTTACAAACTGCATCATGAGATCCCATACATTAGATCATGGAAGGACTTGATATGGTAGCTATTGACAGTAGCTTCTGGTTGCTTTTATTGTTCCAAGAAGATGAGGACATCTTCTTAAGCTGCTTTGAAGAGTTTTGTGGATGAGAAAGGAACAGTTTGATCTAAATCCATCATGGGAGGTTAATCCTTGTCATCTTCAGATGCATCTGATCTGGATCAAGAGACAGAATTCTGCTAACTCCCCAGGAAATGTTTCGAGATGGGAGCATAAGCCTCTAGGTGGAAGCAGATTAGCCTGGAACACCATCTGGTTATAGCCAACTTCCAGCACTTGCACTCTGGTCTGAACTTGTTACTATGGATATCTTTATACTGAATCCTTGAATCTTTTAGTTTCAGATTTGCTTAAGCCTAACACCATTGCCTAGTTTCATTCCTGAATTTGCTGACCTTTGTCACTTGTTTTGGGTTCTGGCCCTGTATTTGCATATCCTGAGTACTCCAACAGATGACTTGACTAAACCTCATCCAACACTGTACAACTTTTTTTCCTATTGCGGCATAAATGACAAAGTAGCATAATCACTATTCATTTGGACTACATTGTTCACAATCTTTATCAGCAGAGTAATCATTAAAGCTGGGACCACCAATCCTTCTGAGGGTATCATGATCCAGCATTACTTTTAAGATAATATGTGTTTCATCACTTAAGAAAGCTTTTTAGCTTTCATCTTGAACTCAACTTGGAAGTCTACTCAAAGTCTATGCAGTACCTGTTCAACAGATGATTCATCATAATCCCAGTAATTCTTTCAGGTAGTCCTCAAGTTATGACCACAATTGAGCCCAAAATTTCTGTTGCTAAGTGAAACATTTATTATGTGAGTTTTGCCTCATTTTATGAATGTTCTTGCCACAGGATCAGTGCAGTTGGTAAATTAATAACACAATTATTAAGTGAAACTGGCTTCCCCATTGACTTTGCTGGTCAAAGGGCCGCAAAATGTGATCACATGACCCCTGGAAACAGCAAGCATCATAAATATGAGTCAGCTGTCAAGCATCCAAATTTTGATCATGTGACCATGGGGATGCTGCAATGGTCATGTGAAAAACGGTCATAAGTCACTTTTGTCAGTGACATCGTAACTTTGAATGGTCACTAAATGAAACTGTACTTTACTATTTATACTACAATATGTGTAAAAAGGACAATCAGTGAATCTGTGTAAAATATTGAACTTTATAGCTGCAGATTTGCCAAAATACACATAAAATTTACAATTTGAAGAATGGGTGGATCCTGATTCATGTTTTTTCAATGACTGGAATTGGTTACATGTGTGTGCTTTGAAGTATGCCTTTATTTACAACAGCTGAAAATGAAGTACCTGTTCAACAGCTGATTCATCATAATCCCAGTAATTCTTTCAGTTTTGTCACAATATGTGCTCAACTGAAATAGGACATGGCATAAAAAAGGCTAGGAAAATAATATGCATGAAGTGAAGTGAGGTGAGGTAAGGGGAAAAGAGTAGGAAAGTGGATAAAAATAAGTTGTGACTACATTCCACAGCAAAAGAAATAATATCCTTCAAGAAACTGAAATAAATATGAGGTCAACATGAAGAATACCTTCATCTTTTCAAATATAAAAAACCCAACCTGTATTGAGGCAGGTCTTGTAGAAACTCACCTAGAAACACTGTGATGTATCCACATATGCTAATCTTACTCAGTTGATAACAAAACAGCTAAAAGAGAAGAGCTATTGATTACTTCATTTTATGAATGATGTATTAATCTGTTTTAGTATTAAAGTAAATCCCCCCCCCCAATGTTTATCCCTGGTTCCAGACTCAGCTGGGATTATTGTTAACAGCTAGCTTTTCAATAGCTGAACTGAAACTATTATAGAATTCAGAACAAGCTTATTCTAGATAAGTAGCTTGTTTTGTTCCCTACTTATTTTTCCCATGGGCATGAAGTGGAAGTTTCTATTGATGTCAGGGTTACTCCATTTTGTTTTCAAGTGAAATGAAAAAGATTTGAAAAACAAGAAAAAAAAGAATGTTATGGCTGAATCATGTAACCTTGGTTAATTTGAGATCACTCTCTATAATCACTTTTGGAAAAGACATGTATACTCTGAGATTATAAACAAGTGTTTACACATATTCTTAGTCCTTATTTCTGTTTGAGTAATGATTCACATGACAAATATGTATTCAAGTAATGAGGCTTTATGGTTTGGAATTTTAGTTTGGGAAACTGTGATCCATTCCCTTTTCACATCTGTATGTTTATTTGCAATGCCTTAGCTGTCGGCAGAAAATGAATGTGGAAAATACTATTCTAAAAGCTTACAGCTTGTTTGGGGCAAGCTTAATTTTATGGGAGATTTATTTTTGCTAGTATTTTCTTTGCAATTAATTTACATCACCTCTCCTTTAAATTATCAGGTTATTAAGCAAAGATGCGATTGTTATGTATTCAGAGCTATTATAATTTAAAATATGGAAACAATTGGGATTTTCTTTCTCTTTGGAAGTTTTGCTCTTATATATACACATTAATTGCTTATTTTTAAATTGATTTAGGCATACTAAAAATATGATTTTTTTTCTTGAATTTCCTTATACATGTTGACAGAAAGAAAATAAGTATTTACTGCAAATACCTCCAAAACTATGAGCAAAAAATCTGACCACCAAATATAGCTGGAAAAATGATATGTGGCACTTCATTTTAATCAAAAACACTAAGAGAAAAACAATGTAGCTGATGATGGTATCCACAAAATCAAGTTAAAATGAAAAGCGAGATTTGTCCATTTTCAAATATGGCTGAGGCAAAATTGAAATATGTTTACTGTGGATCAAAGCCAATTCTTTTTGTAACTACAGCATAGTTTCATTATTCTTCTAAGAAAGAAAATAGTAACAATTTGTCAAAGTTTGGTCCACAGGTTATTTTGTGCAATGTTGTTTTGCCTCTTCTCTTATTAAAAAGGGCATTTTCACTCATATTACCTTCAGAACTTTGATTACCATAATTATTACTTCAACTCAATATCCATTTGCAAAATAACTGTTTTGATAAGAAGGGCAAATGTCAGTTATGTGTCACATCTTGAGTCATCTGTAAAGCAGAATAGCAATACATTTCTCTTTGTTTCTCTGTAAAACTGGACAGTAGTTGTTCAAAGATGACCATCAAAAAACAAAATCAAACAAACAAAGTAGAGTGAGCAGGCTGGAACACAGATTATTTAAGACAAATCTGTAAAATTTGGTTGCCCCAGTGTGAATATGTGCTATTCATTAGTCTCAAGGGCAGGAATGTCCAATGTTATCCTCTACCCGTGAAGGTGAACTCTACCATGTTTTTCTACATGTTCAGGTCAACAAGAGTGTTTTCTGTCTTGTGCCAGCACAAACACTGCTGTTTGGTTCACCCACTTTGCTTCATTCATTTTTCGCAAACAATTCCAGTTGGCTGCTATGCACTGTAGCAGAAACATATACTTATCTCTAGCTGTTGATCAATGCAGCTCAGGGTCATTTTGCAGGCCATGATTTTGATCAGTTTTTATCAGCTAATCTCTTTTTTTCTTCATTTTACTGGTGGATCAGTGAAATGCTTGACCTTTTTGTTTCAGATTTTTGTTATCCAGCTTTTATTATTTTTATAAATAACTCAAGATGACAAATATACCTCCTTCCTCCTCTTTTTATTTTCCCCCAACAGCAACCCTGTGAGGTGAGTTGAATTGGGATGAGAAAGAGTGCCTAAAATCATGTTTTACATGTTTATCACCAATGGAACCATTCACTGATGAAATGGCGAAACATGGAGTTTTTTTAAAAAAGAATCTTTTTTTTCTTTCTGGGCCAAGTGATAAAAAGAATGGTGAAATGATTATGTTTTATTTTTATTGGTTTGCTGGTAGATTCAGCAAATAGGAAGAAAGCAAATAGGTCAGGGGTGGGTAACTACCTAGTATGGCCCCTTTATGACTTGTACACTTCACCGTCCAGAATTCCTGAATTCCTGGCTGAGGAATTCTGGGGGTTATCCACAGCTTATAAAGGGGCCATAGTTGCCTTTCCCTGAAATAGGTGAATGCTCCAGCAGAACCAGGGTTCATGTTCAAAGCAGAAGGAAGAATTGAAATCCACAAAGGGAATCCTTAAACAAGATCAATTTCCAGGTAATTTATGCAGGAGAATGTCAGCAGGGAAGAAAAATCTCTATGTCCACCAGCATTGTTGTAATGTGTGAATTCTATATGTATTTGAGAGTAGTTGTTAATTCTTAGTCTTCGTCTATTTATTGTTAGCATGGGCCAATGCCAAGTAAAATAACCTAGCTGTCATAAAGTCATCATAAATAAGATTCAGTAGTACCTAGCGTACTTGTTTCTTGGTCAAGGAATTTAATTAATATCAAATGGAGCAAGAGAAAGTAATTGTTCATTTTATACAATAATTTCTGGCAGTAAATTCCAAACAGAGCTTGGAAGTTACTAGTAGACTAATCAATGCAATCATGTAGAATAGTGTTGGGGCTGCCAATATAGTTCAAAGCATTGTTGACCTTTGAATAACTTAAGGACTAGGAGTTAAAGATATTTTTTTAAAAAAGAAATGCCTCTCATATGGGTCAGCACCAGGAGCTTTCCTCTGGACTACTTGGACAATGCAGCTATGTTAGTAGCTACAAAAGGAGAAGTTCTTAGCGATGAGACCCCATTGATGGAATGCCCCCCCCAGGGAGACATATTGTAATATGTCACCTATATTGCTGTAATTCTAAGCCACATTTATTCTTCTTAAATTTTAGAATTTATTAGTAAGGTTAGTATTTTCAGTGTTCATACATGCATGCATATATTCTTGTGTCCTGTTTTTATTTTATTTCCAAATCGATTTGTTTTCTTTTAACAACTTTTTAACCTACCTAGACTTGCCTCTTTTGGAGTGGATTAAACATGTAACAAACCAAAGGACACAAATATGACAGGATTTGTGCTACATGTAGGCTGACTGAAGTTAAAAATACCTTCCAGTGAGGTCATTGTCCCTGCACGGTGTATTTACCACTTTGCAAGTTGCAATCGGCCACATCTGAGAATATAATCATTCCAAATTGCTTCAGTAAGCACACCCAAAGAGCTAACAGAATGTCCATGTGCTTTCTGGCAGCACTTTTTCATTCTAAATGAAGGTAACAGAGTGGGGTGGAGATAGAATGGGATTTATTGAAGTACAACAAATTGCTAGACTATACAAGGATGCCTGTATAGCTCAACCCAAGCCTGAAGATTTATCTTTGGGACAGTCTTTGGGATTTTTTTAAATTTGGAAAATAAAACTGATTCCTGTCTTTTGCAATGCATCTCCTAGCTTTGCCATACTCAAATCTCCTTTTTCTATCCTTTTATGAAAAGGCAGCTGTGATTAGCACTATAGTCATTGTACAGTTTCACTTAGGCAATCTGTTTCATGCCTGATCTATTTGCATTACAAAGTAATCTCTAGAGAACCGATTTCTTGCTATATAGTAAAGAAAATGGTCAAATTTTTCTCTTTTTCTCTCTTTCCCACCACACTTTTTAGAAGGCAAATATGCTGGCTGAATGCTCCAATGTATGACTGAGAAAAACCATTATGGTATGGCAGGAAGCTGCTCACATAACAGTGATGCTTAAAAATGAAAAAGAAAAAATAGATTATTTATTTATTTATTTTATTTATGAGACTTATATACTGCTTTAAGTGCAAGCACTCTCTAAGCGGTGTACACCAGTAAGCAATGTATATATATATTTACATTGCCCCCAACAATCTGGGTCCTCATTTTACCTACCCCGGAAGGATGGAAGGCTGAGTCAACCTTGAGCCGGTGAGATTTGAACCGCTGACCTGCTGAACATAGTCAGCTAAAGTGGCCTGCAGTACTGCACTCTAACTGCTGTGCCACCTCGGCTCTTTTAGAAGGCTAACAAAGGAATACAGTTTGTGGATTCCTTGTACTGGCGTATACTTGGATGCATGGCACGAGAAAGATGAAGTAGCTCATTTGTCATTTGGTCCAGCAATTTAGTGTCCCATTGGTCCATTGCTTATGCTTGTTGAGTTCAAGAAGACATCAGAGTCCAGTCTCTCATCTTATTTTTTGTAACTTATGAATTCAAAGGCAATGGTCAGACTTCTCATTTCACTGTACCTGAATGATAGATTAATGTACAATATATCTTTAACAGCCTACATTTAGACAAATTTCTTTGTGAATACAGTTATGACTGACAGCCATGAAATAACACAGTTGAGTCACACCAAGGAGAATATTCCCAGGTAAGATATTTGTTGCTTGTTAACTTCTTAAGTGACATTTCGTTACAAGTTTGAATTTGCAAATAATTGGAAAATGTGTTTCTTCTTGTTTAATTCTACATATGCAAAAGGCTCACTTTAAGTTGTAACTCATTTCTGATTGTCAAAATGGAAACTGTAATCATCTCTCAATTTGGGATGAATTTGAATTTTTTACCTAACACTCAAGACATGGAATATGCTGCTGCCCTGTTTTAAGCCCTAGGGTTCTAGAAAGCAACCATCATAGGTGTTTAATCATAAACTTGAACCTTTATTTCTTCATACATGAATGATTCTTTCTGTGAGCTCAGTGCAAACTAAGAACCAAGTAAGGCCAAGCTTCAGAATGTGGTTTCTGTACTGCTAGTTTAATTTATTTACATTGAAAAGTGTTTAAAATTCAGAGACAAATGTACCTAATATTTTCTGGAATATAAGTTAAAGTTTTTATTATGAAATATAGAAAATTTAACTTTTTATAAAAATGCCATAGGATATGCAAACAATTAAGAAATAAACATTTTTTTCACAAGCTATACCCTTTTTTATTTCTGGAAATTTCTCAAAGAGATATGACAAACTTTCAGCCATCAAAAAATATTTGTTTAGTAAAAATTCAAGTCCAGTTTGATTACTTACCACTGTAGCATTATAGGTGCTGCTGCTAGAGTTTTAGATCTTGGTTATTAGGTAGATATTCTCTCTCTCTCTCTCTCTCTCTCTCTCTCTCTCTCTCTCTCTCTCTCTCTCTCACACACACACACACACACACACACACACACACACACAATCTAAGTTGTTTATTAGCATAGTGGATCACAGTTATTTTTTCAAAGTGTTCAGACTTGCACTAGATGAGGAAGAGGCCTTTACAAGAGGCCTCTTGCCAAATGCTGGCAAATTCTTTGATCGGTGAAAACAATCTTTGCATATGCCCTTAACTTAAAGTTCCAAAACTAGTCTTGGTTTAAAATACTGAGCAATGTGAAAAGGAAAAACAAGCTGAGAATATCTGTGGAGGAAATTTTAAATCACAGCCTGGTTGAAAGAAATGAAAAAAATACCTTATGCATGAAAAAGGCAGGACCTCAGTGAAAACACTGCAGCTGCTGTGCCAGACCGTGTCCTGAAGTCACCTTTTTAATTGCCAAGTGCCTGTCAGAACCCTCAATTATGAATCATACATATTCTCTGGGTTTAGGTTATTCGGGTTCTGCCATTCTCCTCTGGGGGGAGGAAGGAGGCCAGGGCCTTGTAGTGCACATAGAACATTTCCTCTATTTGCCTTGATGTATCCTCTATGGGGTATAAATGGAATGCCTCGGGGCCATCTGCCTTATCTCAGCGCAGAAGAAGGAACCAGAGAAGACCTAACAACCTTGAGAGAGGTGCCTTATTGGGTTGTTTCCTACAGCCCAATGTCACCTGTGGATTGGCTTGTTTGAACCAACCGGATGGACTGTTGGGTGGGGTTATTACTTTGCAGGTTTAACCTATTGATTTGGGCGGGAAGCCCTCAGATCCTGCCTAGCTTTCCTGCTTTCTGTACCTGCCAATATAAGTTCCTTTTGAAATGATGCCAGTTTCAAGAGTTCTGCTTTCTTGGTAGAGAAATGGAAGCAGGTCCTTACAGTGCCTTTACCGCAATGTTACATCATATCCAGATTTACCAACTGAAGCACACTATGTATAAACTGTTGCAGTATAATGCAGTTATGATTTTGGGTTGTTTTCATTTATTTTTGTACCACCTTGGACTGTAATAAAGATTATGTATCTGAGTATGTATGTATGTATGTGTATATACATATGTGTGTGTGTGTGTGTGTGTGTGTGTGTGTAGGTCTTTGGTTATTCAGGTTTTCTCCCACGTAACATTGGAAGTGTCTTGGCGACGTTTCGACGAAGCCCCATTCGTCATCTTCAGGCTGGTGTTACGCGGGAGAAAACCTGAATAACCAAAGACTTACATACAAACACCTGTGGGTGTTTGTATGTAGGTTTTCGCGGGTGTTTGTATGTAGGTCTTTGGTTATTTGGGTTTTCTCCCGTGTCAAATTGGAAGTGTCTTGGTGACGTTTCGACGAAGTCTCATTCGTCATCTTCAGGCTGATGTTTTTGGCTTCGTGCTTCTAGGAGCAATGTGCGATCATAGCTGTTTCTTCCTTTTAACTGCCAGTGGGGGTATGAACTGATTGAGTGAGAGCCTGGCTGTATTCTGATTGGGTGGAGGTGTGTTCTGATTGGTTAGGAGCTTGGCTGTGTTATGATTGGATGGGGGGGTTGGCTGTGCTCTGATTGGATGGGGGAGTGTTCTGTTTGGGTGGGGGCTTTGTTGTGCTCAGGTTAGTCTGAGTTGCAGGGGGATGTGAGATGCTGAGCTGCATTGCTATTGTTTGGCTTTGCGTTCATGGTCGTGCCTCATCTTCATGGTGGGTGTCAGTTTGCTTCATGTATGGATTGGAGGGGTTTAAAGTGGCTAATGATGCAACTGTGGTCTGGCTTCTGGTTTGTGGTCATGCCTCATCATCGGTGTGGGTTTGGGTTTGCTTTTTGCATGGATGTGTGGTGGTGACATCCTGTGTGGTTTTCGTGAGTGTGGGTCTGGTGTCCTTCTTTGTGTTGGGGACTCGTTTTTCAATAAGGGTGGGTTTCCAAATGGCTGGTAGGTGGGAAGTATCATCTCGTTTGTTCATGCTGTGTGGGCGTTTTTCTATCTCGATGGCTTCTCTGATTATTCTGTTATTAAAGTGTTCAGTTTTGGCGATAGTTCTGGTCTTTTAAAGTCAATTTCATGTCCTGTGGCTTTAAGGTGTTGGACCAGTCTTTTTTGACTGAGTTCTTATATTCTTCAATGCATGCACTTATTCTTCTGTTGGTTTGTCCGATGTATGTGGTGGGACAAGCGGTGCATGGGATTTCATATATTCCTTCATTTCTAACTCAATTTTGTCTTTGGGGTTTCTTAAGATGGTGGATGTTTTTCTGTTTGTGCAGAATGCTGTCTTGATGTTGTGTTTGTGGAGGATCTTGCTGATTCTGTCTGTGGTGCCTTTTATGTATGGGAGGAGGGCTTTGCCATTTTCTTGTCCTCTGTCTTGGATTTTAGTGGGGGTTTCTTTTTGGATTAGTTTGGTAATTTTATTCCTTTGGAATCCATTGGATGTTAGTACATTAGTGAGAGTCTATAGTTCAGTTTTTAGGTGTTGTTCATCAGCTAAGCGTTTTGTTCTAGAGATGAGTGTCTTGGCTATAGAGTTGATCTGTGCTGGGTGGTGGTGTGAGAGAGCGTGCAGATAGTGGTTTGCATGTTTTTTCTTCTGGTAGATGGTGTGTCCTAGGGAGCCACTGGATTTCTTGTAGACTAAGACATCCAGGAAGAGAAGTTGGTTATTAGCTTCTGTTTCCATGGTGAACTGTATTTTGGGGTGTAGGCTGTTGAGGTGTGTAAGGAAGTTGTCCAGTTTTTCTTTCCCATGTGGCCAGATTATGAAGGTGTCGTCTACTTATCTGACCCAGAGTTTGGGTTTGTGATCAAATTTTTCCATCAACACTCATCTCTAGAACAAAATGCTTAGCTGATGAACAACACCTAAAAACTGAACTACACACTCTCACTAATGTACTAACATCCAATGGATTCCAAAGGAATAAGATTACCAAACTAATCCAAAAAGAAACCCCCACTAAAATCCAAGACAGAGAACAAGAAAATGGCAAAGCCCTCCTCCCATACATAAAAGGCACCACAGACAGAATCAGCAAGATCCTCCACAAACATAACATCAAGACAGCATTCTGCACAAACAGAAAAATATCCACCATCCTAAGAAACCCCAAAGACAAAATTGAGTTAGAAAATCAAGGCGTATATGAAATCCCATGCACCGCTTGTCCCACCACATACATCGGACAAACCAACAGAAGAATAAGTGCATGAATTGAAGAACATAAGAACTCAGTCAAAACAGAGGAACCAACCTCTTCCCTGGTCCAACACCTTAAAGCTACAGGACATGAAACTGACTTTAAAAAGACCAGAACTATCGCCAAAACTGAACACTTTAATAACAGAATAATCAGAGAAGCCATCGAGATAGAAAAACACCCACACAGCATGAACAAGCGAGATGATACCTCCCGCCTAGCAGCCATTTGGAAACCCGCCCTTATTGAAAAACGAGTCCCCAACACAAAGAAGGACACCAGACCCACACTCATGATAACCACACAGGATGTCACCACCACACATCCACACAAAAAGCAAACCCAAACCCACACCGATGATAAGGCACGACCACAGACCAGAAGCCAGACCACAGTTGCATTATTAGCCACTTTAAACCCCTCCAATCCATACATGAAGCAAACTGACACCCACCATGAAGATGAGGCACGACCACGAATGCAAAGCCAAACAATAGCAATGCAGCTCAGCATCTCACATCCCCCTGCAACTCAGACTAACCTGAGCACAACAAAGCCCCCACCCAAACAGAACACTCCCCCATCCAATCAGAGCACAGCCAACCCCCCCATCCAATCATAACACAGCCAAGCTCCTAACCAATCAGAACACACTTCCACCCAATCAGAACACAGCCAGGCTCTCACCCAATCAGTTCATACCCCCACTGGCAGTTAAAAGGAAGAAACAGCTATGATCACACATTGCTCCTAGAAACACGAAGCCAAAAACACCAGCCTGAAGATAACGAATGAGACTTCGTCGAAACGTCGCCAAGACACTTCCAATTTGATGTGGGAGAAAACCCGAATAACCAAAGACATATATATATATATATATATATATATATATATATATATATATATATATATATATATATATAGGTTGCTAACAAAGAATAAAGAGAGAACTGGTATAGCTATTTCGAGTTCCTTTAACTCTCTTCAGCCAGACTTACTCTTCTGAGATTCGAACCTGGGCTATCTGCATGTTAGGCAGTTGTTATAACCTCTAAGCCACAGGCTCTCCCTCACTTTGTCAGCTGTATCAGGAGAGAGACAGGGGGAGGAGATTTTACCTTGAATGTGCACCCTGTCAGCCCAAATATGGGAGAAAGAAATCTTCTTTCTTTTCTTTTCTTTTGCCTGTATCAGCTCAATCCAGAGCCATCCACAAGCAGCAGTCGCCAACTGCGACATCATATATATATATATATATATATATATATATATATATATATATATATATATATATATATATTCAATGAGCAATCTTCGATCTCCGGAAGAGTATACTCCATTTATTTATTGTTAAAACAACATTTAAAACAATAAAAAAAACAGTTATATACAAGATTAAACACAACTTAGCTTTCGCTGGTCCTCTGCCAGCGTCCTCAGAGTGGGGCTTAGGGGGTGGGAAGTTCTTTTTTATCCCCTTGCTGACCAATGCCCGGGATTCGTATTTTTATAACCATTAAGGATATATATATATATATATATATATATATATATATATATATATATATATATATATATATATACATACACACACACACACACACACACACACACACACACAAATAGCTTTTCTTGAAGACAATCCGCTATTTTGAAATAATGGGGAATTCTTATTAAATAACAATGATAATTACCCCTTGCAATTTCACAAAATATACAGTATGTTGGTGCAAATCTACATGAAGTATAAAAATAAAGTAATTCTATCCTTTGCTCCAGTATCGATGCCTTGTAGAAATTAGATCAGTTCTGAAGCAGGAAGAATCTCATCATTTTTGCTCCAGTTGAAAGTAGCTGATATGAGACTCATTCCTACTACAATCAGCTAACTTTTGAGAAACTTTAATTTCAAATATAGTAAGAGATTGAGACGACTTTTACCAGTAGAATTATTTCTGTATGTCTTCTCATAAGTGATTACTTTCTCCTGAAGTTTTAAAATGAAGGTGTACTTGTATGATGCTTCAAACAATATCTTCTCTGGTCCTTTATGCTTCATTATGTTTATGCTTCATTATGTTTCAAAGAGGAGAAAAAGTATGGGACATAATTCAATGATCTTAAAGCCTGGGAGATTTATAATACACTATTCAAACATGATGAATTCATTAAGTGGTTGATTAATGCTGCTGATCAGAATAAATTCATTTGCACTTCATGTGGAGGTCATGTGTATCTTCTTATAACACACTGTACAATTTTGCATTAGTTTAAGGAACACTTTGAAATAATTGGATTTGAAGGACTGGATCTTAATGCATCACAAATAATCACCTCAAATAAGACTGTAAGTCCCAGAAACAGAATCCAAGGCCAGATTAGTTTTTGAATGTTAGTAATACCTTAGTTATTTTAGTCTAGCCCTGAAGTGTGTTTTCTTTCCTTCCCCATCATCACTTTTTTCCTACAAATGAAATATCTCTGTCGAACACTCCTGTTACTAGTCAACATAATTGAAAGAATTATAGCCTTACTAATAATTAAATGTTATTAACATTTTTTACACTGAGCACAAGTTTATTATAAAACACTTCAGCATGTATCTGTGGGCTGAACAATAATTTGCAGAAACCTAGAAATTAAATAATATGTATATATTATTGTGGACCTGTGCTCAGCCCACCAGGCACTAAGGACATGGATCACAGATCGCCGCCCCAGCCGTCGGAGGGAACCGGGTTGTAAATCGTATGGCAGAGAGAATGCCCTGCTCAACTGCACCAACCGAGCTTCAATCAACATCCTGCATGCCCTGAGTATCCATCTGGTGCTTGGTCAACAGCAGATCAGCTCCAGCGGGCAACTGCTGCAAACTTCCCTACGATGCCATAAAGACAGACTGCCCCTAGAATGGAAGGATAACATCCAGAATAATGAGGTGGGATCCGGGGGACCGGAGGGCAGATGGGTTGTAATGAGATCTGAAGATGGTGACAAAGATGAGCTGTCTACAAGTGATGCTGTCAGACACATAATGATAACTTGGTCATGAGCAAACAACGGGAGACACCCCTCTCCAGTACATTTGACACGGGGACATGTGGTGGAACAACAATTGCGGCTATGACAGAGGAACTCCGTAAAGAGTAAACACGGGGGATTAGGGTCGAACGAGAATGGTGCTCACCAACACCAGACCGAATGCAAAGTACTATCAATGGAACGGCGGTGAAGAATGTTTTAGGAGTATGCAGGGAACGAGACACTGGATCGAACAACAGACCAATCAGGACGGTGCACGGGAATGGTTGCATAAAGAACTCTCTGATAAATTGAAAGATAAAAAGGACAAGTATAAAAAGTGGAAAGGGGCACATAACTATGACAGAATATAAGCAAATAGCCTGAGCCTGCAAAGATGAAGTGAGGAAAGCTAAGGCTTAAAATGAACTAAGGCTTGCGACCAAAGTCAAAAATAACAAAAAAAGTTTCTTTCAAAAAAAAAACAAGAAAAAAGTTAAGGAAATGATTGGTCCATTAGTGGGGGAAAGTGGCAAGAAGGTGACAAGCAACAGAGGGAAAGCAGAACTATTTAACTCATTTTTTGCATCTGTCTTATCAAAAACAGTGCCATAAAAAACAGAATAGAAACACAAGATAGGCAAGAAAATGGTAAGTGAGCACCTGTCCACCCTAGACAAGTTCAAATCACCAGGTCCAGATGGATTACACCCTAAGGTTCTCAAGGAACTGGCAGATGTGATCTCAGAAACACTAAACTATATTTTTCAAAGATAAAAGAGCACTGGGAAACTACCAAAGGGCTAGAAAAGAGCTGATGTAGTTCCCATCTTCAAAAAAGGAAAAAAAAATGGATCCAGGAAATTACAGACCTGTCAGCCTGACCTCAATACCTGGGAAGATTCTGGAAAAAATAATCAAACAACAAATCAGCAAATACCTAGAGGCAAACAAAGTCATTACTAAAAGCCAACATGGGTTTGTCAAAAAACAGATCATGCCAGACAAATCTTTTTTATATATATAGATTTTATTAGTTTTTATAGGGTTAGGGATAAAATGGGATTGGAATTAGGGTTGGGATTTGAGATTAGGGTTGGGGTTTTTCCAAATAACATTTTCAATATTTAGCAAACAGCATAATGTCTGGGTACATGTATTTAACTAACAATAATAGATATAGTTAATTATCATAAACAATATGTTAATTGATCACTCAATAGCCTTCTTCTTGTTAATATATATTCAAAATTACATATCATGTTCCTTTGACTCATTTTTCTAGCCATTGATAGAAATTATACCATGTTCTAAAGTACACTGAGTCTTCTTTCTCTTTAATCTTTAAAGTCAATTTATCCATTTCTGTACACTCTAGGATTTTCTTAATTAGTACTTCTTCAGTTGGTAAATTTTCATCTTTCCAATGTTGGGCAAATACAATTCTTGCTGCCATTAATAAGTGTAGTAATAATGTATACCTGCCCTTTGTAGAATCTTATTGCATTCTTTGACCAAGTGACAAAATTAGTGGATCATAAGATGCTCTGGATATAATTTACTTGGACTTCAGTAAGGCATTTGATAAAGTAGATCACAACCTACTACTTTATAAGATAGAAAAATGTGGATTAAACAGCATCACCACCAGATGGATTCATAGCTGGCTAACTGGCCGTACTCAGCGTGTGGTCCTCACTGGAACTGCATCTACATGGAAGGAAGTGTGTAGTGGGGTCCCCCAGGGCCCTGTTCTAGGCCCAGTGCTCTTCAACATCTTTATCAATGATTTGGATGAGGGATAGATGGGGAACTCATCAAATTTGCAGACAATACCAAGCTGGCATGAATATCCAACACTCCAGAAGATAGGCTTGAGATACAGGAGGATCTGGACAGACTTGAACACTGGGCACTATCTAACAAAATGAAATTCAATGGTGAAAAAAGTAAGGTTCTACATTTAGGCAAGAAAAACCAAATGTACAGGTATAGTATAGATGATACCTTGCTCAATAGTAGTAACTGTGAGAGGGATCTCGGAGCCCTAGTGGACAATGACTTAAATAGGAGCCAGCAGTGTGCTGTAGCTGCCAAAAAAGCCAACACAGTGCTGGGCTGCATTAACAGAGGGATAGAATCAGATCACATCAAATATTAATACCACTTTATAATGCCTTGGTAAGGCCACACATGGAATACTGCATCCAGTTTTGGTCACCACGATGTAAAAAAGATGTTGAGTACAAAGAAGAGCAACAAAGATGATTAGGGGACTGAAGGCTAAAACATACAAGGAACGGTTGCTGGAATTGGTATGTCTAATTTAATGAAGAGAAGGACGAGGGGGGACATGATAGCAGTGTTCCAATATCTCAGGGGCTGCCACAAAGAAGAGGGAGTCAAGCTATTCTCCAAAACGCCTGAAGGCAGGACAAGAAGCAATGGATGGAAACTAACCAAGGAGAGAAGCAACCTAGAACTAAAGGAGAAACTTCCTGATAGTTAGAACAATTAACCAGTGAAACAACCTGCCTCCAGAAGCGGTGAATGCTTCAACACTGGAAGTTTTTAAGAAGAAATTGGACAGCCAGTTGTTTGAAATGGTATAGGGTTTCCTGCCTGAGCAGGGGTTGGACTAGATGACTCCAAGTTCCCTTCCAACTTTATTGTTATTATTATTATTATTATTATGGATCATCGCACAGTCAGCCAGATGTTCAGACTGGATTTGGCATTTACGCAGGACTTGGGACAGACAAATATGGATGTTTGATGGTATTATAGGTATCATCGCAGGATGGAAGCAGTTCCCAGTAAGGCTGCCTTTTGCAATTGACTACTAGCAAATTTGTCAATGCCAATGGCGTTCAAGTGGTGCTCCAGTTGTTTTGGGATTGCACCCAAGGAGCCTATTACTATTGGTACTACCCTTGCTTGCTTTTGCCACAGTCTTTCTATTTCTATTTGTAGGTCTTTGTATTTTGTTATCTTCTCCAGTTCTTTCTCGTCTATTCTGCTGTCTCCAGGCACTGCCACGCCCACTATCCAGACTTTTTTGTCTTTCTTAGCGACAATTGTTAAGTCTGGGGTGTTATGTTGCAGGTGCTTGTCTGTTTGAATTCTGAAGTCCCAGAGCAGTTTAATTTTATCATTTTCTATGACTTTCTCTATTTTATGATCCCACCAGTTTTTGCTTACAGGCAAATGATATTTTTTGCAGATTTTCCAATGCACCATTGTTGCTACTTTGTCATGCCGCTGCTTGTAGTCAGTCTATGCAATCTTCCTGAAACAGCTTACCAGGTGGTCCACTGTTTCTTCAGCTTCTTTGCATAGGCGGCATTTACTGTCTGTTGCTATCTTCTCAATTTTGACTTTACATGCATTTGTCCTTAAGGCTTGGTCTTGTGCTGCCAGAATTAGTCCTTCGGTCTCTTTTTCCTGCTCTTAGCCATTGCCAGGTCTTGTTAATATCTGCTTTCCCGGCTATTTTTTTAATGTATTGGCCATGTAGTGCTTTGTCTTCCCATGCATCTATTTTGTTCTTCATTTGGTCTTTCTTGTAGGCCAGTTTGGTGTCTCCAGTAGTCAGTAAGCCTTCCTGATATACTAATTTCAGTGCATCTTCATCATTGTTCTTCAGATATTCTTCCCAAGCCATTTTTTCTTCTTCAACCATCTGATGTACTTGTAGCATTCCACGCCCACCTATTTGCCTTGGTAGATAAAGTCTGTCAATGTCACTGCGTGGATGAAGGGCATGATTCATTGTCATTATTTTTCTGGTCTTCCTACCCATTGCTTTTAGTTCTGCTTGAGTCCAGTCCACTATTCCATATGTGTACCTAAGGACTGGAATTGCCCAGCTGTTGATTGCCTTTATGGTATTTCCTCCATTGACTTTGGACTTTAAGATCTTCTTCACTCTCTTGATGTATTCACCTCTAATCTTTTTCTTGACTTCAGTGTGCTTGATGTTGTCAGCTTGAAGAATACCCAAGTATTTGTAGTAATCTTCCTCATCCAGACTCTTAATGTTATTTTCGTGGGGCGTCTTGATTCCTTCAGTTTTCACTACTTTTCCTTGTTTGATAATAAGTGTGGCACATTTGTCCAAGCCAAACTCCATAACAATATCTTGGCTATATATATGGACAGTGTTGAGCAGCGATTCTATTTCAGATGATGTTTTTCCATATAGCTTCAGATCATCCATGTAAAGGAGATGGGATAGTCTGGCAGATGTTTTTGATGTTTGATAGCCATGTCCTGAGTTATTCAGTATTGTCAACAGAGGAAACAGTGCAATAACAAATAGTAATGGTGATAATGAATCTCCTTGAAATATTCCTCTCTTGATATTAACCTCTCCCAGCCTCTCACCATTGATCTGCAACTGTGTCTTCCATTGTGCCATCAATCTTTGCACAAATTTTCTGATGTTTCTACTGACTCCTGTTATTTCTAGGCACTTAATTATCCAGTCATGTGGCAGAGAGTCAAATGACTTTTTGTAGTCAATCCATGCCACATTCAGGTTGGTCTTCCTTTTCTTGCAGTTTTCCAAGATCATTTTGTCTATTAGGAGTTGATCTTTTGTTCCTCTGCTATTGGGGCGGTTTCCTTTCTGCTCAGGTGGAAAGAGATTGTCTTCAACTAGATGCTGTTGTACTGCATCAGCTACCACACCAGTTAGTAATTTGAAAGTTGTTGGTAAGCAGGTAATTGGCCTGTAGTTGCCTGGTGTTGCCCCTTTTGCTGGATTTTTCATTATTAGGTAGGTTTTCCCAGTTGTTAGCCACTTTTCAATTTCTCCTCCTTGTAGTATATTGTTGAACTGCTTGGCAATGAGTGGGTATATAACAGTTAGATGTTTCAACCAAAACCCATGCAGTTCATCTTCACCTAGTGCTGACCAATTTTTGATTTTCTTTGCTCTTTTTTCTACCATTTTTGTTGTTATTACTAGTTCTTTCATTTCAACTTCTTTTTTATTTGTATCCACCTCTTTTAACCAAGCTGCATCCTTGTTGTATTTCTTTGGGTTATCCCATATCTGCTTCCAGAATTGCACTGTTTCTTCCTTGTCAGGTACTGACTGATTCCTTGCAGTTTCTCCATTGATGGATTGGTAGAAACGTTTCTGATTGGATTGAAATTGGAGGTTCTGCCTATAGTTTGCAATTCGAGCTTCATATCTACTGATTTTCCTGGCTATAGCTTTTATTTGTTGCTTTATTATTTCCAGTGCTTCCTTGATCTTCCTTGTTTCTAAGTGGTATTTCTTGATTATGTATTCTTTGGTCTTCTTGTTCTTCAGCTTCTTTTCTTTCATCTGTTCTAGCTTGCTTGCATGTGATCTTAACTTGCTGATCTTATTTTCTAGTCTAACCTTCCATTTTTGTGGTGCACTGTTTGTTTGTTTTTCTTCTTTGTTGATTTTGCATCCCAGGTATTCAGTTATAACGGCAGCTGTGCTGTACATTAGTTGGTTTGTTTCTTGCAGTGAATTGGTGCTTATACTTGATATTGCAGTATTTGCATCTTTTAATGCTTGTGCTAGCTGTTTCTTTGGAACAAGCTTCAATGCAGGTAGCCTTATTCTGTTGTTTTGTGCTGTTCTAGATGCTCAGTTATTCTTTGTTTCAATTCTTTTATTTCTTTAGTTAGAGGGTTTTGTTTTTCCTGAGGAAGAGTTGCCTGGTTTCCAAATGAGAACAGTTGTATATCTCTGCTGGATTCCTTCACTGCCAACTTCCCCTGGTTTGCCTCTACATTCTGAATTACTTCTGGTAAGGCTTTGATTTCTTTGCCCTGGGTAAACCTTTGCAGTTCGTCCAATTCTGTTTCTGTGAATATTTTATTTCGTTTTATAAATCGGCGTTGATCTGCTAGTCTCTGTTCTGTTATTTCTGATTCTGGATGTTGTTCTTTCCAGAACTGGTGCATTCGTTTTAGATATCCTCTTCTTGTTGGACATCATCATCATCATCATCATCATTATTATTATTATTACTATTATTACCACTCTTCAGGAAAAAAGAAAGTTTTGAGATGTTTGAACCTTTAAAAGATGTAGGAATGATGGGGATAAGGATAGGAGAAACCTTCATATGAGTTCACATTTACAGACTTCAAATAGGTGCAGAAGAATTTAGGTTGCCATGGTAATATGGGCGGCAACTTTTAAAAACAAGACCATTGTTATATTTGTGCTGTGTTTTGAGTAAAAAAGGAGTAACTGCTAGGTGATGGCGATGATACTGTTTTGTATACCAGTCTTCCTCCCACGCTTGCAAAATTCCACAAGAAAAAAATCTGTGTAAAATTTAAAATGTCTGTTGCACCCACCATAGCACTGCTGTGATCAAAACAATCTAGCAACATATTTTTAAATATTATCATCACCACCACCATCATCATTTTAGCCATTGTCTATCCACTGCAGGATGAAGGCCTCTTCTGCATGTTTCCAACTAACACGGTCCTGACCTTTTTTTGCTGACTGGGCCTGCAACAATTGTTGATGTCGTTGATCCATCTTGTTTTAAGTCTCTTTTCTGGATGATTTTTATCAAGTGGGATTCATTCTATGACTGCCTTGGTGCACCTGCCATCAGTTCTTCTTGCTATAAATAAAAAAATACTTTTCAATAATAATTTTAAATAATTGCTTCTCTTCCCTTCCTGCAGGAGATACATTCCCCCCTCTTATAAATGGAAAACTACTGAAGCAGAGATTTTGAGAAAGTCTTTCAAGTACAAATTTGTTAAGAATTCCACCCAGTTGTGTGGGTATTTCAAAGAAGACAAGATAGCAACAACACAACTGAAGGATTTTTTCATGTGCACATAATGGTTCTAGCCTCCATCTTGACTTGTTTGACTCTGCCTGGGGCACCCTTGAAATTCACATTTTGCTTACATGGACTAAGTGTGTATCGTGAAACTAAAACACCAAAGCCTACCATTTCTTTTGAGACTGATGCAGACATGTTTCTCTGCTAGTAACTGACAGAATATGTAAGTGTAACAGAACCCAAGTAAAAAGAGATTATTTTTCCTCACATTTTAACACTAGGTATGTGATGTGTGAGAAACTCTATTTTCTGTCCCTCTGGTGATGGATGATTTTG
Source organism: Crotalus tigris (assembly GCF_016545835.1). Taxonomy (NCBI): domain Eukaryota; kingdom Metazoa; phylum Chordata; class Lepidosauria; order Squamata; family Viperidae; genus Crotalus; species Crotalus tigris. The sequence goes on from NW_024097011.1 coordinate 485,816, forward strand.
AGTGAGCAGCTGCCAAGATTACTTCACTTCTTGAACTCATAAAATGCAATTTTTCACTTACTGGTTAGGGTCAAGCTCATCTGACGCTAAGTACATTAAATGTCATTTTTGTTAAAAGGTACCTCTGCAATCCTTGGGAACGAGTCCAGGTAATTCATTGGAGTAATTCAGCCTCTCCAAGCATATCTTTTTAAAAAGTACATCCTTCTTGAAAGACATCGAAGGTTAATGATTTGGAAGTCCATTTTGTGGTTACAATGCAAACCAATTAGGAAGGAGATAGCTGTAATTATAAACAGTACTGTTAGGAAGCATGGAAAATGAGCTTAGATTCTTCACTGAGACATTAATATAAATCTCAGAGGCAATATCAGTTTCTTATCATTTTATTTAAAGAAAGAAAAATGCATGAGTGGATGATTCCGTCCCCCCCCCCCCGGCGCACCCTATCTGCCCAAGCTAGTAGCAACTGGAAGATGAAAACCACTTACCAATTTAACATAGCATTAGTACAAACAAAAGAATTTGCTTCTTCCTTATTATTAGAATTATATCCAGTTACTAATAAAAGCTTCAAGTGAATACATCATATATATAAATCAGAATTAACATTCTGAGGTCTGTAAGTGGTATGGTTGGATAGTATCTCTGATAATATTATTTTTGTGTGTATAATTTTTTGCTACTGTTTCTCTGTTGTGGTTTTATTAGTTTATCACTTTGTCATATTGTTTTATTATTTTAGACTAATTAATGTAAGAAAGTAATGTAGGCTGCTCAGCTAGATTAGTGTGACATATAAACCCCAGAAAGCAATCAAACACATTGATAAATAAATAATATGTACATATTGATCTTACTTACAGTTCAGCTGTTCTTTTTGGGGACACTTTATTTTGTGGACAAACTATCCATATGGAGACACATGGATTACTGTGAAAGTATTTTATAATTCTTCTGTTTTCTGAAGTTGCATGCTCAGATTAGTATATATCAGGACAGGAAGGAATAAGAGAACAAAGTTATTTCTAATTTACTTGCAATTGTCAAATTACAAGTTACACATGTAAAAAGGTAAATCACACAGTCCTGAAGTCTCAGACTTATCACCTGTATTTCAGAATAATCAAAACAGTTAAACCTCTGAGCCCAAAGAATCATAAAAAGGAGACTTTCACACCAAAACCTTTGCATAGTTTGTACTTATCTTACATAGCACAGCCGCACATCTAGGATCTAGGGATTTCTGTCCATGAATATTGTTTTTGGTCCTCAATTTGCTTGACTTGATTCTGATAAAACAATACCCATGCTAGCTACAGAATCCAAGATATACCCTTCACACATTGCAAATGTGCCAGCTAATCCAAGGATCTAGTGACCAAATAATAACTCTGTATTTCTCTCCCCCTCTCCCTCTCCTCCTCTCTCTTCTACACTCTAATTAATATGTATAGATATCTCAAGTTGCCCAAATAACTTTTATCACTTACTGTTGTGTTGTGTGTTTTTTCATTAAACAATTTAATCCTTAATTTTGCTGTGGCTTTGTGGTCCCCTTAATTTTCATGTATTTTGCAGTTTTGTCTATTGAACCTCATACTAAATGATACCACTGCAGATAGTTTGACATAGAAACCACTACAGGTAGTTTGACATCAATGCCATTCTTGTCACCATTTTTTCAAAAAGCTATATTTAAACTGTTGTGTCCTGAGCCTGCAAAAGCAGGCTCGGGACATTGCTATGGTCCCGGGTGTTTGCAAGCTGCCCAGGACTAGTCTGAGTGGCGCCAGCCTTGCGCGCATGCACGAGGCGCGAAAGCACGCCTTCCCTGTAACCCGGGGATCCGGTCACAAGATAAAGAGGCCTGCGAGCCTCAGAGTTTGTTGTTGGAGTGAGCAGAAGAGAAATAAAGAGCTGTTGGTTACAGAATGCGTGCTCTTCATTTGCCATTAACTCAAGGACTTAACATAAACTGTAACATCTTTTTTCATATCTCATGAGTTTTTTTAGGAAACACAATTTTCCCAATCTGTATTTTACCATCATATCCCAACTGTATATTTTGGAGAGAAAGATTTCAATGTTTGATGGATTGACTGGACTCTTTCCTTAGAACCTTTTAAAAAAAATTACGGAAAATTTGACGGCCCCTGCTCCTCTAGAGTCTGTAACGTACCCAGACTTAAAGAAGTTATTGAAAGAACATTTCCAGCCTAAGATGTCTGTCATTGTGTGGAGACACACATTTGAACAGAGGGACCAGAGGGCAAGTGAATCAGCCAAGGAATTCATTGCAGCCTTGAGAAGAACAGCCAAACCCTGCAAATTCAAAGATTTGGAAGAAAGGCTGAGAGACCATTTTGTATGCGGGTTAAGGAACAGAGACTTACAACAGAGACTCTTTGCAAAAGAAGATATTTCATTCCAAGATGCTTTGAGAGAGGTGACGGCTGAGGAGGCAGCAGGTGGGGCGGTCAAGAATATGCGGCCTATCAGGAACAACCCAGAAGCAGTCTCCGTGCACCATGAGGGTGTCCAAGAAGGCTCAGAGGAAGATCCTGAAGAAGAGGTGGATTGCCTTTACCAGTCCATGGAAAGGAAGCAGAAGGAAGGCAAAGAAAAAGCTCCAGCTGCTTCCAAATGCTTCGGGTGTGGAGGTCGCCATAAGAGAGCCGACTGCAGGTTCCGTTCCACCATCTGCAGAGCATGTGGCAGGCAAGGCCACATAGCATCCATCTGTTTGGGTCGCCAGAAGGTACAACCTCAAGAAGAATTGCGTCTGAAAGGTACCAGGGTCCCCAGCCAAAACACGGTGGGTTTCTGCGTGTTGTGCACACACAAACCACTTAAAAAGAAGCTGTCACTTAAGGTGAGGTTGCAAGGGGTCCCTTTGGTCATGGAGCTGGACACTGGGTCCGCTCTTTCAATCATTTCCATTCATACATTTAGGAAGATTTGCAACAGCAGTGGGTTCCAGGCAAAACGTAGGCCATCCAACATAAACTTAACAGATTTTCAAAATTCCAAGGTGTGTGTAAAGGGGGAGGCCACCCTTACAGTGCAGCACAAGGATTTTGAAGGTCCATTGGATGTGTTGGTTGTTGGGGGTGAACGAACAAGCCTTATAGGACTCGATTGGTTTGAGGCCTTGGGAATCCAGGTTACTGGGCTGCAATATTTGCAAACATTGGGCCTAGCAGAAATGAGCGAGAATTTGCAGATGTGTTTAGTTCACAGCTTGGGTCCTACAAGGGGCCTCCAGTTTCATTGAGGCTTGACCCTACCATCATACCCATTAGGGTTAAAGCTAGGAGAGTACCTTTTGCACTAAAGAGTAAAATCGATGCTGAGCTGGATAAATTGATCCGGCAAGGCATTTTAGAGCCTGTAGATTCCAGTCCATGGGAAACCCCCATAGTCACGCCTCTCAAGGCTAATGGGGACAAATGCATATGTGCAGACTACAAGTGCACACTAAACAAGGTGCTGCAACAGCACGCGTACCCAGTGCCAGTTGTCAGCCACATTTTGGCCTCCCTCAAGGGGGGGGTGAGTTTTGCAAAGCTCGATCTGGCACAGGCATATCAACAGTTACCTGTTGATGAAGCAGCTGCTGAAGCACAGACCATTGTAACACACAGGGGTGCATTCAAGGTCAAGAGACTGCAATTTGGGGTAAATGTAGCCCCTGGCATATTCCAAAGTGTCATGGAGAGTACACTTAGGGATATCCCTGGAGTTTGCCCCTATTTTGATGATGTCCTTATTGCTGGAGAATCTACTCAGAATTTAGCAGAGAGATTGAGGGCTGTTTTGCTTCGTTTCTGAAGAGCAGGCCTAAAACTAAAAAAAGACAAATGTAAGATAGGAGTCACTTCTACTGACTTCTTAGGATTCAGGATCAAGGTATTCATCCTGCTGAATCTAAATTGAAGGCTATACAGCAGGCTCCTAGCCCCAAGCCTAAAAGTGAGCTGCAGGCTTTTCTGGGTCTCTTGAATTTTTACAATGCATTTCTCCCCCACAAAGCTGCCGTAGCTGAACCTTTACATAGGCTTTTAGACAAACAGGCATCTTGGCAGTGGACAAAGGTCCACGAAAAGAGCTTCAATGAGGTCAAGGCTTTGCTCACGTCTAATGCTGTGCTTGCACATTTCAATGAGCAGTTGCCTGTCTGCCTTGCCTCTGATGCATCCCCTTGTAGGGTGGGAGCTGTACTCAGCCATTTGAGGGCTGATGGGACCCAGGTTCCTGTAGCATATTACTCCAGGACTCTATCTTCTGCTGAGTGTAATTACGCTCAAATAGACAGGGAAGCATTAGCCATAGTAGCTGGAATTAAGAAATTCCATGATTTTTTATATGGCTGACATTTCACGGTCTACACAGACCATAAGCCTCTGCTGGGGTTGTTTACAACCAACAAACAAACCCCTCATATTATTTCCCCTAGAATGCTGAGGTGGTCTATTTTTTTGTCTGCCTATGATTATTCATTAATTCACAACATGGTAAGGAAATGGGCCATGCTGATGGCCTAAGCAGACTACCTCTGAAGCTTATAGAATCAGACCCTGCTCCTGCCATCAATATCTCAAGAAACTGACTTACGGTGACTGGCATCATAGGTTAGCAGACTTTCTTCTTGCTCACTGCACCACACCTTGTACATCCATTGGGAAGAGCCCAGCTGAACTCCGCTGGGGTCGCAGACTATTAACTAAGCTTGACAGATTGCACCCTGATCGGGTGGCACCTCTGGTTTCACAACCATGGGCACCTAGGTGCTTGCAAGTGGGTGCTCCAGTTTGGACCCGGAACTATGGGCCGGTCATCTTTGGATTCCAGCTGTGGTCTGCAAGGTCTCTGGACCTTTGTCCTACGAGGTGTCCTTGGGTGACAGCCGCGTTCTCCGGCGGCACATAGTCAGCTGTGTACGAGACTGGACTCTTCCTCTTCTGCTCCTGCTTCTTCTCTGGGGGGGGAGAAGGGTTATAGTGTGCAGGTTGAGGGTTGCTGCCAGCAGTCAAGGGCAGTTGAGGGGGCCGGGGAAGGCCCTCTCAAGGTTCCACAAGTGTGCCCAACAGGAATTCATGGGGACAAGGAACAATGCCCACACCATTACTTACTCCAGCCAGGGAGTCACACCGGGGGTATCCAAACAAATCAAAGACTACAAGAGAACTGGCATCAACCCAAGGAAACTGGCCCAATTCTGCAATTGCTCCCAGAAGAAAGTCACTGGGAAAGGGGGGTAGACAGTGAGGTGAATCCTGACTCTGGTACCTCTGGCACAGAATGGGGGGCCATAAGGTATTGGGGCACCGCAGCTACCCCGCACAACCCTTCTGCTGGGCTGGGGAGTGAGGGACTGTGTTCCCAAGGAAGGTCCATTGTGGACCTGGAGGATACCACAAGTCCATGAAATAATGAGTGGAACTCAGAGGGTCCAGCCAGCCTACACTCAGGCAGGTCAACCGGGTACGGGGAGGAGCGAAGTCCTTATCTGCCAAGCCTGCTGGGTGAACAAGCAGGCCAGGAAACAGAACCAAGGTCACTGGGACTACCAGGGCAGCAAAGTGGGGGCACCTCAACCCCGGTAATTGAACAGGGAAGCCAAGGGTTTCCCAAGGTCCGAAGAGGTCACAACAGGTTAAACACCCACCCATATACCTTAAGGAGTTTGTGATGTTGTCAGGGGAAAAACAAGGCAGCAATGCTATAAATAAATGGTGTAGTTTGGGGTTTTGGAGTGCCCGGTACCATAATTTCCAAAACGATGGCATTATATATATATATATATATATATATATATATATATATATATATCCACAGTCCATGCATTTAAATGATGGATTCAGATACCACATCCCTTCAGAGAGGTCACACATGTATGCAGGCTCGGGACATTGCTATGGTCCCGGGCGTTTGCAAGCTGCCTGGGACCAGACTGAGCGGCGCCAGCCTTGCATGCATACGCAAAGTGCAAAAGCGCACCTTTCCCTGTAACTGTTTTGCCCGGGAATCCGGTCACAAGATAAAGAGGCCTGCGAGCCTCAGAGTTTGTTGTTGGAGTGAGCAGAAGAGAAATAAAGAGCTGTTGGTTACAGAATGCGTGCTCTTCATTTGCCATTAACTCAAGGACTTAACATAAACTGTAACATCTTTTTTCATACCTCATGAGTTTTTTTAGGAAACACAATTTTCCCAATCTGTATTTTACCATCATATCCCAACTGTATATTCTGGAGAGAAAGATTTCAATGTTTGATGGATTGACTGGACTCTTTTCTTAGAACCTTTTAAAAAAAAATTACTATCTGTAATCCACAAAGGAATCTGCTTCTTCTAAAAAGAAAAAAGAAAAGAAAAGAGAACCCCCATTGATCTGCTCTTGGGTATAATATAACACATTTGCATTGCATATAAGGAAGATGCCAAGGTTAAATGCCAACTTCCCCCTCTTTTCTTCTGTCAACGAGCACTGATTTTTAAAACATGAGGCAGCTTTATAATGTGTAATGCCATAGAAAAGAACAATCGTTAAATCCACAGAAAATAATCATATGAACTGTTAAGGCTATCAAGCACTTTGCAAGTGCTTCAGAGTACAAATGGACATAAATATTGCTCTGTCTGCAAATGTCCACATCTTTTTTGGTGGGGAGTGGGGAGTGGGCAGAAGTTGTCATATAATTCAAGAAAAATGATTAAGAAATGCATCAAATGCCTTGATAATATTTCTATGTCCTATAAATATTCTTTTGTATTTATCTGAAGATGTGCACTGTCCAACTAAGTACATTAATTTACATTTATATATAATTGAATCAAACTTAATTTTTTGGTATCACTCACTTTGGCCCCAATAAATCCCTAAAAGGCCCAAAAGATTGCATATTCTTTTCTTAACAAACTCAGAAAAAGTAAATGGATAGCATATTGAAATAGCCTAGTTATTACTTGATTTTTCTTTTCCTTGCAATAATTTTGTTTTGTTTTGTTTTTTGTATGTTCTTCTTTTCTCCAATATCCTTCACTTCTTATTTCAGCTCAGTTCAGTTCTAGGCACTGTAGGGTATAATAAGCTGGCACACTGTCATTTATTTGTGCAAAATATGGTAACATTAATAGGATTAAATTTTAGTTTGATCTCTGTTCATTAATGAACTATGACTTTATGAAAAATCTGTTCTTTGTGTTAAGAAGCAATGGGAAAATATGGTGGGTAGCAATGCAAATTTCATTTCTTTTTCTTATTCATAAGCAAAGAAGGTGGAATGAATGCATCAGACCAAGGACCACTGTAAAGATAATTTTTTGTAATCATATGATGGTAGTAAAAGCTCAGTACAGTCAAAATGTGTGAACATTCTTAGCTTTTTCATGAAGTCAGAAGAAATGGTTGATATATTGCTTGTAGTAGGAACTACTTTTCACCACACAGGTGTCACGTGTGTAGTGCTGCCATTATCAGATTAGATGATTTTGATTTGCAGAAAACTATAGCAGAAGCCAGGTGAAGACTAACTGCTATTTTATTGGAGATTTTTTATTTATTATTTTTAAGTTCACATCACATTAAATTGCTCAAATTTCTTCAATCACAATGTCAAGCCACTCAATAGTAGTTAAGTTTCATTCAAAGGACATTGCATATTACAAATGTTTGAGAAGTAATGTTTAAGAATTAATAATATTAACAGATTTGAAAGAAATCCTTTTGATCAATTGAACAAGCGTTGTGATAAATAGGCTCAAATTCTTTTTTAAAGAAAGGCTTATTTTATTAATGCAGTAGCTTGTAAAACTTTATCTTCTTAGAAGGAACATTATTCTTATATGGTTACTTTGCTTCAGAATTATTGTGTCATTTCTATGTAACTTTCTGCAAATATAAATAATTACTTAACCAATTAATCAAATGAAATGCACATGATCAGTCAACTAAGACTTCTTTAATCAAGTCAAAATCATAATTTACACCCTTTATTCATATGAAGAAGCAATCTCTTAATTGAAGGTGTGTACAATTAATTTTCCATTTACACTTCCAATTATACTTCAGGTCAAATCATCTGTAAATTTATTCTTTTAAAAGAAAGCTGTATTTAGTACAACAGTGTAAAAGTTTCTAAATGAAAAAATATCTGCATTCATATTTTGACATTAATACTGTAGTTTAAAAGCTTTAGCTAATGGACATACATTTGGACTCGGTGATAGAGGTTTCATTATTGACTTTTGGAATATGTCCATTCATTTTTCTTAAACTCTCCTTAGCAAGGACAATGCCAGGTTCAGTGCCACCCACCAGTCATTAGAATATTAAGCCACAATGTATAAAACCTGTTCCAGAAGAATAAAAAGAATTCTTCAAGCAAGATATTACAGACTCCAGTACAAATAAATCCTATTATTATGCTATAGTAAAAAGAACTTGTGTTTCTCTTTCTTCCTTTAGAGGGAATTGTGTACTTTTTCATGAAAAAAAATGGAGATAATTCCACTCCCTGGGGAATCATGTATTTGAAGTTATTGACGGGTATTGCAGGGAAGAGAAAAGTGAGGACAGATCCTTCTTCCAAGGAAGCAGGTGTCAGACCAGTTTTTGTCCTAAAATAAATAATTCATTTGAATATACTTAAAATTATATGTCATTTTCCATGTGAAAGAGATTTGGAATTTAATATGGGAACAAATAGAGAAAAGAGAATTATCCTGATTTAATTTAGATGTTCTCACTTGGATTTGAGGGATACAATAACCAATATTTTGGACCCCAGCTCTGTTCAATTGCTAATAAGTTGCATACTTAAGAGCTTGCCTAATACTCTGCCAATCTTGCATTAATTTCCTGCTCTCTATATAACAGAATTGCTTGCAGAAAGGTGAGGAATTTTGAAATGTTAAGTACATTGGCATGTCCTTTGAATATATCTCTTCCTCTTGTTGCTAATTCAAAATGTTCTAAGTGGATACTGCAAAACCCTGTTTTCGCCATATGTTTGCACTGATAGAAATATGTCTCAGATAAAATTGACCCACATGGCTTCATTCTGAATTCAAATCATGTGCAACTATTAATCATTTTTATTGCCAAGTGCTAAATAGAGGTATATGAATCATTCTGTATTAGGGAAGATCAGACTGAAACTATTTTCTCATTACCTGGGCAACTTGTTTTTGAGGGTCAAAGAGGTCCTGTAATTTTAATTATTTAAATAAAAAAAATGGAAATGCTTAGCTGTACTGACTGTCTCCAATGAAAGACAAAAGCTGAACCACTGCCATGCTGGCTAAGTACTATTATGGGTCTTTATATCTTCAAAGCAATTTTGAAGTATTATCTAATTAATTTGCATATCTCTCTGGAGAAATAAATTGAATGTTATTTTCTTTACTCCTCAGTTGAAAAGCTCTCTCTGTGAGGGCTTGGAATAAAATCTTGTTTGTCACATCTTTCTTGAGAAAAAAGTTTTTTAAAGGAACAACACTACAATCTCACAAAGTTAAGTTTGATGATATGGAAGAATCACATGCAACGCTAAAAGTTCCTCTGAAAAATTCACCGATGTCACTTCCTGGGCTGCTTAGTGACAGTATGGCTGATCCATAATTGTATCACAAATCTAATATCTGTTCAATAAAGTCTTCTATTAGGTATGAGTGGAGAAAATGGTAAAATCTGCAGTGCAATGTGTTAGTGTTAGAGGAATACAACGGTTCAACAATCATAGCCAATAAGTATATGTTATTCAGCTATTTATTTATAATCTGCCTTTATTATTTTTACAAATAACTCAAGGTGGCAAGCATATCTAATATTCCTTTCTCCTCTTATTTTCCCCACAACAACCCTGTGAGGTGAGTTGGGCTGAGAGAGAGAGAGTGACTGATCCAAAGTCACTCAGTGAGTTTTATGACTAAAGTGGGATTTGAACTCACAGTCTCCCCACTTTTTAGCTTGCTGCCTTAGCTACTAGACCAAACTAGCTCTTTTAATGGTACCATGGTAAGCTGGGGAAAAGTGTTAAAATATATCCAAAACTTCATTTTAAGCCCTGCACTGTTCAACGTAATTATAAATGACTTGAATGAAAATATGATTATCAAATTTGTGGGAAAAAACTTTAAGGGCTCATCAGTATTTAGAAGGGGTCTTGACAAAAACCAAGAAGATGAATCTCAACAAAGATAAACACTAGTCCTTCATTTGAAAGGGAGGAATTAAAATACTTGAGCATGGGATCAGTGAGACCATATTGAGCACAGCACAAATAAAAACAATATGAGCAACTTGATGAATTACAAATTGAGCATGAGCCTGGAAATGTTATAAAATTTCAAAATTAAAAAAATGTAAGTGCATCAGGAGAAATATAGTGTCAAGAAGTAACAATTATTTTTACTTTTGTACCTCAACAGCTTGCCTGGATTCTACTCAGAGTAGAATCTGTCCAGAGAAAGGTACAGGGAAGAAATGGCCCAAATGTACATATGATATTTATAAGATTGGATCACAATGCCACAATTCTTGCTTGTTTGACTTCCTCTCCTACGCAGATGCTACTGATAGGGGACCTGGAGGGGAAAATGCCATTGGTTGTTTTTAGCCTCCCTTATGTCAGAGACATAAAAATTGTCTTGTACCTAAAGGACTGTCATGTGAGAAAGAGACAGAACTTTTCAGAGATGTCACAGAAGATGGGACAGGAGAGAGCTTGTTCAAATTACAAGGAGGAAGGAAAGAAAATGATAAGCAGAATGATCTCACAGCCCCAGAAGGATGTTGGTGCAAAAAAGGACCCAGAGAAACTGATACAAGCAATGGAAGATGTCAACATGAAAACTACCTTAGATGTCTTTGAATAGCTTGAAGATGGCAGTAAACTGAGTTGCATTACACAAGTGGACATAGCTGGGATGATTTCTCTTTTTTCCCCTTCTCTACCTCTCTTTTTCTAATGTTTAAAAGAAATAGTTTTCTAACTATGCTAAGTTGATTTCAGTGTCCACCATATAGTTTTCATGTGTTTCCTTCTTCAAAAAGATGGGAAACTTCAAATTTCTGGCTTTGCCAGTCAGAGCATGTCAGGCCCTACTAACAAGGGATTTAAAAGCATAGCTTACCTATAATTGGTTTTAGAGAAAAGGTTCATGTAGAAAAGGTTCATGTTTCTTTTTCAAACTTGGCATTTTTAAGACTTGTGGACTTCAATTTCCAGAATAACCCAGCCAAGAGCAGCTAGCTGGATAATTCTAGGACTTGAAGCCCACACATCTTAAAATTGCCAACTTTGAAAAACACTGATGTAGAAGGAGAAGGGAAAAAAAAGTTGTACAGTAAGCATGGTGGCTCTCAGCTAAATAGATTATTAATGCTGCCATTAACAAAAAAAATGACAATCTGCTTGCATTGCTTTCCTTTTTTTTGTCTATGAAGTGAGAACAGCTATTTCTGCAAGAAGGTGAGTTTTATAATTATTCAGCAAAAGTCATTCTTATATAAACTTCTGAGACTTTTAAAATAAAAGTCAGAGTACAAAACACATACTTTTATGTAAATTTCATTTAGAAATTATTTTCTAGGCACTTACTAGGCTTTCTAGTTCAAATTATCCTTGTGAGAGAAAATGTCTTGAATAGATTCTCCTTTTCCCTACCATGTGTCTAATTTTTTTTTCAAAAGATGTATTTCAGTTTATTTTTCCATTTAAGATCTCTTTGATTAATATTGTCTCTCTTCTTTCCTATCAAATAATTTCAATATTATTTTAAATGATGTTACTTGCTACTTCTAAAGAGAGAAATCCAGAGTAATTTTGGCTATACCCATTTAGTGGGCAAGAACTGGAAAATAGTCTCTTAATGCTGGATTATTCCAGATGGCTAATGGCTTAATTAAATGGAGATATATGGAAGTATATTCTCTCACAGTGCATGAACAATATAGGGAGTAATAACCAATCTGTTAATTCTGATAAAAAAAAATGTACAGTCTCCTAGGAGGAAAGCTTGACTCTTGGTGACATCCTGACACCTCTATGTAATTTTCTTGGCAGCAATAGGGAAATGATTGCTATTGCCTTCTTCTGAAAATGGAATGTTAAAATTGTTAATCTAATCAACAGAAGCTGAAAAAGCTGGATGTAGCACTTAATCTAAATAGTCAAACCTTTCCAGAACTTTGCCACTGAAATAAATATTTAGCATCTTTATGTTGAAGGAGCCGTTCTTCTAACAGGATAAGTTTCATGCCTCATGGCACAAAAGCTATGAGATTTCAGTCAATAATCAAAGAATAGCTTGACATTTTCAGAGGGAAAAGACATTTTTTTTTACTAACATACTTATTGTTGTGTCCTGAGCCTGAAAAAGCAGGCTCGGGACATTGCAAGGTCCTGGGCAATTGCAAAAGCTGCCCGGGACCAGACTGAGTGATGCTGGCCTTGTGCGCATGTGCAAGGAGTGAAAGCACTTGGTAATTGTTGCCATTATGTCCGGGTCTCTGGGTTGTTAAGAGAGGCTGCGTGCCTCGTAGATTGCAGATTGGAAAAGGCTGTTACTAATAAAGACTGCTCTGTTCAAGATGAGCCTCCTCACTCTTCATTACTCTCAGGATGTAACACCTATGATGAAAGAAACTTTTATTTCTGAGACAGAAGAGCAAATGAGAAAAAGCAAATAAACAGAACACAGCAAAACAAAAATATTACAAAATGAAATGTAAGGTAAATGGATTCCTGCTGTGAAAAGTTATATACTTTGGGCATGATTAGGTTACTTTATTTAAATTACTGCAAAATGTATATGTTAGTATATTTGCTGAATATAATTTTAAAGATTGACATTCCATCAGGACTAACCATGCTTAGAAAATGACCCAATCATCCAGCCAATCCACTTCTCTTGGTTGTAGAACATAAAAAGTGAAAAATAATTATTAATATAGTGAAGCATTCATTACAATAACCAGCCATGTTGTACTAGTGCTCAAATTATTATCATTCTGTTTATCTATTAAAAAATAAGCCAAAGCACATGTTTACAAAGTATAAGAGAATCAACACTCTGTCTTCTACTACTGTTATTCTAATTTATTAATATCAATCACAAATCATTCATAATTTTGTTTTGAAAAATGGCATAGAGTTTCTAAAAACAAGACAAACACCTTTACAATGGAAGTTGTACTTTCTATTTATTTTATAATGCTGTACAAGCAATTTTGGATTGAGCATCTGTTGCTAGAAAATGAGATCCTCAGCATTTCTCTGCACTCAGGCATTTTTTCCTAAGTTAAATCTTCCTAATTCTGAAGGTTTTATTTCTTCTTATAGGGCAAATAGCAGCTCTGTACTTTTGTATGTGACTATGTTTTGAAGAGAAAATACTTTTCTTTTTATTGAGCTGATGTTTTCCCTTCAGAGTTGCTGATTAATGAGCTCAAAGTTTCTCCATTCAGTTGGTGCCATAATTCATACAATAAATACAGGCAGTAGAGTTCTGATTGTTGGTATGGCCTATATCTTGTGACATCTGTTGGCCCTATTGCCATATCACTGCAGTTAAGTCAACACTACCATCTGAACAATGTGCACTTCAAAGTTATTCTTTCATCCTGTTCCTACAAAGATCAGTCTGTGCAAGAATACTTGCACATAGATAGATAAATTAAGGGGTGAGGTTAATGGGGGCTGGAATCATTAGTGAATGGGTGTAAACTTTCCTGTTTGATGAATTTAGTTTATATCTGGCAATGCAAAGTGACTTTGCATGCTGTTTCATAACTGCTGAACTATTGAGCTTTCGTGGGCATTTTGTATGACCTTTATGAAACTCTTGGGAATCTGAAATGTGGGGTCAAGGTTTGCATCTGCAGCTTCTATATATACTTGCAGAATTATAACTAAGATCAACCTGTCTAGTATAATCCTTTGGCACATGAAACTGCTTCATAAGGAACCACTTTGTGCAGCATTTGCCCTAGAAAACTTAAGAAGTAACATACTATTTCTTGAAACAATATGATCTCAACGTAATGAAAGTAATGAACATGAGCACTGGCCTCTCTGGAGATAATTAGAGAAGAGAGTTTATTGTTTATTATTTCATTTACTCAAAGTAACTATCTTATAAACAGAGGCTAGTGCAGCAAAATCTAAATTACTGTTCTTTTTTAGCATCAAAAATCAGTTCACACTTTATTCTTTCTTTTATGCAGCTTTGTTTAGATAAAATAATATGGAATCAGCCTATTTGGAATTATAAAATGGACATAGATAAAAACACATCTGCTGTGTTCAGAAGAGGCTTAGAATGTATTGTCCCCCAACACTTAACAGTCATTGCTGAGAATAGTTAAACAAGGAAATGTAATATAATCCTTTAGAAATTAAATATAGCTGCAAATTAGACAGACTATGTTTAGAACCTTAATTTATGCCATCAATTATTATAGGAAGATTTGGACAGTTGATTATCTGAAGTGGTGAAATTATCCTGGTTATTTTCTTCAATGTCATAAGTAGATGATGACGACAATACTGTATTAACATTTTGTATGCTGATTTCATGTTTTCTTTCTGTTGGTTAGTTATTGCCCTCTTTTTTCTGTATAAAAAGAGAAATACACCACACAAACACAACACCTCTTAGAAGATATGTAAATAAAATGAATGAATGAATGAAAAAATGAATGGAATCACAAATGAGACCAAATCTTATCATAATGGAAGTGAGGAATCAGTCAGTACAACTTTTTCTGCTACTAATTCATAAAAAAATGGATTGTGTATGAGACAGAGTAAAATACTGGGTGATTTTGCATAATGGGAAGAAAGACAGGTGTGAATGGAACCATGATATCTCAGTGCTAGCGAGTAGGAGGGCTACCAAGTAACTGCCAATATGTGACTTACAAGTGGTGTCTATCTGGCACCCAATCCTGTTTGATGCCTTAATTTATCTCACAAATAGAATGTTATAAATGACATAAATGGAGCACTGATGGAGGAAAGTGAGAAGTTAATCTGACTGAGCATGGTTACATGCCCACACTCAGGCCTGCACTGTGGGGATAAGCAGCTGTCATCTAGCATCCTTGTTTAAGGTGACAAGCTGCTTTTTGGGACAGGGGAACCATACAGACCACCTTTCTGGCTACTAGGAAATCTCAGGCCTGTAGACCAGAACAGGAACTGTGAAATATATTGTAGACAATCATGTCCCCACTGCTGAATAGATACATCACCAGGAAACTTTTATTTTTATTTTATTTTATTTTATTATTTATTTTATTTTATTATTTTTTATTTTATTTTATTATTTTTTATTTTATTTTATTATTTTTTATTTTTGTTTTTGTTTTAAAGTCAGTAATAAAGTAGACACAAGATTCCACTAACAGTATCATTAGTAGCACAGAAAACTTTTCCTCAGTTGGATTTGTTGTTTCCATTGGTTGGTTATAGCACTATAAGGTCTTACACGAGTTTTCAATCATTTTCTAGCTAAAACTTGAAATACAAATGTCAAGATTTAAATTTGGATTCTTTTATATGCAAATAATATGCTTCTTAAATATTCTGAAATAACCAAAAGTTGGATTTTGCTCAAGGTCATTTTTATCTAACAGTAAACATTAAAATAAATATCCTGCAATCTAGTTATCAGGCTATAAATAAAAATTAGAGGCATATTACATGGTGATGCAAGATTATTATTACCCTCATCATTTGTCATAATTATGATCCCAGTTTCGTGATTTTGAAGAAAACAAATCTTGGTTATCAAACAGCAAAAAATGTACCAAAATCTCACATTTACCTTATGTGGATGATCTGAAGCTTTATGGAAAATCAGAAATTGAAATCCAGTCATTGACAAATACTGTAATAATTTTTCGCATGGAAAATGGAACCTTTAGCACAGAAATGAATTCCAGCATTTGGAATTTGGCATAAAAATGTGGTACAGTAGAAATAAGATGGAGTAAGATCATGAATAATAATGGAGAGTGGTCAAACCATCAGGAACAATCAGGATGAACCTATAAAGTATTGGCATTTTACAGTTGAATAACATCAAGCATGGACAAGTTAAAAAATGTGATTAGAAAAGAATATATCAAAAGAGTGAGTAAAGTATTAAAGGCAAAATTAAATGATGAAAACAGCCATCAATACCTGGCCATACCTGTGATATGATACACTGCTGGAATTATTAACTAGACATAAGATGAATTGGACAAGTTGGATTAAGAAACAAGAAAGCTAATGACTTTTCTGTGTGCATTACATCTATGTCCCAAAGTTGCTTTTTCATGAGGCAACTGGACTTTCTTGTTTTCATTTGAAGACATTTTGTTTGTCATCCAAGAAGTTTCTTCAGCTCTGAGTGGATGGTGGGGAATGGAAAGATTTATACTCCTGAAAACAGCTGTTCATTTGCATTCTTTTAGAAAGTTGTTAATGCTACCTGGAGGCTTATCTGTGTCTTTAGGATCATCTGAGTAGTGCAAATGGATATGGAGCCTTCTTGGAACTGTTGAAAGGACTATGTTGTAAACTGGAGATAGATGATGTCGTATCCCCACCCCCTCTGTTGAGAGAGGGCTATTCAGTTTTGACATGGATGGCCTCTTTGACCCCTCTTTCAAACCAGGGGTCCTCTCTGTCCAAAATGTGGGCTTTACTGTCTTCAAAAGAATGGCCTTTGTCTTTTTAGTGCAGATGGACTGCTGAATCTTGTCCTGATGGGTTTGTTCTCTTAAGTTGTGCCATATATTTATGAAGTTATTGTTTTGTTTCCCCGATGTACAGATCTGCACATGGCTCACTGCATTGTACTGCATATACCATGTTGCTACAACACAGTCTACAATACAGTCCTTTCAATAGTTCCAAGAAGGCTTCACCCCCATTTGCACTACTCAGGTGACCCTGAAGACACAGATAAGGCTCCAGGTAGCATTAATGATTCGCTAAAAGAATGCAAATGAACAGTGTGTGCAGGAGTATAAATCTTTCCATTTCCCACCATCCAGTCAGAGCTGAAGAAGCTTCTTGGATGAGAAGCAAAATGTTTTCAAAGAAAAATAAGAAAGTGCAGTTGCCTTGTGAAAAAAACATCTTTGGGGTAATCATGACCTGGATGACTGAGAGTCTCCATCTATGTAATAATTTACCACTCAGAAATAGAGGCAGAAATTTACTTTAAGTCATAACAAGCTTGAAGAAGAAAAACACGCATTAGCTGATTATATAAAAGACAGCCAAGAATAAGCATTGATGCATTTTGAAAATTGGAACTTAGTGAATGTGCAGGAAAGAAAACATGAATATTGAAAAAAATATAATAAAAACAAGAACAGAATGCTAGCAACGAAATGCACTATATGGTCAATTTCTACAAGATCAGGGGAAAAATGGATAAAGATGCAATCTGGCAATAGCCTAAAACTGGAACATTAAAAAAGGAAACTGAAGGCTTGATTTTGGCTGCTCAAAAACAAGCTATTTGAACTAATACAATCAAGGCCAAAATTAAAAAAAAGAATAATCGAAGTGCAGATTGTGCAAAAAGGCACAAGAAAAAATAGATCATACAAGATTGCACAGACTGATAATAAACAACATAACACAGTCATCAAAATGATTCACTGGAACCTCCACAAAATTTGTCATGCACCAGTAATGAATAATTGTTGAAACATTGAAAAGGTAATAAAAATGTGTAATTGCAGATTTCCAAATAAAATCTGATAAAGTCTTGTCTCATAACATACCAGATTTTAACTGTAATTGAAAACAAATAAGTGTGGATAATTGATGTGGTAATACCATGAGATAGCAAAATAGAAAATAAATAATTGGAGAAGATATTAAGGACCAAGATCTGAAAATCAAAACAGAAAGATTATGGCATAAACTGGCCGTGGTGATCCCAGTGGTTATTGACACACTGGGTGTCATACCAAAAAATCTTAAATGCTACTTAGAAAATTTGCATATTGGCAAAATTTTCATCTGCCAATTACAAAAGGCCACAATGCTTGGATCTGCACATATACTACACCTACACATTCTGACATCCTAGGTTCTTTGGAAAGACTCACTGTACATGAAAGTCAAAACCAACAAAAAAACCCTGGCAACTATATTTTTATATAATAATAAATACCTTGAATGCAATCCCACAACGTCTGGATCATCACTTGAACACTACCGACATTAACAAAAATCACCATCAGTCAACTGCAAAAGGCTGCTTTACTTGGAACAATTTACATCCCATGATGATACTTTTAATATCATCAAACAACATCTGCCTATCCTGGGTCCTTGGAGAGGACTCAACAACTAGATGAAAATGCCAAACCCAGCCTAAACATCTGGATGACTGTAATAATAATAATAATAATAATAATAATAATAATAATAATAATAACCCCCAGTGAGGCACTACCTTGACGTGGTTGTGGGGCTTGTGTACTCTGAGGAAGATGAGAGCTATGCAAGAGGTTCAACCATACTGGACAGTTCTCAACAGAGGAGTCAGACAAAGAGTGTCTCTCCCATAAAAAATATGGTGAGACATAAATTGCAGAATGCCATACCGGCTCGGACGTCGCCCGGGTTAACAAGGTCCGCGCTAGATATTGGAGTTCCTGGATATCTGGTGAAAAATGGGTTACAGGACTCAGGACTGTTGGGTGAGCAACCAGGGCCAGCAGCTGCAGAACTACTGGAAGAAAAGATGTTTACTCGTCGCAGATACACAGTAATTGAAAACAAAGAAATAATGATCTGTTACTACAGATCAAGTCCAACAAGAAGAGGATATCTAAAACAAATGCACCAGTTCTGGAAAGAACAACATCCAGAATCAGAAATAACAGAACAGAGACTAGCAGATCAATGCCGATTTATAACACGAAATAAAGTATTCACAGAAACAGAATTGGACGAACTGCAAAGGTTTATCCAGGGCAAAGAAATCAAAGCCTTACCAGAAGTAATTCAGAATGTAGAGGCAAACCAGGGGGAGTTGGCAGTGAAGGAATCCAGCAGAGATATACAACTGTTCTCATTTGGAAACCAGGCACCTCTTCCTCAGGAAGAACAAAACCCTCTAACTAAAGAAATAAAAGAATTGAAACAAAGAATAACTGAGCATCTAGAACAGCACAAAAACAACAGAATAAGGCTACCTGCATTGAAGCTTGTTCCAAAGAAACAGCTAGCACAAGCATTAAAAGATGCAAATACTGCAATATCAAGTATAAGCACCAATTCACTGCAAGAAACAAACCAACTAATGTACAGCACAGCTGCAGTTATAACTGAATACCTGGGATGCAAAATCAACAAAGAAGAAAAACAAACAAACAGTGCACCAGAAAAATGGAAAGTTAGACTAGAAAATAAGATCAGCAAGTTAAGATCACATGCAAGCAAGCTAGAACAGATGAAAGAAAAGAAGCTGAAGAACAAGAAGACCAAAGAATACCCTAATCAAGAAATACCACTTAGAAACAAGGAAGATCAAGGAAGCACTGGAAATAATAAAGCAACAAATAACAGCTATAGCCAGGAAAATCAGTAGATATGAAGCTCGAATTGCAAACTATAGGCAGAACCTCCAATTTCAATCCAATCAGAAACATTTCTACCAATCCATCAATGGAGAAACTGCAAGGAATCAGTCAGTACCTGACAAGGAAGAAACAGTGCAGTTCTGGAAGCAGATATGGGATAACCCAAAGAAATACAACAAGGATGCGGCTTGGTTAAAAGAGGTGGATGCAAATAAAACAGAAGTTGAAATGAAAGAACTAGAATAACAACAAAAATGGTAGAAAAAAGAGCAAAGAAAATCAAAAATTGGTCAGCACCAGGTGAAGATGAACTGCATGGGTTTTGGTTGAAACATCTAACTGTTATACACCCACTCATTGCCAAGCAGTTCAACAATATACTACAAGGAGGAGAAATTGAAAAGTGGCTAACAACTGGGAAAAACCTACCTAATAATGAAAAATCCAGCAAAAGGGGCAACACCAGGCAACTACAGGCCAATTACCTGCTTACCAACAACTTTCAAATTACTAACTGGTGTAGTAGCTGATGCAGTGCAACAGCATCTAGTTGAAAACAATCTCTTTCCACCTGAGCAGAAAGGAAACCGCCCCAATAGCAGAGGAACAAAAGATCAACTCCTAATAGACAAAATGATCTTGGAAAACTGCAAGAGAAGGAAGACCAACCTGAATGTGGCATGGATTGACTACAAAAAGGCATTTGACTCTCTGCCACATGATTGGATAATAAAGTGCCTAGAAATAATAGGAGTCAGTAGAAACATCAGAAAATTTGTGCAAAGATCGATGGCACAATGGAAGACACAGTTGCAGATCAATGGTGAGAGACTGGGAGTGGTTAATATCAAGAGAGGAATATTTCAAGGAGATTCATTATCACCATTACTATTTGTTATTGCACTGTTTCCTCTGTCAACAATACTGAATAACTCAGGACATGGCTATCAAACATCAAAAACATCTGCCAGACTATCCCACCTCCTTTACATGGATGATCTGAAGCTGTATGGAAAAACATCATCTGAAATAGAATCGCTGCTCAACACTGTCCGTATATATAGCCAAGATATTGTAATGGAGTTTGGCTTGGACAAATGTGCCACACTTACTATCAAACAAGGAAAAATAGTGAAAACTGAAGGAATCAAGATGCCCCATGAAAATAACATTAAGAGTCTGGATGAGGAAGAGTACTACAAATACTTGGGTATCCTTCAAGCTGACAACATCAAGCACACTGAAGTCAAGAAAAAGATTAGAGGTGAATACATCAAGAGAGTGAAGAAGATCTTAAAGTCCAAAGTCAATGGAGGAAATACCATAAAGGCAATCAACACCTGGGCAATCCCAGTCATTAGGTACACAGCTGGAATAGTGGACTGGACTCAAGCAGAACTAAAAGCAATGGATAGGAGACCAGAAAAATAATGACAATGAATCATGCCCTTCATCCACGCAGTGACATTGATAGACTTTATCTACCAAGGCAAATAGGTGGGCGTGGAATGCTACAAGTACATCAGATGGTTGAAGAAGAAAAAATGGCTTTGGAAGAATATCTGAAGAACAATGATGAAGATGCACTGAAATTAGTATATCAGGAAGGCTTACTAACTACTGGAGAGACCAAACTGGCCTACAAGAAAGACCAAATGAAGAACAGAATAGAGGCATGGGAAGACAAAGCACTACATGGCCAATACATGAAAAATAGCTGGCAATGGCTAAGAGCAGGAAAATTGAAGAAAGAGACCGAGGGACTAATTCTGGCTGCACAAGACCAAGCCTTAAGGACAAATGCATACAAAGTCAAAATTGAGAAGACAGCAACAGACAGTAAGTGCCGCCTATGCAAAGAAGCTGAAGAAACAGTGGACCACTTGGTAAGCTGTTGCAAGAAGATTGCACAAACTGATTACAAGCAGCGGCATGACAAAGTAGCAACAATGGTGCATTGGAAGATCTGCAAAAAATATCATTTGCCTGTAAGCAAAAACTGGTGGGATCATAAAATAGAGAAAGTCATAGAAAATGATAAAATTAAACTGCTCTGGGACTTCAGAATTCAAACAGACAAGCACCTGCAACATAACACCCCAGACTTAACAATTGTCGATAAGAAAGACAAAAAAGTCTGGATAGTGGACGTGGCAGTGCCTGGAGATAGCAGAATAGAAGAGAAAGAACTGGAGAAGATAACAAAGTACAAAGACCTACAAATAGAAATAGAAAGACTGTGGCAAAAGCAAGCAGGGGTAGTACCAATAGTAATAGGCTCCTTAGGTGCAATCCCAAAACAACTGGAGCACCACTTGAACACCATTGGCATTGACAAATTCGCTATTAGTCAATTGTAAAAGGCGGACTTATTAGGAACTGCTTCCATCCTGCGACGATATCTGTAATACCATCAAACATCCACATCTGCCTATCCCAGGTCCTGGGTAAGGACTCGATAGGTAGAGAAAATGCCAAATCCAGTCTGAACATCTGGCTGACTGTGCGATGATCAATAATAATAATAATAATAATTGATATTTGTCTGAGCCTCTCAATGGCAACTAATATCCCCATGATCATGGCATACTACTGAATAATCTTTTTTCTGTATCTTAGGATCTTTTTAGTAAGAGAATAAAACATGATCCTTGCCAAGTATCATTTTTTCCCTCAGTTATTCCAGCTTTAGAGAAATCATCTGCTTTCAAATATGGTGCTTTATATCAGAGGTCACCAACCTTTTCATGCCGGTGGCCCGGAGGAAAAGGGAGCAGTTGTAAAATTTGTGTGTGCGGCATGCATGCACGCAAACAAGCCCATGCACACCTGAATGGGCTGACCAACCCGCATGGGGCTAGCGGCCCCATTTGCACATGCATGCATGTGCTGGCTGCTGCCTCTGCTAGTGCTGCACATGTGAGCAAACGGGCTGCACAACCCACATGTGCTAGTGGCCCCATTTGCACATGCACACAGGTGCTATCCACCACCGCTGCTACCCCGCGCGTATGCACAAATGAGTCTGCAGGCTCTAGCACAAGTGGGGATGAGTATGCACACACACATGCATGCACTGGCCAGCCGTTCTGTGGCCCAGTGGCCAGTAGGCCAATAGGCAATGGGCCACAGACCATAGGTTGGGGATCCCTGCTTTAGATGATCTTTTTGTTGGAAGAAGAATATGAGACTATGACATCTGGGAGCCCATATATTCGATAAGGCTAGTGCGGTTGCCCTCAACCACTATGAACTTCCAAGGGACCCTCAAAGTTCCTGAATTTTATCCTGAGTGTGGCCTCCCCTTTGACTTTTACACAGGAGTTTTAGAAATCGGTTAGAACAAGGTTCGATGGCCTGAGCTTAACTCGCTTGCTGCTTTGACTACAAATTTGCTGGAGTGTCCTTTGGGAAATTATTGATAAGGTGGACCCCGTGTCCAACTCCATGTCAGAAGGAACTCCTTGCAACTTGACTTTGAGATGCAATTTTTGCTTTAATGGGTGGTGGGCACCTGTCCTAAACACACTCCTTCTATTAGTGCAATAGCCCACCCTGTTTTGTCCGGGGACCCCTGTACCTTTCTGAGGCAACTCTTCTGATGAGTGTTCTTTCCTACGACCCATACAAACAGCAGCGATGTGGCCTTGCTTGCCACATGCCCAGCAAGTTGCTGTTTGGAACCGGCAATCCACCCGCTTCTGTTGGCTTCCACACCCGATGCATCGGGAGGAAGGGACTGCTTTGTCAAATGGACGCTGAGGCCTTCTTTCAGGAGGTTACTGTAACCTATCGACTTCGTGGTACAATTCGGAGTCTTTGACTCTCTTGGCGTTCTCTTGGTGGACAGTCTCTGGGCAAGGAGGGTTCTTGGAGAGTCACAAAGTCTTAACAGCTCCGCCCATTGCTTCTTCAGCTGTAATCTCCCTCAATGCATCTTGGAATGAGATAGCCTTTTTTTGCGAGGATCTTCTGTTGCAGCTCCCGAGTCCTTAGACACAGTCTTTTTGCAAGGTTTTTGAATTTGCATAGCCAGGCCACTTGACAAAGGGCAGCTATGAATTCAGTGGTGGACTCGCCAGGACATTGGTCTCGCCGTTCGAAGGCATGCCGCCAGGCGATGACCGAAAGCTTGGGCTCAAAATATTCTTTGAGAATCTTCTTAAGTTCTGAGTATGCAATGGACTCAAGCGGCACTGGTGCAACCAAGTTCTCTGCAATGTTGAAGGTTGCTTGACCGCAAACACACAGCAGCATCACGGCCTTCAATTTGTCCTCTCGAACTTGGTTAACCTGCAGGTAATTTTCAACTCCTGCGACATAGGAGCTCCACCTCTCTGGATGAGCGATGTCAAATTTGGAGAGTTTCTCGATCTTCGCCATAGTGAGTTTTTCGTGGCCTTTTCAATGCCTTGTGCTACGCAGGCTTCTGTGGGACTTCCAGGGTGGATCCTTGGAAGCACTCTCATCCAGCATTTCCATACTGGCAGGATAGAGTGAGGGGGGTGGAATGCCGTTCCGACCAAGATATGCTAGGCCTAACCCCTGTAGTGACTCAGCTCTTTGGGTTGCAGCAGCACGATCCTACCTTCGTCACCAATGTTAAGTTTGCTGTTCATTGCAGCATTGAAGAGCCAGCAGATGAAACACAACTCTCTTTATTGCAAAGGCAAAACCAAACTGAAAAGCACATGCTCCACCCCTATTTTCACCTCTTCAGACAGAAAGTCTGGCTTGTTGACTTTGGATAGAGAGCCTTTGGATAGTATACTATTTTTCACTAAATAGTGAAAGATTGAACAATGGTCCAAGATTGAACAGTCCCCTCTTAGCAAGAATATTTTCACTTGGGACCCAGTCCAATATTTTTAAATAAATGTAATTGGCATTAGCTTGCTTATTGTATTCAGCAACCAATAGTTTGTAACCAGCAGGGTCAAGCCTGCTTCCTTTCTTCTTACAGAAAGACTTGGTTCCACTCAGATGGAAAATATGGTGTGCTGCTAAAAATAAATAAAGCAGCACTGTGGCTCACTAATCTTTATTTTCCTGTAGTAATTCTGAATGGATGAAATAGGTTCCAGGATTTTTCCAAGATTTTAATTGTATGATGAGTTACTTAACCTTGACTATAGACTTAGGTGGTGAAACAGGACAGTTGGGAATTACCAACAGTTCATTTAATAGTTATATGTTGATTGAAAATGCTAGAAAGTAATTCTACCAATATCTGCATGTATTTGGAAGAAAGCAGCAAAATGCCTACCTATAAGAGAGCAGTTAACTAGGCAGATTTTTAAGCTTAGCTGTTCCTATTAGCCTCTCACAATAATCTCTCGATGCTTCCTGTTTCCTACATTTTAAAATATCTTGAAAGATTATCTTATGCTCTCGGAGTGACATAATGGAACCTATTGAGTTGTCACAATGAAAGGCATACATTGCAGTAAGAAGGACCTTTCGCTTTATAATAATCTTTATCAGCCTAAGTTTTGGATCTCTTACGAAAAGGGGCTTGAACAAATCGATGACAATCTAGATAGTGGAGCCTGGAGAATGTGGATGATAGACTTATAATGTGATAACCAGTTCAGAGGACTCTGCTGAACAAAATTGGGAATGAAGAAGAAAAGGTTCTGAATTCGGCAGAGCAGATCAGGTTTTTTTTGATGCTCTGGAAACCATTTATTCCAAATGTAGGCTTTTATTGTGGAAGTAAGGGGACAATGCTCTACAATTGGAAAATTAGAACTTACTTTAGGATTCAGCCAGCAGGTTAATCAGAAATTGTCACTATCAGGGCAATTTCTTATATAAAAATGGGTTATTAGATGAGCATAAATATTTGGAATCATAATATAACAGTCCATACTGGCTCCTTAGCAGTCCCCAGAAGGTACTTCAACATTTAAATCCCCCCTTGCCAACTCATATAATAGAATCAGATCCAAATGCCTCTCTGTGTATGAATCATTTCAATTTCAGAATTAAGAGCCTGCAAACATAGCAACAAAATATCTTCTCAAACATCAAACAAGAACAATATTAGTACAGGAAGCATGTGATGAAAAAAAATGGAAATGTGATGATTGATTAGACAGATTATTTGTATAGCTACTGAAGTAATTATCAACTTGCTTTTCGAGTTTTGTTCTCTTTACTTGTCTTTTCTTCAACATAAAACAAGTGTTGTAGTAGTGTATAGAAAATAATTGACTTGTCTTTGGTCTGTACAAGTTTCAACAAATTAGGAATATGTAATAAGAGAAGTTAAAACATAGCATAATAAAAAACATTTCCAACTCAATTTTAATAGATTCTCTACGTTTTCTGTGATGCCTTCAAAGAACATGTATAATCTTTACAATTATGGTTGGCTATCAAATGTGCAGACCCAAATGCTATGTCTCACAATGGCATCTATTGGGACACATTTAGCAGGTGTTAATGGCCAACCTCAATACCAAGAAAAAAAGGCATCACGGAACTAGGATGCTACTTTTGTGATTTCAGTGCCAAGGTGCCAGAATTGGATCTGTAACAGCTGTTGCTCAAGTTTTTTCTTCTTAATTTTGAGAACATAATATTTGGAACTGGATGAGTAATTTTCTTCCTTTGATTTCTTCACTTCATGACTCATTGAAATTCTTTTAATGATAGAATTGCTGTTCTATTGTCAGCAAAGCAACTTTACCAATATCTATCTTTTAAGATGCAAATAATTCTCTACACCCTTTCCTATTGCTGCAGAAGAAAAGATTACATGGTGTTCTTGTTGCAGAAATGAAATAATCTTACATTAGGAGATCCCATATTTTTGTGATTTTTTTAATTTTATTTTTTTTAAATTTTCAATAGCTTTCATTACAAGAAAGCTTTTCTTTCCATGAACTAAGTAGAGGAAATTGTGTCTGGTCCAAAACCATCTTGAATTCCCTATCTTAAAATAGTAAGGCAATGTAAGTACTAATGAATTATGCTGCCTTTTTTCACCAGGAGCTACACTATATTATTCTAAAAGAATTGCAGTTAATCATAAATCTAATGTTTGAATCAAATGTGCGTGTATGTGTGTGTATTCAACTCATGATGGCAAACATATCTAATATTCCTGCCAACTATTTTCCCCATAACAACAACCTGTAAGGAGGGTTGGGTGAGAGACTGACTGACCCAAAGTCACCCAGCCAGATTTCATACCTAAAGCAGGCTTCAAACTCATACTTTACTGATTTGTAAGCCAGCACCTTCACCACTACAACAAACTGGTTCTCAGATTAATCAAGAATGCGACAAAAACCTTTCCTCATAACTAAGGCATTTGGGAGACTGTAATATCCAAGTTACAAAATTTTAAAGCATTGTATATTTATTTGATGCTATTTAATAATCCTCTGGATTTTATCCCTATTAGTAGCCACATAAAAAGCATACAAGAAAGCATTTCTTAAGTTCTCAAACCCATCAAGATAAAACTTTGAACAAGGAAGAAAAGGAAGATTTCAATATTTGCAATGGTAATGCCAAGGAAGTTAGCTGACATAGCAGCCCAGCAGCTTACATAGAGGGAGGTACTAGTTGGATTACCCCATTTCTATCTGGGTGCAGAAGAGGCCTTTCTTTTCTACTTTGTGGTATACTGTATACCTCACCCTCTGCTTAGGTTATATAGGATGCCCGATTGGCCTCTGGTTACAGCTTCTGAAATAACTGAAAAAAAAATGATAAAGTACAGGTAGTCCTCGACTTACAACAGTTCGCTTAGTGACTTTGAAGTTACAATGGCACTGAAAAAATTGATTTATGACCATTTCCCACACTTATGATCCAGGTTCATGTGATTTGCATTTGGATGCTTGGAAACCGATTCATATTTATGATGGTCACAGTGTCCCAGGGTCATGTGATCACCTTTTGCGACCTTCTGACAAGCAAAGTCAATGAGGAAACCAGATTCACTTAACAACCGTGTTACTAATTTAACAACTGCACTTAACAAATGTGGCAAGAAAACTCGTAAAATGGGACAAAACTCATTTAACAAATTTTTCACTTAGCAACATAAATTTTGGGCTCAATTGTGGTCGTAAGTTGAGGACTATCTGTATACCCACTTACCACACTTTTAATGGGAAATTTGTGCTTGTTTCTCTGACATTAATCTTCGCACCCTTCTCTCCTTCTAGTTGTCTTAAAGAAGCCTCTCCTCTTCTCTGTCTCTCTTTCTCTATCTCCTTCTCTTTCCCATTGTTTTTTTTTCCTCTCCCTTTCCTGTCAAAACCTCTTCCTTTTATATCCTCTCCTCTCTCCCACCTCCTCCTCCTTTTCTCTTTGGTGCCACTCAGCTAACTCATCCTCCCTCAGGCTGCGCACTGCTTAGTCTCTCTTTCTCTGTCCCCTTCTTTTACCTGGTTGTCTTTTTTTTCTCTCCCTTTCCCACCAAAATCTCTTCCTTTTATATCCTCTCCTCTCCACCCCCTCTTCCTCCTTTTTGCTTTGGTGCAGCTCCAGCTGACTCCTCTCCCCAAGACTGTGTGCTGCTCCCAGAAGTGCCAATCAGCTGGATCCATACACCCATCCTGAGCCTCAGCAGAACCCTCGCAACACTGCAGCTCCAGTTGCCTCTCCCACACACCTGTGCAGCACTGCCACCGCTTCAGCTCATCCCCCACTACACTTTTACACTTTTTTTGCACTTTTTTTTAACA
The DNA here is from genome assembly GCF_016545835.1 of Crotalus tigris. NCBI lineage: Eukaryota > Metazoa > Chordata > Lepidosauria > Squamata > Viperidae > Crotalus > Crotalus tigris. The sequence continues at coordinate 514,133 of NW_024097011.1, forward strand.
GTGTCTTTCAACCCATTGTATGTATACCACCTGCCAGGTACCAAAGTACCACTAATGGTACGCATATCACGGGTTGAAAAGCACTGCCCTAAAGGATTAAAGCTGTGCCACTTGACAGCCAGGATTGGGCTCTTCAATGAACTGCTAGTTTATATACATATCACAAGGTAAAATGAAGAACTTCAGAGCAGCTGCTCTGAGCTCTCCTAGAAAGGTGAGCTAAATCTAAAAAACAAACAGGAGAACTTATATCTGAAAGATGCAAAAGAATATATTAAAGCTGGACTTTAGAAATATTTTCAACACTATTATTTGCTAATGAAATAGATTGCCTTAAGAAGGTTGGTGACACTTTTTTTAATGAATATTTATAAGCAGATGCTGGTTACTCATTTGAGGGTGATGGTATTGCAGAACTGAACTAGGACTTGGAAAGATGTTAATAGAAATCTGTTTTAGCTCTTTGATTCTGGCACACTGATCATTTAGTGAGTAAACCAGACAGAAAAGTAGGTTCCAATTAGAGGGAGCAACAATTCACCACTGCAGTTTCTGACTCAGTGTATTTTCAAGAGCTTCTAAGGAACTGGTAAAAACCATTCTTTTTGCATTTGCATAGATTGGCAGCTATAGAGAAAGGTCAGCCAAGGTAAGTGTATGTTTCTGAAGATGAAGTAGTTCTAAGATATTCAAGTTCACTCCAATTACTACCATTTTGAGTTAAACATAATGTCAGCCTGACTTTTCAAAGGTTCTGACAGTGCACTGTGACTTGAAAAAAAAATAAAACAAGACTTTGGGTTTATATGCACAGGCTATTAAACAGACAGTCACTTGGGAAATCTATGAATTTAGCTGTGAAAAAGCA